>NC_140702.1:5842151-6430665 GCF_054131305.1 Coturnix japonica
GTGATGTGTACTTCTGAGCAGAAGCAAGTAACACCCTAAGCATAGGAAAGAATAAGGAGAAGTCACTGCAAAAACAAAGTGAGTGCCAGCCAGTTTCATCTCCCTGGAACTGCACTTCCACAGGCTGCACTCTATTTTGTATCAAATGGAGAGTTTCCCACATGTAAGAAATGTGTGAGGAGTTTAAAGAAGAGTGTGAATGCTGTGGCTGTCCATGTGAGGTTCAAGCTGCAACCTTTATTCATAAATTCTCAGCCCCCTAACTAGCAAAAACAAGATTCCTTAGCAAATAGAGCTTTAAAAACAGTCACGAGTGGGTCTTCCATGTCATTCGGTTCAACTATTACATACTACATGCATCTTTCATTCATTTGAATTATTTGCAAGGAAGATATTCTGGTTAAAACAAGTTATTACAATTTCCCCTCTGCATATGATAAGTTACCCAGTATGGAATTATTTAAATTTTATTGGGATGTGTTAGAATGTGATATAAGGATTTATTTTTTTTATTTTTATTTTTTTTCAGAAATTAATAAGCATGTGACTAATCCATTGTATATATTCTGGTACATTTTCTTTGTTGTAGTTCATGTGATTTTTTACAATTTCAAATCTATGGAAAGAAACATATGGGAGTTGAAGTCTCTCTTCTGTAAGAGTAATATCAGATGTTTTGCTGATTACCTCAATTCAAAATATACAGTTTTTCTTGCAGACTTTCAACCAACTTTATATATAAGATTATATACATAAACACTGATTAGGATTAGGATTAGCATTAGGATTTCGACAGAAAGTTGCCAGTTGAAATCTTGTGTGTCACATTACTTCTGGAAATAAACTGTTGACCATGCTGGCTCTCATTCAGTACCTCTTGCAACCAAAGCAGCATTCTGTATTCAGCTGCTTGCATATTCCAAGATGCAACTCAAACTGCATTATGAATATAATCATTCTTCCTTCTTCCTACATGCATCTAACCTTTGCTTACAGGTACATCCACTTGCTATACTTTCAAAGACCTATTCTGTCAAAGATCCCCAGATGATTCTACTGCACAATGTCATAAAATATTTCCTTTACGGTCAGCACAACTCTGTGAATTGTTTGTGTAGCCAGTTTCTTAGTAGCCCTAAAGAGATGAATGGCATTTTGTTCTGACTTCCCATCTCCATTTTGATAATGCTCTTTAATAGAGAGGATTAATTTAGCACTCTTCCTTCTTGCTGAAGCCTGAATATTTTTTGACCTGAGAGTCAGTGATTCCTACTACTGTCCTAAGGGCTAGATGCTAAATCTTTACCACTAGATGATATATCTTCACCACTAGATACTACACTCTTGACCACTTCAATAAAAATGAACTTAGACTGCAAAATTCTGTTTTCATTTTACTCCTGTTATTCACTCTTTGTGTGACTGAAAGCCTTCAGGTGACATGCACTGAGAATATGTCCCATTTCTTCAACTACATTAATATATAATTCCTTACAAAAAACAGGGGCCTTGCTCTTGATTAATTGTTCTTTCAGCAAAACGTGTAAAAGCTTGCTGAACAGTAGTATACTTTTAGATTTCTTCCTTTTCCATGATTGTTTTCAAATATATCATTTCAGGAATGCAGTGTTTTTTTCATAGGCTACCCATGATGAGAAAATTGCAGTTCGTATTTACTTGTGCATTTTGGCAATGTTGAGCTTAAACAGAGGGAAAAACAAATGCTTTGGAAATCAAAGTTTTTGCTGGTTAAAAGATACAGTGGGAAAAGGAAGAAAAAAAATGAGAAGAGGATTTGATGGCAATGTAAGCTTATGCCTTTACTGCCTGCTAACCTCCTCTCAATGTCAAAGGCAGTGGCTGCTTTCCTGCAAGAAAAAAACTTCAATAAACTGCTACTTATCAGGATAGAGAGGTTGAACCTGACAACTAGAGTTGGCATTCACAATTATTTTAACAAGAAACCATTGGTACTTGTATTTATTTATTTTTTTCCAGTTTCTAGTGCTGCTAAGAATAAACCTGTGGAGAGGATTTATTGCTTTTATAATGAAAGTCAATTGAGCATGACAGTAATATATTGTTCCAAGAAAAGTTTAACCTAAATAAATTGAGACTCAGTAGGAAATTTAAAGAGAAGCAATTCCTGTTATTGGTTTTAATGAATGCTATTAAGTGATAACCAAAAAGAAAGAGGAAAAAAAAGATTAGTGATTGCTCAGAAAATATTGTTCTCACTCCTCTAAATTATGGTGACACCTTAATCTTTAGCTGTGAAGTTAATTTCCTCAATAATTACATTCTGTTTAGAAGTGCATGCACTCAGAAACACCCACTCGGTATGTCTTCCCCAAGGAACTGCGAAAAATTAGAGCCATAGCAGAACTTCTGCCCAGAAAGCCAACCGTATCCTGCACTGCATCAGATCTTGGCCAGCATGGCGAGGGAGGTAATCTTGCCCCTTTAGCCTGAGCTAGTGTCTTAGTTTCAACTAAGATGAATTTTCTTATCAGAGTGTCTTCAATAACATTATGTTTCAGGAAAAACAAAAACAAAAACAAAAACAACAAAGAAAAACAGAAAAAAAAAAGAAAAAAAAAAGAACAGAAAAAAAAAGACCAAAAACCAAAACCCAGTGATAACACACTGATGTTTCTAGTAGCTGCTAAGCAGTGTTGTACGTAGCCAAGGTCATTCTCAGTGAAAGACCCAGGGAGCTGGGAGGAGCAGAATAAGGACAGCTGACTTAAGCTGGCCAAAAGGATATTCCATACCATATGAAGTCATGTGGAAGGGATTTTGAAGGGTGTGGGATTTCATCATATTCTTTTCAACTCAAATGATTCTGATTCTATGTTTCAAAGAATAGAACAAGATCTCTTGCTGTCCTTTTTTCAAGGTCCTAGAATATAAATCCATATTGTCCACAACACATACACAAAGTGGGCATCTTTACCACAATTTGCCAGGACAGTCTAAAAAGATGTCAGTAACATTCACCCAAATGTAGATTCACCCTGGAGGGATTCAAATGACCTTCTGATTTTCCCTGGATACATTAAGTTCAATTTTGCTTGACAGAATTGAAAGGGAATGTAATTTTGTTATTTTTACATTACTATTTAAATTTCTATTTTGCTAGATGGTTACAATGTTGACCATAGCACTATATTAATTCTCGAATGTAATTTTTCATCATGAGCACACATCCTAACCCCATATAAGTACAATTGGTTTTCTTAAATAAAAGAATACCCCGGTTCTTGTCAAAGTAGCCATAGTAACCATGATTGATTGACTGTTACTTCTTCACATCTCACTTGTAATATACATCTTCAGCCTTGATCTCTGTCATAGAGGTTTAGGTACACTATAAAGAGTCCTAAAAGGAGAATTTTGCAATACCAAACAGCAACAATCAAGGGAACAATGTGGCTCTGCAGTCATAGCTGTCCCTTGTTCCCTACTGTGAATCCTGTTTAGGGAACAAGGCTCAACAGAAGAAAGGCAATTTTGAATTGCTGACATACAGTTGTGGCACGGTGGAATTCCCAAGAAACCATGAAGCTCCAGTCAAAAATCAGCAAAAACTGCTATCTCAGGCCAGCAGGCTTTACAGTGAGGGGTCAAGACACACATACGCATACAGTGAATACTGATGTGGAAAAAGACAGCAACCTAACATAATTCTAGTGTAGCAGAAGCTATGGTACTGTCACTGATGCAATACTTGAGTAATAAGAAATAGGATTTGAGAATATTCATGTTCTGTCCCATTTACAAACAAAACAAACAAACAAACAAAACACCTTTCCATAGGTATTTCAAATTCCTGTTTGGTGAAGAACAAATTCTCAACATTATCTGCTGCTTATCATAAATATTTGGACAAATAAATGTATTTCAAAAATTTTCTTGCCATTATTTCCTTCAAGTTTGCCTGTGTAATAACCCAATACAAACAGACAAAACTTGGGTAATTTCTAAGGCGTTCTATTTATACTGGAAAAAATAAATAAATAAATAAAAAATAAAAGCAAGAATAAATCAAAATCCTCTAGTGCCAATTAAAAAATAATTTATGTCTGACTTTCTATAGCTCATAGTAAAAACACAAGAAAATATATAGAATTGATGGAAACCCTTGATATGTTGTTTAAAAATGCCAGCCTGTCTTCTTGTATGCTTTCACAGTGAGGAAATGCCCTGTAGCCCAGCATTAACATCAAAAGAGAAGCTGTCTTTTAAGCTGGTTGTCCAAAGGCTTTCCGGAGGCTCTGGCAATGCAGTGGTCCTAAGGCTAGATTCCATCTCTAATATCTGTGACACAACTCTGCGTAAGAAGTTTGCTAAGTAACAGAAATCAAGGAACAGGTCTATGCTTGTTTGAGAATGAAAAACTATAACCACATCTCATAGCAAGTCAAAGATATCCATTCCTGTGTCAAGAGGCTCTTTATTTTTTATTGAAGTTACTGTCAGATTACAATACTACTCACAGTGATACACAAACTAACAGCTATAATCTGTTTTTTTTTTTCTTGACTGCAAATAGTAACAAACAGAGTGATTTAACCATGCTGAAAACAATATCAGAAAATATCAGAAATTCAGATTTGGCCTTTGATACATACCTCTTCACTATATTCCCTTCATAGACTGTGCTTATTTCTGCAGCTAGAGCTCAGTTTGATGTGACTAGTAGAGCTTGAGCTGTGAAGGTCTGTTTGCTTTACCAGCCATTTTATTACATCGGTATTTTCTTTAATATCTTAGAGAAAATAATAATATCTTAAAGTCCCCACCATTACCTTTCCACTATCTGCTCTCTTCAGAATTTTTCATCCACATTTTTAACTCTTTCTGTAACATTTAGTTGTAATTTCTTCTTCTCTGATCATCAGTCAGTCTCATTACACTTGCTAAAGTTGCTAGTAGAAATATTTCAAAAACATCAATATTCATAATGGTAAAACAAAATTAACCTTTCTACATGTGAAATAGTTAAGTAGCTTCAATAATTTTAATTACTGTTTTTTTTTCTTTTTTTTAAAACCAATATTTTTAATGTGAATTGATCTAGTTCGTTACACGTGCTTCAAATAAAACGAAGAATAGAGTGGGAAGTTGGAGCTGGAAGTCACAAGCAAAGCTGCTAGGAATTTTTTCTTTGTGTAAAAGAACAGTAGCTTTTGGATACAGACTATATATAAACAAGGGAATTTATATCAACAAAATCCAGATATTGCACAAATCCTGCAGAGAAATCTTATCTTCCTAGAACCAGGTGGAAAAATGAAGAACTCAACATGCCCTTCTATACTGATGCTGTAAGAGGACAAATACATGCCCCAAAAGACAAAAACTTTTTAGCTTTCAAGTAACACAGTAAATTTCAGTCCTACTATGGGGAAAGGCAGTGTTCACCTTCATGATATTGAGAGCTAGTGCTTGGCAGCTTGATAGCTTAAATTTCTGTATACGATTTCTACTTTTTATAAGACTACACTTCATGAAGAGTGACAAAAATTATTTCAAATCTTCTTAATGACTAAATACACACTCTGCTAGTATCAACTGTGAGTTCAGTCAAAACTGGAATTCCCTCACTGGAACCTGAAATAGAAAGAGTTGGAAATGAGTTTTCTAGTTCTCATGACTTATTAAATCTTCACTTTACTTCTACCCCAAAATATATCCAATCCTAATTACCTAAGATTTTGAAAGTCTTCTAATCCAGCATTTCACTGAAGCTTAAGAAAGACTGAGTTCAGTGAGATCATTTTTAACAGCTTTGATAGATGGTTCTCTATTTCTAATTCATGCTCCATTCAAATGACAGCTACCCTATAATAGTGACCTTACTGAAAAAAAATTATCATTGCTCCTGCTGTACTTCTTCTTTCTTCATCCTAGGATAGAGGTCCCTTAGTTTATAAAATGGTTGATAGAGAGATACAAAAGTATTCATTGAATAACTGTGAACAATGGCAAATTGGAAGGGCCTACTTATATACATCTGTTTTATTATATTGTGTTGCTTGCATATATATCTCTGAATCTGATTCTATTACTGCCTTACACAAGCTGTATTAATGAAACTCGTTAATGAAACAGTATCATGACCAAAAACGTGGCAGCCACAGTAATTAGCAAAGCATCCTTCCATTCTTTAGAATGTCATCAAAACACTTGTCAGGAGACAAACTCATTTTAGTCTCTTCTGCCATTTACAGGGTTTCAGGCACTGATGATAGCTTGTCTGCTTAGTTTAAAAGAGCTCTTGATACAACAAAACCTGACACTGTTTACTTCAGCCTATTATGCTTGCTGCATTCACCGAATGCTTCTGTGGAAAAGAAAAATTGAAAGAAAGCCATTCATTGTGATGCCAGCTGCTTTTCTTTTTTAAAAAAGGAAATCAATTTCTGCTTGAGCTTAGAATGTATTTATCAGGCCCTGAGTGACCCCCACTCCTGATGTCAACAACAAAAGGATCTACCTGCATTTTCCACAACAATCACAAAATGACTCGAGAACATTGAAAATGTAAGATTAGTTTCAATTTAGTTTTTGTTCAAAGTGCATTCTACTAATATAGACAGGATCTCAAAATAGGATGATTGCAGCGACAGTGGTTGCATGCAGGCACAGAAGAGAAATGAGGCTGTTTTTGCAACATAATGTCTCATGAGAAATGATGTGGCATGAGAAATGTAGGGATGAAATAATTAGTTTTGTTTAGACTTTATAGCTGATATCATGATGATGTTCTGTTGAGCTAATTTATGCTTATGCTTTTACAGACTGCTTGTTTCAAGTGTGGTCATGGAAATATGACAGCGTTTGTGATGTTCTACATCATTCTCATGACAACTCAACATCTACACTCAAAACCTCTCGATACAAAAATGTTGAGCATATGTCTCTCTTTTCATTAACTTCTATATAAAATAGTTTGCATAACAAGAGATAGCAGCAG
This sequence comes from Coturnix japonica, assembly GCF_054131305.1. Lineage (NCBI taxonomy): Eukaryota > Metazoa > Chordata > Aves > Galliformes > Phasianidae > Coturnix > Coturnix japonica. Next base: position 5,849,134 of record NC_140702.1, read on the forward strand.
CCTAATTGTAATATTGTCTGTTATTCCAGTTTTGTATTTATGTACAGATAAAAATTAGGACTGTAATAATCTCTGTATGAAATAATGTGAATGATATGAACGGCCTCTGTATAATAAAGCTTATGGTATACATAGTTAGAAGTACACAAAGCAAACAAAGCCCCTGGATCTGCAAGCAACATACGAGGTACTCTTTAGTTCTCTGGTTTTCACTGTCCTCATAAAGATAACTACATAAAAGTGAACCTGCTCCCAAGTCATTAAATACCTTAGCTTATCCATTTATTGGATCATGTTTGTGACTAGATTACACATTTCACATGCTTTGTTTATGAGTTCTCTCCCCACTTCATCCAACAGAAATAAAAAAAAAAAAAAAAAAAAAAGACAAACAAGAAGTATTGGTTCCTCTGGAGCTCAGTAGAGACAACCTGAAGAGAAAGCAGGAAGGCAGAAGGACTAAGGAAGTAAAAAAGAATTCAGAAAAAAAGGAGCTGCACAGATGTAATTCCTGGTCAAGATCCTAGATGGGTTAAAAAGAAATAAGATTTCTAAGAAGGATTCAAAACCGAGTTTCTTGACCTTTGTCTATTAGCTTCCAATACTTTCCTGTGCAATACTGGGAGTGACAAGAAATATGTAAAAGCTGCCACTTGATACCATATCAGGAACCAGACTCAGTTCCAGATTACCAAGTGTGCTAGTTGTAAGAAATGAGTAATGATATGCAGAGGTCCATAGTTTTCTAGTTTCTAAATTAGTTCTCAGAGGGCCTCCTGTCCCATTCAGCCATAAATCTACAAATCACTGCCACTTCTTTTGAGCAAACAGCAGGCAACATAATTCACATCCCCTTCAAACTCTCAGTTACTGAAAGATTGGTGGGAGATAAGGAGTAACTCCTCTCTTATCTCCTCGTGAAGAGTGAAGTTTGCTGCCTAGGACTAATCCCATCAGCTTCAGTGGAGTGCACTGGGAGTTAAACAAGACACACACCACTGTATAGGCTTGGACTGTACAAGTTATGTTCACTTCCACTTAATTATCAAGTGCTTTACAAATACTAATCTTAATTGTCTCATGAGCAAACAGGACCCGAGGATATGGCCACAAGTTGTACCAGAAGAGATTGAGACTGGACAAAAGAAATAACTTTTTCTCTCAGAGAGTGGTCAGGCACTGGAATGGCTGCCCAGGGAGGTGGTGGAGTCACTGGGGTTGGCAATGTTCAAGAGGAGTCTGGAGGAGGAGCTTCAAGATCTGGTTTAGTGGTTTTCTGTAGCTAGAATAGTGGGAGGACGGTTGGACTGGATGATCCTGTAGGTCCTTTCCAATCTTATGATTCTATGAAGAACCAACTACGAAGTTGGTTTCTGCTTTTGACATTGATGGCTTAGTTACTCTGTAGTGCTCAGAATTACGATCCTTCCTAGCCACTTTCTTATGCTAAACATAAATTAATAACTCCCTAATGTTTTCAGCCAAATTTATCCCTGTTTCTTGTTGAAAACTTGTGTAATCAACTTTTCACGTAGAAAAAGCTTCATATGTTTGCTCATTCTTCGCTCAGTCCTGTCATGTCACAGCTGACCATTCTGGTCCTTCGGGTACAAGCAACTCTGCAAGGATATAGAGGAGTGATTTTAGAGAAATACTGCACGGAAAGAAGGTTTTTGTTTGTTTGTTTGTTTGTTTTTGCATAATGCAGGCAAGACTGAGAGAAATAAGCATAGAATTAACTGTCTGTGACCAAAGCCTTAGTACAGTTACAACACTGTCATTATTACCCGTAGTAGAATTATGGATGTTTTCAGTAATACATATGGTATGTTTCATACAGATAAGTCTGTCTCTGTTCCACAGGGTTTTGTGCACATAGGGTTGCAAGTAAGCAAGTTCTGCACAATTACACCATCACAAACACCTTTGAGAAAAAGACCCATTATTTATTTCATGCATATGTACTCACAGTGTGAATACAACATGCGTTCTGTTTGCTTTTAAGCCCACTCTTCACCTGGACAATGCAAATAGTGATTATCATACACAAAATCATACTTATGCTCACCTATATGTAAATACTTCTTCTTTATCTGCAGACACTGCACTGAGAACACTCCAATGCTTCACTAAATTCTAGGTGCTACAAAATCTGCTTGTGTACCTGTCAACTGAAGAAAAGAGTTATTTTCTTTTTTAAAGTCAGCTTTCAATACAGTAAAATATCATCTGAATTTCTGTGTGTATACATCACGAGAGTTATGCTATAAGAGATAAATTGTTAACATTTTTGAAATTCAAATTTATGTCCATATTTACAAAACATGACATGAGTATTGTGAGTTATCCTCAGATGAAAAGGATGATTCTCATTTTTTATTCTCTTTGCTTGGAGCTGCTGGGCATATAGACATGATGTAGCCTGTAAAATAATGCACACCATCTGGGAGAAGTTCCTGTTTTCTTCAGGCAAAAGCACAGCTAAATTTATTTTTAGTTTAAGAGTATCTGTAAGCCAAGTTAGACTTATATGGTATGCATGTGTGTTCTTGATGGTAATTTTATCACCATCTGATCTCTTGAAATTTTATAGAGATGGCAAGTGTATTTCTGACACGTAGAAGTCCCATGCAAAGACCTGGCAAACTTACAAACTGTAGTGCCTTGAAGCAAATATAGACATAGCATAGTTCACATAAAGGAGTAATGCCCATGTAAATATTAACCATCATCATGACTAATCCTGTAATTCAAGATTAGCATTTTGCACACAGAGCTACCACAAGAAGGAGTCTTTAGAAATAGCAGGACAAATTACTGATATAATCCTGCAAGTACAGCCTTCCCTTAGCACTGAAGTAGATGTATCTTTGTTTTCATAATTTTCGCCAGTAATGGAGAAAGCTTTTCGAGTGTTTTTCTATCACCTCTTCTATCACCTTTGCAGATTCTACTCTATTTAATCTTTAACTGCCCATGACAGGATGTTTCCTGTTAGTAGCTAAGTAGTCTGCAGCAAGGGAGAAAAAAAAAGAATAAGAACAAAAAAAGGCATATTCATTACTCACTTTGCCTGGAAGAAATCAGCGTGTATTGCGTTTTGCATCTAAGAACAGGTGCCATGCTCATAACGAAGAAAAAGTTTTTTTTGTTGTTTTTTTTTTTGTTTGTTTGTTTCTTTGTTTTTTCCTGACAGGTTCTTGGCAATATGAGGCGAAGTATTTGCAGGTAGGCCAATAGTCATTAGTCATATATGTAAAGCAGATTAAGCACACCCAGTTGGTGAAGAGGCTGTCCACTTGTACAGCACTCCCCCTCCCTCAGGAAGCAACCAAGTTTCAAGAGATGCTTTCCATTCAGGGGCCAGCTCTTATGTCAGCCCAAGGTGACTCCATTTTGGTTCTATCCCTTCTGACCACATGGAGAGAACAGATGCAAACAATTTTCCACGCTCGCTGGGCCAGCCGAAGTCCTTTACCAGGTGCTCAGCCTACCAGTTTATGACCTAACAGTTCCCCTACAACAGAGGTTCTTGTTCTTTCCATTTTGGGATTAATATGATTCTTCTGGACAAAACAGTAATAAACACATAACTATTAGTGGTATTTAGGAATGGGGTACTGGTTAAAACTGAACTTAAATTTATGTCTAGAGGTTGGTATGGTAGCTATTGCAGATACAAATCTTGTATGCACAGATGGAAAGAATCAGGAGGAAGAAAATTAGTGGTACTGCAGTTTAGGTAATAGGAAATATTTTAGACCTCTTTTCAAATTATTTTTCAATTTCTTCCTTCATGTGGATGCACTTATTAATTATGAGCATGATCTAGGCATATTTTTGCCCTAATGAAGAACACAGTGCAGAAATGATTTACCTATCTTTCTTCTACTGAATCAGCTCAAAGCATGAAGAGGTGGCAGTCACCACTTCCCATGACAGGGAGAGAAAGTAAACACATTAGCTGCCATGAGCTGCTAGATGATCTCAAGCCATACTGTTGTGATTTCTTTATTTTCTTTATTCTAAGGCACTTGAGCTTCCACTGAATAAATACTGACAAAGGCTGTCAGTGTCAGCGCGAGCATATTTGTTTTGGGGGAATTTTTTCTGCAGTGGTAAACAAGACCAGCTCAGCACAGTTTCAGGAAGCATGCTCGAACCATTCTCCAGGATATGTCAGAAGTCATTGTGGAAAAGCTTCATGTTCAAAGGCAGGTTACTTCAGTTTCTATGCCCTCCAAAATGGACTGTTTTCACTCAGAAAATATGCAGACCAAAATACTCACACCAAAATATTATTAATATTCAGTGCTACCAGAATAAATACAATCAGAGTTTTTCATGAAGTAGTGTCTAAAATAAGGAAGAAGTAATTCAGATATTTAAAATGAAAGTTAGGGAGGTGAGTGTAAGAAGCAGTAAAGGAAATAGAAACTTGGGGAAGAAACAATGCCTTGAGAATATTTTAACCACCATGGTGCACAAGAGAAGCTCATTTTCACATCCCTTAAGTCAAAAAAGTATGAAAAGAAACAGAAAATGTTGTTCATGGTGAGTATCTTATCTTTTGAATGCTTAGGGTAGCAGTGGTTTTCTACAGTTACATAAAATAATGTTCTTTGGATCCAATAACTTTCATCTTCACTCAAGTAAAATCCTGAACCCTATGAAACTTTATAAGGCATTGATGTTAATGTCTTTTTATTATAGAAATCATAGTGCAACATTTGCTAAAAAATGTGTGATGACATCTAAGCTAAGTAGGAGGAGCTTTACATTTTCTGGCTCACACTGTTTTTTGTTTCAGCCAAGGATGTGATCCTTTTGTTTGTAGAGGCTTTTATTTCCTCCTCAAACAATTCAGTGAAGCAGAGTAGTTTTTGGAGGAAATGTATTGGCTACATTTGTTAATACTTAGTGCTGTATTCTACCAAGTGAATTTAAAGTGAGTACTTTTAAACATCATTTCCATTTTCGATAAGTAGCAGACCTGATACTTGCTTTGCTTGATGATATCCCAGGAAGCAAATATAATCTGCAGTGAGATTTTTGTCACTATGGCACTTGAGAAAATCCCAAGCATAATAATCTTTATTGCTACTTTTCTTTCTTTAAGGTGGTGGAAAACAGTGGTTCTGAAATGAAAAGTGCTTGGCAAATATTTGTGTGCAACAAACTTAAGCAAAGATGGAGAAATAACTTAGGTTTTATAGCTTACAATTTCTTTAAGATTTGACTCCCATTACTCTGCATTAAACTTTCTTCCCTTAACTTTTAGAACAATATTGTGACTCTATGAGGATTTTATTTCCTTTTGCCTGGACCTTTAAAATTTCAGATCCGAGACCACAACAAATGAGACTCCAGGATAGGATATTTCAGAGACTTCATATCTTTCTATGCTTGCAACCAGTTCCTCTCTAATAGAAAAGGCACATGTATGCAGCACCATTTTACTGATAGGTCTCATAAAAGCACCTTTGGCATAATAAAATTCTTTTCTATGACTGGAGAAACTGTTAGAATTTGGAGGCTCCTGAAGTTATAAATCTGAACTGCTAATTCTGTGGCACAGCAGCAGTGGTACCATCTTTCCTAATAGGTTAGACAAAAAAAGAATTAGAAAGAAAATAAATAAATAAATAAATTAAAGAAAAGAAAATCTGTCTTAATTTTAAGATTCATTCAAAAGAAGAAAAAAGGGGAAAAAAGAAAAAAAGAAAAAAGCATGCACCTAAACTTTCAGGTTTACTGAAGATTCTCTTTTGGTCATGCGTGCGATTCCCAGAGTAAATCTTTTTTGTTCTCAGCACCACTGAGGTAAAATCGGACCTCTGCTCTAGTCAAGCATTTGCTTTTTATATCAGATTATTCTGCACTTCTGCAAACATCTCTCTGTGAGTGCTTCTGCTTTGTTTTAAATTGAGGTAGATGGGGGCACTGTATAATTGGCCAAAAGGGCACACAGCCTGTGCTCAGCTGCAACACTGAAGCTGAGCATTGTATAAGTAACTCTGATTGCTGTGAGGAGAATGGTGGGAGAGGACTAACTATCCCTGATAAATCAATATCGTGAGTATCTGTCCCACAGTCAGTTTTAGGAGGCCATTTCAATTTCTTTGCTCAGTCATCTTGTCTGATTCAATGGAAGCCAGGTGGATTTATTTGAAATATCCTACATTAGTTGATTTTTGAAGATGTATAGCACTGAATATTGGTGATCTAGGGCCACATTTTGGAGAGTAGAAAATTATGCTTTTCAGCTTGTTGTCTAAATGGGTGCTGAACTATTTTGAAAGTATTGGGTATTAAGTTATCTTAAATTAGACAACAGTAAAAATGGATTAGTACAAGCTTTGCTGTCTTACTGAGGAAGCAAGGAGTACTGACAACAGATCTGTAAACATATAAAGTGCTCAAATGTTGTGTGAAAGAGCCAATAGAAAGTTTTACTGCAGAAGCAGGGCAATGAATCCCACTCTTTTTGGCAGACCTCAGGGCTCTCTTTCATTCAGAAGTTTACATTAACTACAAGCCACACTGTCTTTCTCCAGTGGTTTCTCCTGAATTCCTGAGGCATCACACTTCATGCTTCTTTTGTGAGACTGCATTTCCAAAACACATAGAGCTCTTTCCCTCCATTGCTGTTCCAGCAGCCAGCATAAATATCTCACCATGCATTAAAAGGCATTGAATTCTTCTTCTCCAGCACTCAGGAGGCTCAGATTTCACTGAAATTATTAGGACATGAAAAGTTCAATCCTCAGCAAATCTAAGCCTCCTATCCATCTACTAGATTGAATTTTCTAATTACTTTCTGACAGAAGACCTACTCCTAATTTCTTCTCACTCTTACTTAACATCAACATTTTCCCCAACAGGCCTTTCTTGAAAATATATATATACTTTTATATTAGTGCTATGCAGAACATTGGTGTGAATAACAGACCTTTTGGAAAAGTTCTGGTGGGCATCTCCATAGAAAACAACTTAAAGAACTGATAAGGGAAGTAAAACTCATTGTCCTTTCCAATAATCAGTTTGAAGCAAGTTTTGAAATCCAAAATGGTGACTGAGAGAACAACTGGGAAAGTTTTGGTTGATGATATTAAAGCCATAATTCCCTGCCCTGTGAGAAAATTCACAGGCATGTCAGCCTGCCCCAGTGTAGCACTTCAATGTAATAAACGTCTCTCTGCAGTGGTACAGACATTGACACTAAGGCATTTTCAGGCAGGATAAACATCAAGGAGGTAAATGTAAAAGTACCAGGTTGTTGGGAGAAAGGAAACTAAACATGAGCACTGGGTCATTGGAGACAAAATCACCTTGTGGTTTGGTAGCTTATGTTAATTTCTCTCTCCTATGTTCATGTTAGCTCCCCTTGAAAATCTGTATGTGCTGTGTAAGCATTCCTTTGAATAAAAGCATTGGGCTGAGTTTAACCCAGTAAATTGGTAGAAATCCAAAGTGAACTGAAAGGATCTGGTTTGTTCTGGAATTACACTACAGTAAGTTAAATCAGAAACTGGGCACCTGACCTTCATCTTGTTAAAGCATTTCCTTTGCCAAGTGACAATTTGATGGAGAATTAGTCATTTTAGGCTTTACTGGGGTAAAGGAAATATTATCATCCGAACATGGCTGAACCCAGTTATTCTTAGAAAGATGAAGATTATAAGTTATTTTAAAAAGCGCAAAATGTTGCCAAGCATCATGGCAACAGATTTGCACTCTGAATCAAGTAGAGACCACATTCTTATTGTTCCTCTGCTGTTCAAAGAAGTCAAAAAAAGGAAATGATTTTCACATCTTGCTTGAGGATATGTGGTCTAAGAACTTCCTTTGGAAACAAAAGTAGCACTTTATGAAAGGCTTTTTGTACTAGATATTTCTACATTGATCTTAGTTCTTTTTTTTTTTTTTTTTTTTTTTTTTTTTTCTGGTAGAAGGGCTCAATTCCGTGGACTAAATTCGCCATCCATTCTAATAACGTTTTCACATTAAGAAACAAAACTTGAAGCAGTGATACCAGGCCATTGCATGTTAGACATATGGACAAAGAGATAATGCAGATATTAAGAACAATAAATAATCAGGAAAGCTTCTTTTTATTATTATTATTTTCTTTTAGTCTGTACTGCAGAGAGCATAATCCTCTTAGATTGACATGTCTGGGACAAAACCTTTGTCTTTTGTCAGTGGAACAATGTAGGAGGCAAATTAACAGTGAATTTCCTTGGAAGTAGCTACAAATATATTTAACTTGCTTTGCTTTGGGAACAAACTTTTAAGTAGCTACAGCCAAATACTTATTCTATTGTGTAAACAGCTTGTAAAGTCTAGAAAATGCTTGCTTATACTTAATTATCCATTTTATTTCAAAGCATACCACATATCCCTTTTCCAAATTGTCAAGACTATGTTTATTTTCATGAAAAATAATATATTTACTAAAGATATATCTGGGTATTTATTACTGTAAAAACAGCCCTGAGGAACAAATTATATTTTTTAGGATAAATATTAAAGTAAGGTTTTGAGACTTGCCCTCTGTTCTTACCTCACACTTGCCCTCTGTTCTTACCTCACACAAGTAACAGAAAGGTCTGTGAGTTGACTATATTTTATGCCTGGGGAGATTCAGGTTGAATGTTAGGAAATATTTCTTCTCCAAGACATGCCCATTCTAGGGAGGTGGAAGAGTCACCATCCCTGGAGGTGCCCAATAAATGTTTACATGGGGTACTGAGGGACTCATTTGAGCAGGAAATATTGGTGATAAGTGGGTGGTTAGAATGGGTGGTCTTAGAGGTCTTTTCCAACCTTGGCAATTCTGTAATCCTGTACTCTCACTGTCCCTTTACAACATCTCTGTTGTTCAGATTCCTATTACATAAATAGTAGTTTACATAGAGAGTAGAAAGTAATGACACAGTGTATCTCACCAGGAAAGCGCTTGTCCTGAGTCTCAGGTTTTTCTATGCCAAATGCAGAATAATTCATGAACTCGCATCTTTAAAATAAAAACCGTGAACAAATACACACTATGATATGACAAAATATAACACAAAGTGCTCCTGTGTCTAAGGCAATGTGTCTTGTTTTACTTGTCAGTGAAATAACTGGCAATAAATTATCAACATAACAAGAAAACCAACCAGCTAAGAAAAAAAAAGGAAATTCATAAGTCCGTATATGAATTTATGCATTTATGAATTTTTAACTCTCCAAAAATTTCAAGTAGCTTTCAGATTTTAGCACGGATGTTGCAGAAACACAGAGGAGCACAAAAGCAGTATTTCTAGTGTTTCCAAATCGATAACTTCAGGACGTTTCACAAACACAGACAGATATTGTGAAGACTTAATTAACAGGCAGGATAATTACTCCATCGGCTGCTTCATGGGGAAGTCTGTGATGCCTCTCTCTTCCTTCCCTCTATCACCACCCCAGCAGTAAACCACATAGGAATAAAATAAAAACTGCTCACAATATGATGTTTCAGGAGTTGTTTCAGTGCAAGTTAAATAATCTTCATGCATCCTAACTATTAAAATAAAAGAGTTGCATAAAGATTCCTATGTTGATTTCAAATGCTAGAAGTCAAAGGAATATCATCAGGAGCATTAAATGTCTGAAAGCTGTGCAATATTTCATCCCTTTTTCCCTACATTTTATTGGAGTGGACACTGTATAATTTTCAATAACAGCATTTTTTTCATACAACAGTATTAAAGTTGCTTTAAAAATACTCCACAATTACTTGTGATTATGGATAAATACTGGCCTGGTGAAAACAAGAAGACCGGACTAATTCTTACTAATTCTTACTCCCCCATGCTTTCAGCAGGCCGCAACTTTCACCTGCTTACACAGTCAAACTGCCAAGAATAATGTTATCAGGTTAACCTAACCTTAATTTGATTTTCAGCAAACAGAAATCCAGAAAAGAAAAATGCAGTGGACAGAATTCATTATGGTTTATGTACTTTCTGCACAAAAAAAAAAAAAAAGCGCCTGTTATTACAAACAACTAAATGGGTTTTGCAGCCATATACAAGTCTGTGTTGTGAGCGCATTCACAGGTGGTTGTCTGGTGTTGCCTTTTACCACTCAAAAGTTTGCTAAACAAATTTTCCTCATGTTTGTTCATGCAGAGAGGTCATAATCCCTAACGGCTTTAGGTATAATCTGTTGCTATGGGAATGGCTGTGCTGCTACAAAAGGAGGATTATGACCTTTCACTATATAAAAATGTTAGGTTTCCATTACCTTCCTGAATAGAACTAAAGCATTACATTGCAGTGTTGGGAGTTATCTTTTCTAAATGGATGTAGGGCTAACTATCCATGTAGTTGATAAGTGTTATCCCTAGTCATTACTGATTGTGCCAGTGCTTTGATTTCCAAAAGATAATGAACAACTTAATAAAGAACTGTCAATGAAAGAACTGAAGCCTTTAACCAAGCAGTGAAAAGCTTTCACTGCTTAAAAAGGATTTATCAGTACATGACAGAGGTTGAAAAATTACCATTAAGTCCTGGCATAAATAATATAAAACACAGCAGAGAAAAAACAAGAGCAAGCTGTACATGTTTCTTAATTAATGCAAATTTTCATGTTGCCTCATTTTCATTCATTATATGATTTAAGATTAAAGAAAGAAACAAGTCATCACTTGACTGCCTATTGCAAGACATCTCTGGCCTTGACTGATAAAAAAAGGACTGAATGGTATGAAGCCTAAGAAACAAGGCTCAATCACTCCCAGCAATTACTGTGTCTTATTGATAACTCACAGCTCTATCCTGAAAATGCCATCTCTGGAACAAAGCCTGTCACAGATCAGACTGAATCCATTAAAAAGCTTTGATTAACATGTCCCTGGGGTGTGCTGGGGAAACTTTTTACACCAAATGACAGCCTATTGCTACTGCTTCTGAATTGTCCTCCTGAAATACTCTTGTGTTTTAATCGAGTGCACAGTTTAAATTAAAAAACAGCAATGACTTTGTGTGACCTAAATACAAGCTCCTTTTATTCACTCTGAGATTTGTTAACTGCTAGCAGATTAAGTGTTCAGAGAAGCAACAATTAACCTTAATGTGTGTTAGCTAATATTAATTATATATCTTCCACGCTTTCTTGTGCTAGTGTACATGCACCCAGAGAAAGGGTCATGTTTAATGTGTTCCGTTTAGTGGACAAGAAGCTTTGTGCTTGTCTTCTCTTGAAAACAAATTGTTTGTATTTGACAAGCATGACATCAACAATGTTGGCTTTCTTTAGCAGGAGATGACATTGATGTATAAATGGATTTCAGCTCTTTTAAACAGACACACAAAAGCTCCATCTTCCCGGGCCTCAAATTTCAAGAGGGCGAGGAATTGCCCTCTACACACCCAATCATTTTCCCATCATCCACTGGGGAAAACAGCCCTTATCTATTGTGGATATTATTTTTTCTTTTTTACTCTGCAGCTCCTTGCAAGACATGTGCTGAACAGTATATGTCAGGGCCAGCAGGGGATAATATATTACAGAAAAAAAAAAAAAAAAGGATTCCTTTATACTCTATTAAAATTCAAATTTAGAAACACCTGCAGGTATAAGAACTGCTTGCCAGAAACCTGCTTGATGCGGGGGTACTAGAATCTCAGAAGGAGACATAAAAGAAATTCCTGATTATGTTCACATTGAGGTCAGCTTTAGAAACAGATTAAAACAACACTGAAGCAGTGCTAAATCCATAGAAAATCAGGTGTCAAAACACAGAGCCATTTGGCACATTGGTCATTTAGCAGCAATTCAGATTTCCCCTGTGCTGAGCCTTTTACAGGGGCTGGGGCTCTCAAGCAGCACATGGACACTGCAGTGCCTGAGGGGAGCAGCTGGCAGGACTGGGAGCAGCAGAGCCCCATGCCGCAGCCCCTGAGGTGTTGTCATGGGAAGAGAGGCAACCAGGTGGATGGCACAGCCATTCTTAAGATGGGGTAGTGAGGAGAGAGGGATGTGCATCACTGCAGCAGTTTCCAGTATCCGACGCTTTCTTTGAAACCACTGTACAAAAAGGGGTGGGGTGTAAAGCAGCTCTACACTGCTGGTAATTGTACTGGTATCATGACAGACAGGTAACTGCACTTTCACAGTAGCTAATATGTAATAAACCCTCTGTGCAGCATTCCAGCCTGAAGAGTCAGTGATGGGAAAATATCCACCCCCTGATAGTAACCCTTCAGATAGCGCTGGGGTAAGTGCTGTTTCACATGAGCCGTGCTCTTTTCTAGGCTTACATTCCAGTACAATAGCTCTCCACATCCCAAATGGGATTAATTTCCCTACAGTTGGGATGGTCAGCACAAGCCTCTAGGTTCCCTTTTAACCATGCCGTGGTTAAGCTTGTGCTGCTTTAAGAGATGTGCATGCAGATGCTGACCATAAGTGTATTTTCAGTGTGTAGGAGCTGGCACCACAAATCTAACTAAAGGCAGAGCAGAAACCTTGCTGAAAACAGTTCTGAATGATATGCAGAGCAGTCTGAAAATAAATGTTATTACGCTCACTAATTTGTGTTAAATTTAAATTAAATGACAGGGACATATATGTTAACACTCCAGAAATGTTATTTGTTGTCTTTGTAGATTGACCACCTATGTCTGCTTGGAAACAGTTGACAAAAACCTTTCTATCCAGGGTGGCTGTGGCTACAGATGTGCTCTCAGTGCTTCTATTACCTTTCCTTCAGCAGGTGCAACACTTTATTGTTTGATAATAGTTCCCATTTTAGAAATTGGCTCCAAGCCTCCTTTGTTTCAATCCAGCTGCCAGCATCTATTTAACTATTATAAAAAAAAAAAAAAGGGGGGGAGGGGTATTTGGGGGGTAAGGGGGGAGGGGGGGGGAGGGGAAACAACCAAGCAATCAAAAAACCACAACATTTTAGAGTAAAATGTGTAGGAGAATGGATTCATTTATGTAGTTCTTTTGTTTGTTTGTTTTTAAAACTGTCTCAAAGATAAAAAAAGAATTTGTTAAAACCATTAACAAGCCATCTTAGGTCCGATAGACACTTCACATTTTAAAAGGCTTGTTGGGAAGCAGATTCAAACAAAGGGAACAGAAACAAGGAAGAACGTGCACAGGGGGCAAAATGGTTTGGGAAATATAAATCTACTCAATTATAATTGGAACAAAAGCAAGAAAGAAACTGTACTCTGCTAAGGCACTCCTGGCCAAGAATCTGGGATTCGCATTCATGCATAATTAAGCTTTAGGCAGCTACAGGCTTCTGCAGTGTGGTGGGGCATAGGACATCACAGTATAAAGTAAGATGCATGTAAGTGCTTAAAAAAATGTTGGCTTTATGTGCAGTTACAGCTATAAATAAGAAGAAAAATCTCAGCAAAAAGAAAAAAAAAAATAAAACAGCAACCAATAACTATTCAAGATGTCAGTGAAATGTGAGCAGGGACTCACTGAATTCCCCTCTTGCTCTTGCTGTGTTATCTATGTTTTTATATTTAAGCTTCCACAATGTATTAAATCAAAGCAAGAAAGAAGCACTGAGCGAGTTTCAGGTCACTGTGTTTGCGAGCAAAGCAATATTTAAAAAATCCACACTTAACTGTTGTGGTATTGTGACATGCAGATGGTAGCTTCTAAGGATATTAAATGTACAAGGAAGATAAAGTCTCTCAGTGGAATTTTTAACATAAGCTTTAAACCCACCACTGTCTTGCTTACAGGAGCTGGCCTATTTCTCTGTTCTCTGTTTATTCATCATAGAGATGGAGAAGGCAGCATATTGTTATGTCATCCACTGGCAAATCTTTGTTAGTTTTTTCTCAGCTGTGATGATCTCAGAAAATACTGCCATGTGTAAAGAGTTTGCCTATATTTTCACTTTTATGTTCCTTTGGGACTGCTTCAGTTCAGGATGACAGCTTTGCTTCATCCTGTTAATTGTGTTAAACCTCTGAAAAAGACTTCATAAATGAGTATACTTCTTAGCTGTCATGGGACAGAGAGAAATAGGTTGCTAATGTACATGAAGTCAAATACATTCAATTTTACAGATTTAGTATTTTATTTTATTTTATTTTATTTTTTTTGAAAAGATATCATTTATCTTATTTGACAAAGGATCAAAGTTTCTCCTTGGAAATTTTAATATGATTAATCACACATGGATGGGAAAGGTAAAGTCACAATAGCCTGGAGACAGGACAAGTACAAGTCAATTAGTACTCAATTCAATTCTTCCTAGTGAAATGAAAAAATGTAAACATGGAACAAAACACAGAGGTCTGTAATTCTGCAGAAGATGTGCAGAACAGTTCTGATTGCTGTGAACGGAAGTCTGAACAAAGACTTTGCTAGTTGTGAGTGAAAATAAAGGCAAAATGAACAGGAGGCTGTAAAAAATGCATCTCCCCTACTGACAAGATGGAAAACCATTAGATATATTGCTGAATTTGCTGTCTTCAAAGATCAGTGTTGACACCAATTGCAGTATATTTAAATGGTTATTCTTTGTTCATTTGTTTATAGGAAAAACAAAACAAAACAAAACAAAAAAACAAAACACAAAACACCTGAAAAGATTCAGTTTTATGTCTTAAGATACATATTTCTTTTCTGCAGTGTAGACTTTAGCAGAATCATAAAGCTATGAATTTATTTAACTTTGATACAAATTTAATTGCATGTTTATGACAGAATATTGTAATAAGATCTTTGTTTTTATTCTCACCCTTCTTTTTCAATCATCCTCGCAGACAATGATCTAAATAGAAGGCCAGAAATTAAAAAGTAAACCAAGACAGTAAAAGCTGCACAGGGTGAAGTTAAGGTTAATTGCATTTGTACATGCAGTAATTATTTAATCAGTTCTGCTGTGCTGGTCAGTCATAATTCTTTGCTTCATCTTGCTCTTTTTTTGTACATGTTTTTCCAAAGAGATTACTTTCCATTTGAGTTTAAATGAGGCAGAGTACATGGCAATACCGTGCATTTTTGGAGTATTAAGAATCTTGGGTCTTAGTTTACTATGAAGCAAACAGACCACAGTTTCCAAAACAGTCTGTAGAATTAGAATGCTTTTCACATTAGTAGTTTTAGTACAGCTTAACTAAATCATGAGCATTTGGATTTATTCCTTGGGTGTTAAAATGATCTTGATGATTGTTCGTGTGATTCTGTGTGTGACAGAAGGGAGAGATGGTGTAGCTGTTGCTCACATGGGGATGGCATCTTAGAAAGCAGTAATCAATCATTTATTTTCACAAAGTGGGAAGTATTGCTCTCTCCTGATGTTTGTTATGCTGATGTAAATCTGTAGCTATCTCACTGATGTCATTTAGAATAACCTCTGTAACGATTGAAAATATTTCAAACTCGCATACTGATATCTGAGATGATAATTCTGCTTGACTCACTCAGATTATCTAGTGGAAGCCTTTCGGATAGGCTGCTAGGTAGCCTGCCCATCAGCTTGCTGTTGCCCAGCTTTTCTCTGCTGGCTGGTTGTAGCTGCCTACCCATGCCTCCTTTCACGGCAGCTCTGCCCCCAGCATATCAGCTTCTCACCCTGCCCTCAGCTTGGCTTTGCTCAGATTGCTGAGGGTCCACTTTGTCTCACTGGCTGGGTTGTTGATAAAGTTAAACATTTTGTGAGACAGTTTTGATCCCAAAGTATGCCACACTGAACTTGCTGCCAGTTCTACTACTGGCAGATCACTGACCACTATCCAGCCAGGCCAAATGCTCAGTCAGCCTTTTTTGTCCATATTTTCTTCCTACTAACCATCATGACTTTTATGTTCACTATTTACCCAGAACTGAAGTGAGGCTGACCAGTCCATACTTTCAGATCTTACATCATGCCTTTGTTAGAATATGTGCCAAACATTTGCCTTCTTCCAGGCACTGAGCCCAAACCTCTATAACCTTCCAAGGAACACAGGCTCAGAGTGTCATTGTTCAGCTCATTCAGCATCTTTAGACACAACATTTTTAGGCTATCCACCTGTTTACATTCAAAGTATTTAAGCAGTCCCTCATGCAATTCATCTCCAGTGTAGGTAGTAGCCCTCAGTCTGAAGCAGGATGCTCACTACTGATAATGGGGAGACCTGAGAACAGACACTGCAAGTAAGACTCAGGCAAATGAGATATCTCTTCAACAAATAAAGATGATTCTTAATCATGAGTCAAGCAAGGTGCAGAAAGTCAAGTTTTCTTCTAGGCTTACTTATACTATTTATCTAAATTAACCAAGGTGAAAGATACAGGACATATAAGGAAGTCTATTTCACAGGCATAATTAAATGAAGGTACTAGTGAGCATCTTTTCTGTGGAAATTGCACCGTTTTGTCAAGATACTTCAGGGACACTCACAACATTCTAGGACAACTCATGTTAGCTCTGCTTGTGTATTAAAATGAACAAGTGGCTGAGCTGACTTGATCTGTACAGCTGAATTTGTTTCAAAGTTATGGTAATTAACAAAGAGATAAATTACACAAATCAGTACTTCTCACCTAAACTGCAGGCCTGATACTCATTTAATTATTATTTATTTCACTGCCTATAAACCAACACACAACAATGCAAGTCTTAGACTTTGTTTGATAGCCACCATACCACTATAATTTGTCTCAACATTTCTTCTTGTCAGAGCTGAGCAAATAACAAGCCTGAGAAACCCAGTGAGCCAGTGGAAACTTCTAGAAGAAATGGTCATAATTGTCCAACTAATGATACTATGTAAGATCTATGGGAAACTTATCTCTGAATGGGATTATCTCCTGATGCACAGCTCACTCAAGCACAATTCTCCTCAGGTTGTAATTAAATCCCCTTTAATTTATAAAAGAATAATTCCCCACATTTCTACTGACAACATTTTCTCTTTTGTGCCTCAGTACTTTCACCCATGCATTACAGAACTTATTATATATAAAAGCAATTTAAAAATCACATATATTTCCGTATTTATTTTTCTGCTTTGTAAGCAGCTTGAAACTAAGTACATAACTTTGGGATTTCTCATTCTGAACATGGCAGACCTTTCCCCTTCTAAAAAAAAAAAAACAAAAAAAACCTGATTTTTTTTTTAATGCAAAATGATTTAGAAACAGTATTGTAGGAATCAAGCTAACATCTATAAAAATGATGGGTGGACAACAATTACATAAGATGACTATATCAAACTCCTTGTCTATATTGACATAGTTGAAATACAACACTACTGTGATGAAGAAATGATATCACAAACATGGAATTGTTCATTGTGTCTTGTCAATGATAAAGCAAAAAAGCAATGAAAGCTCCAAGAGGTGGAGGAGTCTTTATCTGCAAGTCTTGGAGACAGGAAGAAAGAAGAGGAAATCATAAACAGTGGCAGACATGCCACTGAAAGCAAAAGACCAGAAGGAAATACTTTTTGGAAAGGATGTTGTCCAACAGAGGCCACATCCTGTTATTAGATTCTTCATGTGTTAAAGTAAGCAGAACTAATTGTTGTCTACAAGTAGAAAAGATTACAGTGGAGATACATCCAACTCTTTTTTCAGGTTCCAAGTTTTTCCAAGTGTAGAAAATGTAGTATACTTACAAAATACTTTATTTCACTCGTAGGGGGGGACAGATCCATTTTTTTATTTCTTTTTTTTCTTCTTCTTCTTTTTTTTTTTTCCTGACTGTGAATACATCTAAACATTGCAACGTAGACATGCTTTTATGAGTGTTTGTTTGCGTATTCATGAGAGCAAAACTACTTATATGTAATATACGTTGAATAATTCATAGCACATGTAATGTGATACAATGGAACACTTATTTGTTTAATTGATGTTTCTTTAATTCAGAAGGTGTCTAGTATACAAATTGTTGAAGGATGCAAAGCAGACTAGGAATGTAATGCATGTTCTCGTACTCTACACACATTTCCTGTTGAAGGCAGTACTGCTGGAGACAGCTACAAAAAGGCAGTTCACACACATTCCACTGCATGCATGCTCCTTCATTATTTGTAGATGAAATTAATTGATTTAGAATCAACAGGTTTGACTGCTTTGGGGGTTAGAATAAGTAATGTCACTTTGACTACCCAAGCAAACCGATTAAATTAAACTGCTTTTGGAGCAGTTTATACAGAACATTTCTTGTACGTTGCTCTTGCACATATTGACCAAGATCTTGTATCAGTCACTGGAAATCCTGATGACTTTTTTCACTTTGACTCGTTCTTTTTATACTTCTGAGAGATTCTTTATCAAGATTGTTATCAGAGAAGGTACTGCATATTTTATTTACAGAAGTTTCAGTATTGCTCCGTGGTCAGAACATAAGGTCTCTGTGGGATTGTGAAGGACTTCTTCAAAGGACTTCCTCCACAGATCCTGAATGAATACGCTTCTGTCTTCATTAAATTGAGAACTTTTCACAGCTTTCATAGACATTTTTAACTCTTATAAAATGCACAGAAATGAGATGCTTCTTCAGTAGTCATCTTTAATTTTAGCTCTATCTTTCAGATATGGTCAGTAAAACAAATTACTGTGAGCATAAAAAGTTAGGTTTAGTGTCAGAGAGTTTACTACAAATTACTGGTCATTGTTCAATACAAAAAGTCATATTCAGCATCATGTCAAGCAACAATCTGAACTCATACTGAAAAGAATTAGTGTAACTTGGACTGCAAGATAGAAGCAGACCTGCTGGAAAGAAACTATTCCAAGAGGGACTGGACGTAGGTGTCCCAGTGGATGGAAGACGAGCCATGAGCCAGCAGTGAGCCCTTATGGCCAAGAATGCCAATGGTGTCCTTCAGTGCATGAAGAAGAATGTGGTCGATCCTCCCCCTCTGCCCTTCTGGGACTATGTCTGGAGCTCTGTATCCAGTGTTGGGTTCCTCAGTTCAAAGCAGACAGGGAACTTTCAGAGAGAGTCCAGTGCTGGGCTACAAATATGATTAGAGGACTGAAGCATTTCCTGAATGAGAAAAGGCTGAGAGACTTGAGATTGTTCGGCTTGCAGAAAACAGATCGTAGAATCACAGAATCATGAAGGTTGGAAAAGACCTAAAAGATCATCTAGTCCAACCGTTCACTTATTACCAATAGCTCCCACTAAACCATGTCCCTCAACACAACATCCAGTCGGGGCTCTTATAAATATTTATAAATATCTAAAGGGTGGGTGTCAACTGAACTGTGTCAGATCCTTTTCAGTAGTGGCCGGTGACAGAACAAGGGTGAAAGAGCACAAACTGGAGCCTAGGAGGTTCCATATAAACACTGGAAAAGGCTGCCCAGGGAGGTTGTGAAGACTCTCTCTGGAGATATTCAAGACATGCCGGGATGTTTTGCTGTGTAATCTACTGAAGAAAACTATCTCTGGCAGTGAGGTTGGACTATATGATCTCAAGAGGTCCTTCCAACCTCTGGAGTTTTTTCATTCAGTGAATGCATTACATTGTTAGGAATTTTTTGTTGTTGATGTTGCTGCCATGGTGAAGGATATGGAAGAAGATATATGAAATAACTATTTATTATCTAAGCAAACTTAAGTGTTTCTGCCACTGAGTTCATTAGAAGAGATTAAAGACTGAACACAAAGACAAGGGGAAGATCTGATTTTTATATGTTTGATTGTATCACATCTTTTAATAACTTCTTAACTTTACAATGTAATCCTGTGTTTTCCACTTTCTTGCCTTCCTTTCCAGGACATAATCTAAGCCTTTTCTGATAATTTCCTGGATGTCAGTATCATCTTGTGAGATTTAATTTGTCATGCTCTGTTGAAATACAACTTTTTGGGGGATAGTACTTGAATGTAACATAGAGATAACATGATTCCTGCTTCCTACTGAGTTCGGGTTTTAAGAAATGTGTTCCTATCTCATTCTGATGTATACTTCTGTTTTCAAGAATTACAGTGCTGGAGTTAAGCCAAAAGTATACACTGTATATTATAGATGAAAACACTTTGATAGGCATTTCCCATCATAATGCTTCCTTTCACTCATGGAAAAAAATTAAAATAATAATTAAAAAAAAAACAAACAACAAAACAACTTTTAAAAGCTGTAATGAACACAAGGTCATGTGCTAAGAAGGGCCTTTTAGAGTGTGGATTGCATTAACAAGAACAAATGTACAAAGGTTTGGTTGACCTAAGGCCATGGAATGTCTGTAATTGTGACAGAACTCCACAACAGAGCTCTCTTGAAACCAATGCCCCTGTTTATAGAATACTGAAGTAGCACTAAAGACAAAAGACCAAACAATCATTAACATAGAACAAGAACTGTCAATATTAAAGGGACTTTTGCATGCATTTTTGGGAGTCAATTTTAGCTTATAGAGCCCTGTTCCTAATAGCTCTTCCCCTGGATATAAGAAGGTTCCCACTAATTCCTTTGGTCATTACTGCAATTAGATTTGTAAGACTGATTGACAGTTCAGTTAACAACTGTGATGAAAAGTCCTTTGTCATCAAATGAACATAAAACTAGTGACTTTGGAGGATTAAGTTTTGTATCCTCCTTTTACCCTCTGCCAATACCAAGTCTGAGGTCTATTAAATATATATATATGCCTCAAAGTTGTGTTCTGAGCTACAGTAAGTAGGCACAATGCTTGGGGCTCCTGATGAATCTAGAATATTGGTTCTCATATTTTTACAAGTATGACAATTTTAAAATACATTACTGAAATAAATAAATTAATAAAAGTTCTAGTAAGAATAAAGAGTGCAAGAACAGTCTGCCTATGGCAGACACATCTCACTCTGTGTTTATGCAGTGTTTTAAAATGTGCGCATTACTCTTGCACAGTTCCTAAAGTTTAGTTCTTACAAAAGAAGGGATTTTTCTGATGTATAAGTGACATTGATAAAGACTGTACACCTTTCAGTCACCATTTCTACAGTTACTCCGCACTGTATTCAGACTTGGTTTCCATTTTCAGGTTCATTGTACAGCTTCCCTCTCATTAAGCCCATCCATACAGCTAATGCTAGCAACACTCTTACACCTAGACAGCAAATGTGCTTTACTGAGATCTGTACTCAGTGTTGCATGAGAAAGGAGTGTTTCATTCCATCAGCTCAGTCCTAACTTTCTCAGATACTGAATACTGAAGATATTTTGGCTAATTTCATACCAAACATATTTTTCATCATAGACATTATATTACTTCTCCTCCTTAGCTAAAGAGATACCTATGCACTCTCCTGCACCAGCATATTATGCCTTCTTTATTAGGATTAACAGTAAATCGTAACTCACCATTAAGACTATATTGATCTACCTGCAACAAAATACTGCTGGAAGCAGGCAAACTTTTATATTATTCATTTTGGAATGAAAGACAAGAAAAAAACAGTGGTCACAGATAATACAGAAGTAGGCAGTCTGAAAATCAGCATTTGTCTACAAATGTAATAGCTGTGAATCTCTGGGCAGCTTAAAAAGGTTGGATTGGTAGAAATGATTGTTTACATGATTTTGCTTCTTAGGACTGGATTTCGTGTTGAGAACTTGCTCCTTCTGCGTTCACATAGGACACAGTTGAATGCCTGTGTGGCTAAACTTACTTATTTGGTGGCAAGCCCAAGCTCTGAATACAAGTTTTAAGTGAGTTGAGAATAAAACCACTTAACACATATTATACACATGAATTGGTCAAATTTCTCTCATATCAGAGAAGACAGAAAAAGTATTTCCAAGACTTCCTCAATCTCATCCTGTTTGAAATAGTTCAAATGATCACCCATGAAGTCTTGTATTTCTTTATAATGATTATGGAAAGGGTATAGGCAGCAGATTTGGATACATCTGAACAGCAGAGGTTTAAGTTAGAGGATCTGAATGCTACTCACCTGGATAGTTATTTAAAGGTAACTTAGGCATGAAAAGTCTGGTTTCAGAGCAACCAAGGTGCCCACATGTGCATCACCAGTACTGTCAGGTAAGGAGTTGTTAAATTAATATGGGAGATGGAAATAAACCTGTATTAGGTGCTGACTGGCAGGAGGGAAGAGTTATACCTAAAAAGCTTCCTTTCCAGACTATGTCCCAGGAGGCCAGGATTTCATTAATCCCTATAAACTCTTACTGGCAAGAGTCAAGACCCTACTTACTAAGGCACCAGAAAATAAATAAATAAATAAATAAATAAATAAATAAATAAATAAATAAATAAAAATTGTTTGAAAATTATGCATTGTGCTCATCTCTCTTACAAGTTATGTTTATATATTCTGTAATGATAGGCCATTCACATTTATTAAAAGAACCACTGCTTCTGTTTTGAGAAAAGGGGTTTTTGCCTTTTACATATTGCCACAACAAATGTGAAAAAGCGATTTAATGCCAGTGACCCAAAGTCTCTACTACCATAATGCACTGAAGTACACACTGCTACCAGGAATAATGTAGATCAATGTATTTATAACAGTGAGTACTTGCTGCCAGGACTTAGTCTCAGACTGCAGAGAAACACAGTCTTCTTTGTTTCTGGAAACAACTGTTATTTTGAAAAAGAATACAAGCTTACATGGATAATTAAAATTCATCCTTTCTTGAAACAGAAAATAATGAAACCTGAGTTTTCACTGAATGTTAGTGAAAACAATTTGTAAGTAGCTCCAGGCCAAAAATGAACACTATATTTAAAGTCACAGGCTGACTAACAGGGAGGAATGGCAAGGAAAAAACAAAAACAAAACCAAAGAAAATCCAGCAACAACAATAAAATCAATACCAATGTTGAAAAACAGCTGGTTAAAATAAAGCTTATAAGGACTTGTAATTCCACATTAGGAAGCTGATTTTGACCTGCAAAAGTGATGAATAAAAAATAGTTTTAAAAGTCCACAACAAACCTAACAAACAAACTGAAACAAATGAATTTAAATAAGAGGTCTTTTAATTCATTCTTCTGTTTTGTTCTCCCTTTTCAAAACCAAAGTTGTAATAAAATCAGTATTTTATTGAAAGTTAGCTAAATATCACTGTCTTCCTAAGTAAATATTTAACTCCTGGCAGAAGGTTTAATGAAGACTCATGGGATTAACTTAAGAAAATACCCATGATTGCAGTGATTATTACAATTAGACCCATTCATGTCAGTGTTCTATGGTTCTATTAGATAGTTTTACCAAAGCTAGTGGGATTAATGCAAAAGAAATGCCCAAATTTGAGGTCATTATTGCAATTAGGCTTGTACATGTCGACATTTCATGGTTTTATTAAAGAACGATTAATGCTTTTATGCTGGAGCAAGGAGTTTATTGACTGCTCTAGGCCACATTGTCATCAAATCAGAATTTAGATGTAATACAATAATATTCCCATAATTGATGCAATCAGTTATGCTAAAACAGTTTTTACCACCCCAAAGTGTGGAGGTTTGCTTCCTGTACAAAGCTATGTTTCCATCTTGCCTAAATATTAACTAACAATAAGTGTCAGCCAGGCATGACAAATGTATGTGAAGCATTAAACACAAAATCCAGAATGAATACATGGAGATATATTTAGACTAGTCAGTCCAATCCTATACATATAGTGAGAGGGAAGGAAAAGGTATTGACTACCTACATAGTACTCTCCATTACTAGATTGCATATAACCAGACAGAGAAAGAAAAGAGGTCTATGTTCTTTAGTAGATCCAACTGTTTAGCATATAATCATCTCTACCATACTTCTGGAAAACAAAACAAAACAAAACAAACAAACAAAAACAATGACCAAAACCAGTATTGTATAAAATAAAATAAAAAAAAATAGATAAAACTAGTTGGGTTCCCAGGCTTGAGGTTTGTTTTGTATATTCTAGCAGGAAGATTATGAATACAACTGAGGTAAAAAGGCTCCAAGAGAGAGCCATTTCAGCTCATGAATATTCTCAAGAGCCCACTGATTGGCAATAACTATTCCTCTTTGCCAGCTTTCTCTTTACAGATTAATGTAAATCACAGAGTCAGTGAAAAACATTTCTGTAACTTCTTCCCTCGGTGCTGGAAAGGGTCATGGGGGCATTTCTTCAGGCTGCAAATATCAATGCCATCTCAGACATTCAAGAAATTCATAGGAGAATTTAAATCTGCTTTTATGCCTTTTCTTCTCTCCCCCAGTCATGTTCTTCTTGGCATTAGGTAAAAGGTGTACTCAGATTAGTAACACGAAGACTGAGTAGATCTTGTATAAAGTCAAAAGACTTGATAACAAACTTCCTGGTAACCATCTGAGTCAAAGCCTTCAGTTTAAATCAACAAATACAATAGCACTCTTACAATTACTGCTAGCACAGATGGAAATTCACTTCTGCTCCAGTCATGGTTGTCCAAATTAGAGGACAAGGCAGCCCAACATCATTAATCAATATTAAAAACTGAAGGAAGAAAGGCATTAAGCCTGTGTCTTTTCCTCATCCTTGTAAGATATTTCTTGTAGAATGAGAGAAAGATTTTGGAGGTTTGCTTTTTGCTGCTCTTCTCAACAGCAGTCAAATGCAAGCTGTATGGATTTCCTTGCTTTCCTTTTCACCGTCCCAGTCAACAGTTCTGTGATTCAACTTTGGAATTTCCTGAAGTGTGAAAGTGGAACAGTAGATCTGAAAAAGAATCTCTCCACACAAGGTTATTTTCTCCTTCAGACCTAAATGTTCCTGCAAAAGTGATCTCTAGTTTTCTGACTACACAGAAAAAAATGGTACTATATCCTCCTCTGTAGCATGATAAAAGCCTAGCATAGAGCTTACACACCACAACCACTTCATGGACATGTTTACATTAGTTGTCTGAGGGTGTTTTTTTCTTTAGCCTTTTTCTATTGTCCTTTTCAAAAACTTAAGTTTAAATTGAAAATGTAATGGGTATCTATAATTTTTTCATATAAAATATGGAAAGGATGTACAATACGTACTTGTAAACTTGTTTTATTAACTTCATGACTCACCTCATTGCAGAGAAAATCATCTAAGGTGGTGAAAAAGAAGATTACATATGACTCATGATATCATTAGTAAGGATCTTCTTAATGGAGATTACAGTGGACACATCACTCAGTTCTGAATATTTGAATTTCAAATGTTTTGGAAAGCCAAAACAGTAAGCACTGCAGTAATCCAGGCTTTGTACAAATGTCAACAGTTCCTGCCTGCAAGTTGTCTGCTATAAACTACTGACCTAGTAACAGTGCAATTTTGAAGAGAGCAAATTTAGCAGATTCCAAAACAGGATGAGAAACTGGTTTCTGAATGTGGAAAACCCATGGATCATACTTATCCAACCCACTATGGTTTTTTATGTTTTTTTTTTTTTTAGATGGTTTTGTTTCTCACTTTTTTAATGTTTTAATTTAAAAAAGAAAAGGTTTTGCTACCTATATACATTAATTATGTTATATATTTATATGTGACTTGAGGCAATTTCTATTCATTCAGTGTGTCCCAGACAAGCCAAAACCTTGGGCACCCATGCCATAGATGACCACAGTGGGTTGCTATTTCTGCCAGATGTATTACCATCACAACCATTACATGTGCAGACCTTTTATCTTTGGTGTAAAGTCTTGAGGCAAATTGCAGAACTCCAGGGACTGTTGCATTAAATCAGTGCTGCAGAATTTGCACAAACCTGCTGAGCTGTGACTGCTTTTCTTGGACTTCTGAGTTTTCTGGGGGAATAGCAATGTGAAGCAGGAGAGTTGAAATACACCCTCAGGGGTAATGTCAACAATTCCTTAAACTGTTCTAGTTAGTTCTGTCAGGTCTGGTCAGGTCTCATAGTAGTGAACACAATGTAAGAATTAAACTATTGTATTTCTGTTGGATTTTTTTTTTTTTCTTTTTTTTTTCTTAACACATGGAGCACTTTTATTGAGATGAAGTTATACAAACACTGTTTTCAATGCTAGTGGCAAACACACATGAGTTGCACTACTGCAGTGCTTTGCAAGATTGTGTTCAGGTGGCAATGCCATATATCTACCTAGATAGATCTAAATGGTGATATGTAGCTCTAATTTATCATGGATACAGAATAGGAAGTGCTTTTCAAATTCAAACAGTTAAAATTCTTTTTGTCTTTGTTACACCAATTTGTCTTGCCAAAGCAGTTAGCACCTTTCCACAAATGCAGGAATAATATCAAATAAAAGCTACTCTTGCTGACAAACTGACATCTGTCAAACGTAATTTCCCATAATAAGGAACCTCATCCTTGGGGAATATTTTTAGTTTTATTATTTTTACATCAGAGCTTTTTTATCAGCTCTTTTCCCTTCCTTTATTAGCAGCTCACAGATGGCACTTTGTTTATATTAGTTTCAATTTGAAAGATAGCATTTTACAGTGTAACATGATGGAAGGGTTAGAGTAACCACAGAGTCTGTCAAAAAAGCCAGAGCACTGCAGGACCTGTCACAGGGGGTGGAGCAGCTACAGGACCTGTCAGGGAAGTATTGCAGAGGTGACTGCAACAAACACTGTGCTAAATAAATACTTCTTTAAATGTTGGATTGCTCTCATCCATCCCTTTCCTACAATGCTCTGCTAGATATTTGCTAGACTAAAAGAGTCACATCTTTCCAGGTGATTAGCAGTCCCTCATGTCTGCTGGACTGTTGTAGCTTCTAGAGCAAAGCACATATTTTCCTGTAGATTTACCTGTCGTCACCATAACAAGATAGAAGCTTCAACACAAACTCTTCAAATGGGTTCTTACAGACTTTATGTCTGAATCTCCGTGCTAGCAAATGACAGTATTTAGGACTGCATTACACACAGCTTGGTTATAGATCGCATGCTTCACCACTGGCTTTATTCATTTAGAGGGTAAAAGCATTTTGTAGTTATTTTATTTCCAATTTTCATGCTTGATTTCACAGTCTCAGTGGTATGTTGTGAAGCATTGTGATGGATGGATCTCACAGAATAATCTTTGATCGTTCTCTGTGTTTGTGCTGAAAATAAACAATAGAAAACCTTCCCTCTGTCATTGCAGATGGACAGTTAAGAGCAAAAAAATGCTTAGACAGGATTACAACAGATTTTCCTTGACGATGGGTTTTATGTAATCAGTATTTTATTCAATGTAAAACAAATACTACACAGAAAAGGCATCCTTAAGAGCATTATCCCTCAAGAACAGATACATATTTAAAATTCCTCTAGTGTTTTATGCTCATTTTTATATTAAACATAGAGAAAGTGATGCTAAATTCTTCTATTTCAGATGTAGTTTGTAGCTTCTTGTCATGGTTTGATGATTCTTGGTTATTGATATTCCACATCATAACATCATGTAGTGCACTCAGAGTTAAAGTGTTAATGCTCCAGTTCCGGGTACCTGCCTGGAAGAGATGAAGAACTGCGTTACCCAGGGGGCTTCGCAGTCAGAGAGGAGATAGAACTCCCAGCAAGGTTACCTGATCAGGCTCTTTGGTTCTTTGCTCTCTTCTCCCTTGCCTTTCCTCTCTGCTGCCCATCCTGACTGCACTCATCACTTCAGTATTGCTGTAAGGCCTACAGCTTTCGGATACTCTCTCATTATACTTGATTTATTAGCTTCATTTCTAATTATACTGTATTATAGTGTGTTATCTTACATTCCGATGCCATATTTAGTAAATTAGCTTGTTTCTCCTCAGATCAGTGCCTCTGTTTTAAATCATTTTGGGGTTCTCTGTTTCCCTTTTCAAGAGGAGCAGATTTTGTGAAATCCCTCTGCCCCACTTGTCACAGAACTGGGCCAAACCGGCTCGTAAATCATTTACACTTATAGAGCTCAAGACCTGTGATGTACTCTACATAAAAATCACATAACTCAGTGGGTGTCTAATAGATGGGTACCAACCATTGAGTCTGGTTATAATATGATGTATAAAAATAAAAGTGAACAGAAGACAGACTCATGTTACTGTGTTCTTATAGTAAGTCTCTGAAGAGCACAGTAAGCCCACTGAAAGCACTCTTTGGCACTTCACACCAATAGGTTTATCTCCCTGCCAGCACACTGTAATTAAAGGAAAGAGACATCAACATGAAATCAGACATGAGATGCTGTCCAGTTGAAAAGGTTACTGCAGCAAATGAGCAATTAGTGCACCCTGCTGCAGTGACTGCTTAAGCTTTGGAAAGGATTCAGACAAAATACAATAGCTGAATAAACTGGCTTTGTAATCTATTTGTCGTTAAGTTGTGCAGTCAGTGCTACACAATGAGTTGGCAGGGTGTAAGCTTCAAGGACAGCATGAAGCCCATTCTACTCAAGATCATGAAGCTCATTCTACTATAATTTCACTGACAGAAGGCAAGAATAGCATTTTCATTAATATAGATAGAACCCTTCTCTCAAAAAAGAGAATTCATTCTATGTACTATGAGTCATCTAATCAACATTACTCACCAAATAAGATTTATAGGTTTAAATAATGACTGAAAAAAAACACCCACCCAGAATACTACAAGCATATATTTCTTCAGCTCAAACTCTGATCTGTACCTGGTTTAGGAAAGCTTGCCTTCAGTTTTAGCACTTTTCTGGGACCCTCTTTAGAAACACATACACATACCTGTCCATGTTTGAGAGACATAAGCTGACAGCATATCTTCCCCAACAGCTGATTCTGATGGAGAGTCTAAACTTTCACACAATTATGAGATAGGTGCCTGAGAGAGTGGCACTCTAAAACGCCTTGCATACTTCAGAAGGAAAAGTAGGACTTAGCATGGGTGACAGCTCCATCAACGTAATACACTCATCAACTTTTTCAGACCCTTATTTCCTGGACTATTATTTGTTTCAAAATGAGGTTGCTAGGAACTGATTTCTGCACCAAGGCGAGGCTTATTTTGGTTTAACATCTTGTTTTCAGGCATCAGTTTGACAGCATCATATTAGTATCACTCTATCAACAAAAACTAAGTTTAAAAGCTCATAATTACTGTTTGATGCTTAATACTTATATAGTGCTTTACAAATCTCAAAGCACTCTAAGGGAAAAATTACACAAAGCAGCAACAGTCAAGAGGAGGGGGAAAATAGTGCTATGGAAGAGTGACATATAGTCAGGGGAAATGTGAAGAAAAGATGGATGAAACATTTAAGTGAGATTTACAATGGCAGGAAATCTACAAACTGGAATTTGCAGTCCTTTGTAGCAAGTCATTAATCTGTAACGAATGTGTATTTTCCTCAATGTGAAAGATGCTGTAAGAGCCAAATAAATATATTTCTCTGTGATAAGCAAACAAAGACATCTGGATTCTGGAAAGGGAGCAGACAATGTGGGTAGAACCCTTCCTTTGACACACACAAAGGGAGAGCTGACAATGAAACAGATTGTTGCTTTCATGAAGAAAAGGCTTAATTGTTCAAACCCCAGCACTAGCTTCCTCCGTGCCCCTCCTCCTCATCCTTCTCACTCCCTCCTCATGAAAGCTTTGGCAAACAGTGAAGGGTGGGAGGAAAAGTCTTTCAAGTAAGGAGAGGCAAAATGTTTAAAGGAACAAGGCAAGAGGATAGCTGTGAGTGTGCGGGTTCACAGATGGCTTAGGCTGTTCTAAGACAGAGATGCTGTTGGGTGGGGTGCTGCTCTCATCAGCAGATTCTCGCTGCTTTCCTCTTGCCCAAATCCCACAACATGTGGGTGCAACGTGATTAGATTGCTAATGGAAAAAAATTTTCTGTATATCTGTCTGTTAATCTGCCTGTCTACCAACCTATCTGTCTCTACAACCTTTCTGTCAGGACAGGAGACCGGTGGAGAATATGTGGAAGAAGGATAGTTAAGATTTGTGTTGCAGCACAACAAATGAGGAGATTGACAGGCGGCTCTAAGTTTAGAGCTTTCTTTGACAGTAAGGTTGATACAGCATAGACTGTAGAGAATGCCATGCTCAGTATATACAGGGTCTTTTTTTAATTTCTTTTCTTTCTTTTTTTTTTTTTTCTTTCAGAAAAGACATTTTTGTCTCTAGAATTTCAAGAGAATTTCTTTTATGGAAACATTTATCACTGCAAGTATGTACAGACAGATGCGCTTAGGAAAATATACTAGAGAATTTTTCTTAAAATGCCTGCTTGGCATTTGTCCCCCTCTGCTAAGTACCAGTGTCACTGGGGCAAGTACACACAAAATTGGAAAGGAGTGAATGAGTAATGTGGAGCAATGCTTGGTTGTCAAGGTCTCAGTCTTGCAGTTGGCCATACACATCTTATAGCACTTCCCGGAGAAAGAAACTCCTCCACAGCATTCTGCAGACTGGAAATGTCTCTAGCAATGTGTTAAGCTTTAGGTTTTCCTGCTCTGCCTTTCTTAGCTCTTGTTCTTGGGTCATTGCCTCAATCTCCAAGATCTCCCTTAAGTGAAGTTTTCAATATCTTCACAGAATATGTTCAGAAAGCATGTATTTTTCCCTGAAGTGCTAACAAAATTCAGTTGCTGGAGTCATGACAATAGTACCTTAAAAAATAAATCGATCTAGAGAAAAAAATATATATATTTCTTGCTTGTGCTTTGTAGTAAGCCCAAACTGCCATTAATTGTAACAGGCAATTGTAACGCAATTACAACTCAGCCCCAATTGCTTGAAATAGGTTTCATATCTTGAAAGGAACTTTCAGAAAAATTTGGTTATACATTTTTCCATCAGTTTTTATCCTCATATTTGTAGCACTATTTACACTGCTAAGGAAGGGTAATCTGATTGCAGAGGGAACCAAACAAACCCTACATGTTATCAGTAAAGGAAGGTCCTCAGAAAATTCCCTTACAAGAAAATTTTAAATTCCCTTAAAGAAACTCAATCAAAGCTAATCCCAAAAGACCCTTCAGAATTAGTTATTGCATCTGTTTTTTGATGTCTCCAAGTATAGGACAAAAGTAGCCTTGTGATATCAAAGGATGAAAGATATGAGAGCTGCTCCAAGAGTAATGTCTCCTATTTTGTTAGACTGGCCCACGACATCAGAGATGGATGTTGGTGATATGGCAGTAGAGGTTGAACCTTCCCACCAGTATCCCATTACATGTTGCTGCCATATGACAGATGGCAACAGAGGAGCAGTCTTTTAGAATGGTATCTGACACAGAAGTGCAAATGAAGTAAATCTGCAGCACTGGATTCCACGAGTAAAATTGCATCCATTTGCATTCACTCATTCATATTGAGTGTTCATGGAGACCAAACAGTGGATGCTAGCAAAGTGAAGCAGTGCATCATCCGTGAAAGGCAAGCCACGCTCCAGACAGATATGCTCAGTTGTCACACCACAAAATGAAGAGTTTATTGATCAGTGCACCCTCATATTTTGGCAGATTATGACCAGGGAATTGTGTATGGAACTGAAAATCAACTTCAACGTGTTGCAAATGAGGAAAGAAAAATTGGAATGTTTCAAAGTTTCTGCCAAGTGATTTCCATGATTGTTCACACTGGAACAGAAAGAACATCATATGCAAGTTTGTTAGGAACTTTTGAACCACTATGATGCTGAGGGTGACAGTTTCCTCAAGCCCATCATTACCGATGATCATATGTAGTGTTAATGTGAGTTGGAATCAAAAGGGCATCCCATGGAGTGGTGACACATGAACTAACTATCAAAGGAAAAGTTCAAGACATGGCCCTCAATGGGTAAAGTGATGTGCACTGTCTTTTGGGACAGGAAATCCCTTCTGGATTTTCTGGTACAGGAACAAACCATCAGCCTGACCATTACACAGTGACACTAAGCTGAAGGCTTGAACTTTCAGAGACAGGTCAGAGAAAAAGACAGCCATCCTCATGCAACACAATAGCACAAGGCCCTATACTATTTTGATAACTGTGGAGTACACTGCTGGACACACTGCTACCATGCCTACCATGTAGTTCAGATTTGGCACCATTTGACCCCCATCTGCTCAGGCCAATGAAAGATGAACTGCTTGGGCTGCATTTTCCTAGCATCAAAGCTATCATAGCAGCTGTGAAATTGTGGGTTTTCTCCACTGGTGCAAATTTGTATCAGTGCAGCATGCAGGCTCTTGTTTATCACTGGCAAAAATGTATAGATAATGTAGATGCATAGATAATACATTTGTTAATACAAATAATATTTTTCAGAATACAAAACAATTGCTAACATTCCCCAGAAGAAAGTCCATTTAATTTTTACATCTCTGTTGTTGGTGGGTTTTGTTGTTGTTGTTGTTTGTTTGTTTGTTTGTTTTGCCTATCCATTTATAGTACTGGAATTTTATAAAGGATCAAAGCTGACAAAGCTGCCATTGATCCACTGGAAAAAAACAATCAGAGATTACACTCATGGATAAGTTCAGTTTATTTAGATACTACAAGCCACTTTTTCAAAGAAGCAAATCTGTAGTGTGATTGAGATTTTTCTTCCATGTAGAAGAAAAGGAACAAAAGTAAGATGTCCACAGGAACTACTCATTAAGGTTTGTTTAAAACAAAGACTAATGTTTCTAGCAAGAATTCAAAGAGCATTCAAATGAACATTTTAAGCAACACCAGAGCTGAATCTAAGCAGGTGGTGGAATGATACCCGTCTACAAAGAAATTCAGAGTTCAGACTAAGTAACAATGTAGAAGTCAGCTGAAGCACCTGCAGTCCTAAAGGGAAAGGCTTCCCACTTAGTACTGTTGTCACTTGAGGCTTCATAATAACTTTATAGTCAAAGACTGTTGACTGGTAGACAAACTGGGCCAGCAGTATGAAAATTACAGTGTTATTAAAACTTCCTCACTTATCTCCTGCTTACACTTTCATTCTTTCAAAAAACTGAAAAACTACTTGAAGGCAGGGTGTTTGTACACACATACATGTTTTGCAGAACCTTTTTATGTAGCAGCATAGATAGAAGTGGCTCTAAGATACTTTTTCACTATAAAAATCAGATTTATGTTTGCAAAACACCCCTTTTCACAAAATAGCAATATCTAGTGGCTGGAAATAAAATTTACATTGTTACACAAATTAAGACTTTCATAAAGCAAGCACGGAGTGAAAGAGCATTACTGGAATGAACACTATTTCTCATTATGTTCCATTTGTATCAGCACATCTCTCATGCTGCCCATTCTCTATTTGCCACTTCGATGGCATCTGTTCAAACTGACCCCTCCCTCAGCATTTAATCTGTTCCTCTACAGTTTTGGATTTATGGATTGTCTGCTTCAGATCTCTCTATCATTTGCAATATCCCTGTAGTTCTCCACGTCTGATTGACCCAGTGCTAAAACCTTTCTATCTGACAGAAAAGAGTGATGAACACAGGCAAAAGACTGGAGTTAATTGATGGAGAAAATGATTATTTTATTAAAATAATAATAATAATAAATCCTGAGAAGAAAAGAATGAAGCAACAGTTTTGTGGGGGGGTTTGTTTGTTCGTTTGTTCTCTTGTTTGCTTGTTTGTATCAAAAATAAACTCACCAATATTTCAGTAATTATTCACTGGACCATTAATCACTATTAAAGGTACTTATTTCACCCAAAGCTGAAGGCTGACCACCAGCAGAGGGACAGTCCTGGATCAGGTCCAGCCCTGAGTGGTAATTCCAGTTATTCTGCTGAGGAGACCATGCTTAACAAATATATATATCCAAAGTAAAATTACAGACTGTCAAGTTTATGGTGCTAGAGAAATTCCCCAAAGAGAATCAAGGTCTTAACCAGACATTCCAGCTGTGACCTGCATTCTGACCTAATACTCTTGTAAAATATAATCAGTTGCTACACATACTCTCTTCACTCAGATTACCACATTGAAAATAGGCTTTCCCTTTAGAGCCAGTGAAACCTTTGCCCAGAAATCTTCCAAGTCTGGAATATTTCCACTGTCTGTTGGCACTTCATATAATAAAAAACTAGATCCTCCGCCAATTAACCAGTTCATATGAGAACACAGGAAAATTCTCATAAAAATCAATGACGTATTCCAACCAGTTTTTTTCCTTCACTCATAGGATAAATAAGATTTTTTTGTTTATGCTTTTGTTTTTGTTTTCTTTTAACCCCCCAGAGACCTAATTCCTTTCTCATAAGTATTTTCATGGTATTCAGCTTCCACTAGTTGCCTTGAAGTCCTTATCAGTGTAAACAGGAATGCTTTTAAGCTTGTCACGTCAGTGATAACAGTCTTCTTTAATGCTGGAAGTTCTACAGAAGAAGATGCCACTCATACCTTACACAATGTGCAGTCTGCAAGGACCAGAATATGAGAAAAGAGAGAATCTGAATAAGTCTGTAGTGGGTACAGGAGAGAACAGAGACAGAGGTGACAAGGGAGCAGCTTATATGATGATATTTTAATTTCTAAGATTTCATCATTGAACTTCTGTAATGAAAGGGCCTGGAAAGGCTTCAAAAACTACAAAAAGTGAGCTATCAGCTCATCGTAATATACATAAAAAGAAATAAATCCGCAAAACAACAGTAAAAAAAAAATGAAAAATAGCCTTGTTAGCCATTACTCTACCATGCAGCACATTAGATACTGTAATGAATTCAGTGAAGCCAGTTTGCATATAGTATACACAATCAAGGCATGAAATGTACACATTTTATTGTAAAAAAAAAAAAAAAAAAGTACTTCTCACATCAGCATTAAAAATCTTTAAAAGCAAAGTTGCGTGAGTATTCTATAGCAAAGACTGTAGGATAGATACTTTTCATAAAATACATTTTATCTAAATTGCTACAGTCTTACTAATAAAAATGTCTGGAATAGATGTTGACAAGTGGAAATTATATTAATAAACACCTATGATTTCAATGTATTTATGGTTATAATAATTTCAATATCCTATTGTATCTTTGTCACTAAACAAAATAGGTTCACCCCAAATTACAATTTCATGTAGCAAGTCTTACCTCTTATTTTATCTTTTTTGATTTCACCAGAACTTCACCTCAAGAAAGACTGAGGGACTAGAGTCTATATATGGGCAAAAAGCCAGAAAAGTGCAAAATTCCTCAGTGCCATCACTTCTAATCGTTTCCACATAAAAATAGGCAACCTTTCATTTGTAGGGATTTAGTAATGACCATAATCCCCAGTTTCTCATTCCTCCTCCATCATAGTATTTTACTCTTTTATTTTTACTTTCTTCCAGGTCCAGTTTCAAATGTCCTTATGTGGACAATCTTCCTACCAACTCCATATTATTGTCCTAATTATTATTTTTGACTCCCTGGTCCTTTAACTTATTTTAAACCTATATCATCTTATCGTCTTCTTTTCACTCAGGCTGTTTTCTCCTTCATCTGGGCTGGGACCAGACTATATCACAGTATAGGAGAGGTCCAAACAAGTCATGTGGAAGGTAGCAGCAGTAAGGACATGCTCTTCAGCTTTGAGTAACAGCTCAAATCTGGAGGCTCAAATCTGAAGAAGACTTTATTAACTGCATGAAACTCCAATTCTCAACATATTTATAATGTGTATAAAGTTAGGAATATTCTTACAAAGAGAAATGCACAGCTATGAAACAGGAACTAGTCCTTAGCTTTATCAGAGTCTGTTCCTCCAAATTTCACACTTATAAAGAAAAAGCTGTACGAAGAGGCTTAAACACTTCCTAACCCCATTCCTACAAATGAAAAATCCATCTCACTACAAACAACTGGTAAACTGAGATTGAACAGAGAAAGGTCTTGGAAAGTTATTAAAATTGACAAGAAATCTCTATAGCAGAAACAGGTTGTAATGCAGGACCACAAGATCTCTTTATCAACATTCCCACTTGCAAATGAAGCCCAGATTGCCTAGCAGTGTTTATATTGTTTTCAGACTGTTTTCATACCAGGTTAAAGCCTCTAGATTCCAAGGAGAGTCACAGAACATAAATGTGGGGATAACTCCTGTGGCATGCCCTTCTGCTATGCCCTGCTAAGAACCTAGCTCTCCAGCAGCCTGGTGTTGACAGCATCTTCTGCAGAGTTTGCATCTTTCTTTGTTCAATTTTATAAGCTCTTGGCCCATTTCTTCACCTTGTTTAGGTCTCTCTGGTGCATTCTCAAAAGTTTTCTGTACACTTTCACCAGTTTTAAGAACAATCTTATGCTTATTATGAACAATCAGAAGCAAATTGCACTGGAAAGACAATTTTAAATCTCTAAGGATTTTTATAGCAGCATATGGTGATGGTGGGTGCACTGATCAAACTGAGGAAGAGGAGGCAGCATGACATGTTGCTATTTGCACTGTTATCACCTAGGTTAGTTTTTATTGAAAAGTTTGGATGCCTGATTATAACGGGATTTGTAACCAGCAAAGCAAGTTGACAAGAGGATGGTATTTCTTGCTCCTGCTGAGTGGGTTGTTCAGTGAAGGGACTCAGGTTTAATGACCAATAGTAAACAGGAGGTGTGCAGGCAGAAAGCTTCTAGTCTCTACAGGGCCCATGGAAGCTGAGGCCTGCAATCCTCTTAGATGTGTTTGGACATCCCAGCCTTGAACAGGCTACCTTGAATGGTAGGCATGGAGTTGTCCACAGTGATTTTAGTAGGCATTGCCATGACAAACAAAGGTCTGTAATTCTTCAGAGAACTCAGTCAAATGCTTTTCCTCAGGAATCCTGAGGAAGGGTGGGTGAGAGATTGGTGTGAACACTGGTTACACGACAGTAATTGGAGATGTTGACATGATACAGTTTAGCCCCCTTCGATTCCAAAACATTTCAAAACGTAGTCAAGGCTGTATCTGGAAACTCCAGCTTTCAGATAAGTTAGTTGCTGTTACTTCTACCATTTTCACCAGATAGGGCAACATTTAAAGATCTAAGACATGACTGTTAACCACACAGTGTAACTGAAACTGTTTAATGTGTTCATCCAGACACTTGTTAATCTTCCTCTTCTGCATGTGGGCCCTATACGAATGGAGTATAGACTGTTGTACTGTTTATACATTATTTCCTTATGTAAGTACAGGCATAAGTATGGAAGAAGGGAAGGTAATGGAAGAGACACAGATGTTGCTATGTCTGGTGGTCTACAGAAATTTCATTTGAGGCCATGCATAGCCCTGAGAAGCCTAAAGAAGCATTCCTGGGCGTTCTGGAGTGAAGCAGTGCATAAGCAATCTGCCACTGTGTGGCCTTAGCAGTTGCAAAACACACTTCATAGCTTAAACAAAAGCAACAGCGGTGTTTCGTGTGGCTTTTTTTTTTGTTTTGTTTTTGTTGTTTTGTTTTGTTTTTTTAAAGAAACTACTCATTAGTATAAATCATATTTTACTAATACATATACCATATAAGCCTAAGAGGAAAGTAATTCTTACATTTAATATAAGCTTCCTTTGCTTTAAAAATCAGTATAAGAAGGTAATTCTGTTTAACAGAATCTACTGCTTGTGTAATAAAGCATACAGCATTTTGCAAATTGAAACTACCTTAAAAATGACAATACATTTAACAGAAATGGACCAGCCTTCTTTGCAGCAGCAGTCAATTTGTGTTTGATTTTAGAAAGAGTAAAACATAATCCTATTATTAGGACTCAATTTTCTACTTTGCCCTACTTACTGCCCAGTGGGTTGGCACAGCCACCCTTAAGAGCTCTGACAGTACCTCCACTCTGCGCACCCCTTCTCCACTTCCCCACAAAGCAGTCTTCAGTCTGGTTGTCAAACACAATTATTCATCTGGGTAACAATATGAAAGGCAGCTGCAGCAAGCATGGAGGTCAGGCAAAGCAGGCCATGGATGCAGCAGCACCTGCCTCTTTCATGCAAAGACGGAGCAAATTACAACATTTGTCGCCAAGGAACTGAGCAGCAGTACCATGTGCAATGGCCTCATAAGCACCATTTTGATCATGTGCAGGGATGTATCTTTTCAAATCTAGAGCGAGGAACAGATGTTCCATCAAAAGACACGTTTAAAATAAAGATAATTATGCAGTAAGAAGCTTAATTACATAGGATTATTCAGGTCCACTTAATTGCTTGACAGGCTGGGAGCCTCCCATGTATTTGTGACAGAGGCACCCTTCTTTGACTGGGCTACCAAACTCTCAGGGCTTCAGGATGAGTATGGCTGTTTTAGTACTTCTACTAATATCAATTTCTGATTTTCAGCCAGAAGGAAGAAAAGCATGCAATCTTATCAAGCAATAGTACATACACATTTCATTCTGATAATCACTGTAATTTTTCTGTAAATTATCAGTAGCGTGACGTGCAGAAATGATAGCAAAAATTATTAAACTCAGAAGAATATGAATAGTTCTTAGGCATCTCAAGAGGTCAAAGAATAGAATTTCCTCTGGTTAGATTGCCCATAGAACCTTGCACATATCTGATTTTCTGAAGTTTGTTGTGACTTCTCCGTGGAGCACATAAGAATCTTTTTCTATCCTTTCTCTCAATGGGTCACTTAGTTTATTCACCAATAAAGATTCTTGTATTCAAATAAACATATGTTTATTCTGAAAACAAAAAAAATCTAACAAAAAAAAGTTTTCTTTGCTTAAACAACACTGTATGGTTGTTGTGGCTACAGCACAACCGTGTTAAGGTATTGCTTAATCATGGAAAGTCACTGAACTGATTGTACTAACACATTTCACAGCACAATAACCATTTCTGAGACACCATGATGAGGTTTCTCACCATGATGAGACTCTGCCAAGTCCTGGGAGCTGGCCAGATCCAATATGGCTCCAGACTACAGAGTTATCAAAGAAGTTTTGCTACATGCATCATGCTGAAGAGAAGATCTCTGCATTTCTGAGGGTGAGTGGCTCTCCTGCAGACAAGGATTTTATAGAGCAGCATTACTCTATACAGGTTCCAGGAAATAGTTCAAAGAATTTTATGTAGAGACATTTTCGATTAAATTACATCCCTCCCTCCAGCCCTATCTACTTTAGTTTCCTGTGCTCAACACATTTTTTGATCAAGTACTGCAGGGCACTAGCAAGACCAACCACTGAATTTATATTTAAAGGTGTAGAAATGATATAGAAATCCTAAGCACTGAAATGATCTCCAGTTTTTCATCAAAAGAAGCAGTACAGCATTCACATTTGTCAACCAACATGGACTTTTCTAGCAAAGTGGGAGTGACTTCATAGTACGTTACTGAAAAAAAAAAAAAAAAAGCCTGCAGAAGAATTAACTTGATAAGAAATTAAAGCTTGCCATTTAGAAAAAAAACCTTAGTTAAGACTAAGCCACTAAAGGTAACTTAAAGCTGGGAAAGATGATTACCCTATAATGGCTCCATTCACATTCACAAAGTTGGGGTCATTTTAAACTGCTGCTATGCTTTGGAAGGCTGCCCAGAATACTTTGGTGTGAAAAATCTGCTGAATGCCTTTGCGCTACATTAACTAACAGTATTTAAGGTCAGTAATGCAGGTGCAGGTTTTCTGTTTAAGTTGCATTGTGAAAACTTAAAAATCTATTCAGAACTCTTCCTAAAACTCTGCAGGAAAAAAAAAAAAAAAAAAAAAAAGGCTTTTTCTCAAACCTTTTAAAGGAGAAATTACAGGGTCGGGGTGCTGAGAGATGATGGCTTGTATGGAGAAGGAGGATGGCAATTTTATTTATTTATTTATTTTTATGTCAGGAGAAAACACCATGTTCATACACCATAAAACAAGAAAATAGTTTTTGCATTAGATTCAGGGGAAAAGTTTACTTTTATAAAGATATCCTAGCACTAAATGCATCTTGCCAAGTGAAGCGCAGGGACTTACGCTCCTTTCCATGCTAATGGTGGCAAGGTGCACTTAATGTTTCCCCTTTACTGTTTGAGAGTAGCATTAGAGGCTTTTGGGGAAGCATATGCTCAAGCTCTTAGCACTGCAGCAGCAATCGTAAGCTAGTGTGACACTATGACTGATCACATTCAGGCGCTGCTTCAGTCTCTGTAAATGGGCTTTCAGTTTTAATGGAAATGTTCAGTTCAAAGCAGCGTATACATTACATGTGTTATTAATGGTTGAAACAGATGCTTCCTTCTAGTGAAAGGGTTTGTTTTTATATAAAGCAAATCCCTCCGTAAATCTGGATCTTTTATTTGGTTGCACATAAATTTGAAGGATAATAATATGAAAAGCTCTTTCCATTTTGTCTGACATTGCAGGAGCATTTAAATTTTTAATTTGTGTTTCATATAAACAAATTTATATACATGAACACATGTGTGGCTCTGTTTGCTTCTGCTGTAAATTGCACAGTTTCTTAATCACTGCTAAGCATAAAATATCCTATCAGTAAATTATTCCTACAATAAAATACGTGATGTGATCTACAAATGAAGGTTATTAAATTCAAGACAAAAAATGTTGCATTTATATTGTGGTTTATGTTCAATTAACACATGCCCACATTAATCCAAAGTGTCAGCATAGAACTGCAGACTAAATGAAAATGAAATACCTTGAAAAGGAATTATTGTCTGTGCTAAACAGAGTAAAAAAACGATTTATTTAGGAGTTTGCCTGAGCAATTCTACTTGAGATGCCCATGAGCAATTCTATGAGCCTGGATCATGTTTCCAAAAGGAAATTATTTGATTGCTTTACTTTTTATGTGCTTTCTGTGGAAAGGACCATGCATGTGACAGATTAATGACTGTAAAGCTGGAGCAGCTGCAGTTCATGAAAAACAGATTATTAGCAAAGGGAAGACATCTTTAGAAATAAGTCATCCTTTTCTTCTATTAATTATAAACAAGCCTGTTTCCTAGAGCATAGGCCGCTAAGGAGAGCATAGAGAGGCCAGTGGGAACAGTCATTCTTGTCTTTTACATGGAAAATGTAACAGTATTTATCAGATACAATTCTGATGGAAGTAAAAAAATTTGTAAGCGATGAGAGGGAGAATAACTCTCCCTTTCATGGATGACTGGAATGTAGAATTAGCCTCTTCTAAGAACAGCAAGGCACTGTAGGACAGTGTGCCCTGTAGATTTTGAAAGCAAGTTATATAGAGGTTAAAACCACCCCTGGCTGCAAATCATGTGGACCAGAACGCTGCTATTGGGTGGGGGTAAATTTCACTTTTGACTTCTGCTCTCTCAGCCTGTATGAATTTTCTGTCCTTGAATAAGTATCTGAATGGATGTGAGTTTGCTTTATCAAATAGGTAGTGAAACGTGGCATAACTAAAATCTACTGAATATCTGGAGAAAACACTCTCAATTCATTCTTCTTTTTTTTTTAGCACATATAGCTGTGCAAGCATATGAATAAGCCCACAGAGGTTGGTTGGAAAACAAAGTCTCTTCATGTGGATTTTACATTAGAATACGATTATTTGTACAGGAACTTAAAGAGCCCAGCTGGCATAAAAACTCCTTGTAAAACTGGCACCACAGTCCTGAAAGAAACATATAAGCTTCCTCTGAGATTTACATTTCATTAATGTGGATTATGTTTGCTTAATTGTATTGTCCCAAATCACACCCTCCTTGAGCTCTTACCATCATCAAGTCTGCTCTTGAGGAGAGTAAAGTCATGAGGTTTTCTCAGTGTAGTTTTTCTTATTTAGTCCACATGAGAAGCAAGGTGAGAGGCAGTTTTCAATGCAGGTTGCAGGACAAAATTATTTTAGCTGGACAGCCAGCTCTGCAAAGCTCACTTCTGGGCCTGTCCTTCAGTCATTTCTTTCAGCTGGGCTCTGCCACTCATTCTGACTGGTCAACACATTCAAGCCTCTATATAAGTCAGCTGTTTGGGTGTAAGATTTTGTGAGCCTATGTCTCTGCTCAGGATGTAACTCTTAGGATGAATCATGCATTTGTAGTCCATGGTTCCTATGAACAAATGTCCTGCTTCAGAACTCATTTGTTTGGCACAAGGTGGATCAGCGGGGGGCAAAATTCCCCAAAAATGCATCTCAGTTAAAGAACTTAAAAGTTCATCTCATAGGGAAAAAAAAAAAGTCATTTCTTATGTTCCTAGGCAATAGAACAAATTCTTATCAAATAACAGTTTTTGCCTTCAAATGCAATAACAAGGAATAATTTAGACATATCTGCAAGCTTAAAAATAGTAGTGGAGGGAAAAGGGAACTGTCATCATATTCCTCATCCAGACATGACATCTAATGTGTGGACAGCACCTTCTAAAATGAATTTAAGTCTTGACTTAGATCTGCAAATGATTCATTACTTGAGTAAAAATTACCCATGCATATTAATGTGAGAAGACATAAGAGCATTTAGGAATTTGGATTACTAATGACTTATAATACTGTGATATATCTAAGGAAAGTAAGAACATTAGAATCCATGGATGCCCAACCTTTTGTCTTGCTGGGGCCACAGCTATTAGGCCACATACAAGATATATAATAAACTTTGCATATATAAGGAACAAAACTTCTTTTATTGTTTTAATGTTTTTTAATTACAACACACACAAAAAAGCAACAAAAAAAAAGAACCAGTGGGATATTTGACTTTGCTTTTGTAGAACTAAATCATCAGCCTGGTTTGACAGCAGTGGTTGCATTTCTTATTGCATTCTCAAGGTGTTAAGATATTTTTGATGAGATTGCATTCTTTCTGTGCTTCATCCTTGAAAACAGAACAGAGGTATGCACTGCCATAAAATGATGACATGAATTAGGCATGATTGTGAAGCAGGGGCTATTTTTCTCTGGTAAGACAGATGTTACAGATCTCTAGTAGAGAGACGCGATCAATTTTCTCAGCTCAATATCAGACTGTAAATCTTTGCATTGGAAATATGCATGTAAATACATTGCATTTGGAAAAATGCAGGTAATTTATTTACACTGACTAATATGAATATGTTTGTGTGTGTGTGTGTGTTTTCAGCAATTTTTAAATTTATTCTCAAGTTCCTTTATCAAAACGGAAAGAAGGGCTGCATATATTTCACTATTCACAGGACTGTGTTTAGGCACTGTATCAAAATATGTAAAATTGTTTGCCGTAACTTAAATTATCATTGTGCTGCACCTTCCCCATATCCCAGTCCCAGCTAAGACAGTGCCAGTTGCTCACCAGCATGTGATTGTTCCTGAGCCATGTGTGTGCACCTGGGGCTGGGCCAAGATGCTTGGTGAATAGCTGCCACCAAGACAGTGGGAGGCTGTTGTATCCTGGCCATGGGTTGAACATACCTGGTCTGTATATTCTACAACAATATGAGAATGATTTTCCTTCCTCTGAGACCAAGTGTCCAATGAATATAAAGAACTGTCAATTTTTCTCCAGTTAGTTATGCTTAATTTTACTTCATGTGGGCTAGGACAATTCTGAGATAATTTTGGTACATAGAGCATTTGTATTTTGGTATTTGTTTAGAGGTAACTCAGCGGTGTAAAACAAATACATAAATCTCTCGTGAGAGAAACTGCAGTGAAATGGGTTAAATTTTACTCTTTGGGGCAAAGATACGCTCTAAGACTATTTTATAGAAAAACAGCCATGTCCAGAGACCATGTGGTACTTCCAAATTGCTGTATTTGAGACATTTATATGCTTGTAGTACAAATGTTGTAGTGATGTACATCAATTCCACGCAGTTGTGCACTGTTTAGGACTAGTGTTGAATCAAGATTTATTCTCTCTTTTCTTCTTATTGATAGTACAGCTCAAGGAAAATAGCACACCTCATGTGTCACACTTGCCTTGAAGGCCAATCTGCCTTCAACCGGCAGATTATAAAACTTACTTGAACAAAAACTGACCAGACATGCCAAGGAAGGAAGAACTATGAAGATAAGCTTTCAAAAGAGAGACACAGATGAGCCCTTGCTCACGAATTCCACATAAAGGACATTTTTATTTTTATTTTTTTCAGATTACTTCATTATATGAAGAGTATGGTCATTTCTGTCAGCCAACAGGAAAACGAGCTCTATGAAATAGCCAAGGAGCAGGCTGCAAAATAATTTTGTTTTCCAGAGACAGCTAACAGCTACCTGAGAGTGATACACTTGAAAAATATGACTTCACATTTAGTGCTTGAATGTCATACTATTCAGCATTCAGCAATAGCTCAAAAATTGCTCAACTGGCAGAAGAAAGCAAAACAAAACACCTGAGACATACACTTGATGCAGGGTGATTTAAGGAAAAGTGGCTTTCTCTTGTTGTTATTACTCCCTAAATGTAATGCACAGCCTCATTTTAAAAGTTTTTTCTCCTCCACCTAACCTCAGAGGCCTCAGTCTCATGACTGCTACTACTTTTCTTTCTTCAGATAATACATGAATATAGATAATAGCCTTCAAGTGTCACAGATTTAGCGCAATCTCATGCCTACACGTCAGGAAATGCCCTCTTTCTTCAGATATGTTTTCAGTTACAAATGCCTTGCAGTGGCTTTTTCATGCTGAGCACTTCTTCCACTTGGATCTGATCCAGCCCTCAACACAGGCAGTGGAAAGAGCCCTGTTGGGTTTAGTAGGGATAAAGTGAAGCTCTGTGGTTTTTATCCTTATTTCTGTGACTCCAGTCCTAAGCACAGCACTTGAACAGATGCTTATATTTGAGTATGTGAGTAGTTCTATACTAATCAATGGCACCACTCACGTGCTTATAATTAAGAAAATGCAGAAGTGTTTTTATGACCTTGTATACATTTATTTGTGGGAGTAGTTTCCTATGCTATTAAATTATTGTGAAATACACAGCTCATGAAAGAACAGTGCTTGTCATCTTA
Organism: Coturnix japonica; assembly: GCF_054131305.1. Lineage (NCBI taxonomy): Eukaryota > Metazoa > Chordata > Aves > Galliformes > Phasianidae > Coturnix > Coturnix japonica. The sequence goes on from NC_140702.1 coordinate 5,893,825, forward strand.
AATGTTACAGTTGTTGATTCTGTTCCTTCTCTTAACTGAAAATGCTTTACTTGCAATGAGCAATTGCAGTGAAAGCATTGTTCCTTGACTAAAAACGTGTTCAAGACAAAGCAAAACTGAAAACAGAGATTCATAATTATTCCAAAATAAAGACCTGATTTACGTGGATAAAGCAAGGATTTTGTGAAAGTGTTACCACACAGATAAGAATTCCCTTCACAGAAGAGCTTGGACTGAAGACAAATGGATTAGTGGGCTATTGGAATTCTGACTGCTAAACAGCCCTGTAAGTCATCCATTACAGATACAAGCACTTGATGTACTGCCAGTCACCCCTTGGGTGAGACACTATTGCTGCACAAAACCTCAATGCAAAAATGAAGAATAACACCTCCAGGTAAAAAGATGCAATATTTTTAAGTACATGAAAATAGCTGATAATTCAAGAAAATCAATCTATGATACGACATTTTCCAATTTAAAACACACAAATCTATGTGTAAATTTGGGGACTATTACTCAAATAAACGTGATATTCACCAACAAATACAGTTCTGGATCTGAACTGAAACATATTTGGTATTCAAAAATACACCTGTGAATTTGGATAAAATTCTGTAAATTGTGAAAAAATTAAAAGGAAATATGGAAACTTTGTGTTGACAGTATGAAAATTTTCTGTCTTCTTTTCCTCTGAGAAGCACAGATAGCGTTATACTAATATATGTATATATGATGAGAAAAAAAAAACACACACACAAACACAAATGTTTTGGATTCTTTCCTTTGGTTTAAAACCTGGATTTCAACAGCACACAAATGGAAAAGAAATAACACTCCCAGTCTATCCCTCCCTTTATCAGGGCTTTTTTGATCAAAGAGCAGAAAAGCACTAAAAAACTCAGTTATTCTTACAACCTTATGCATAAACAGTAATCATCTCACATAAAGCTATTGTATTTTGAACGCAAGTGGAACTTTGTATAAACAAATTAATGGATTTGACACCTTGGAGCCTGCCTGTTTTTTTAGGCATATGAGGTAAAAGAATTTAGTAATAACAGCTTGTAAATATGGCTTTCAACACTGACAAGGTTTTTCAGGGATGAGAGAACTGATTAGTCTAATCCTTTTTGACAAGGTTTGCATGAGTCATTCTTCACAGATAAATGAGCTGAAGAATTCAGGCCTTTATCTTACCCAAATTTGTTGTGACACAGGCCTGTTTTTTATCCTTGCCTTATTTGTAAGGATCTGATGAATAGATTGGATGGAGTGTTTAAACCAATGGATTATTTAGACAACATTCCCTTTACTTGCTGTTCATTATTTGTGATCTCTAATTAATTACCTGAGTGTTGTTTCTGCATCCTGATTGGGTGCCTGAAACTTCTGAGAGCAAGGAAAGAATGAGACAGAAGCAGTAATTGGTAACCGAAGTGAATGCTCTTGTTCACACATGAATAACCTGGTATTAATATTAAAACTGATGTTAATGTGAAAAAAAAAATAAAAAAATCTCAACAACTGGTACAATTAAAAATACCTGTGTGAAATCCTTGAAAAAGTATTTTTGCTGCTTTTAACCCACTCTGGTTGTACTTCATAAAAACCACTTTCAAATTAGTGAGAATAAAAGAAATGCCACATAAAATTAAAAGGAAAAACTTTCTTTTTTCTTTTTTCTTTTTTTTTTTTTTTCTTTCCAGTGATGTGGGTAATCGATTGTTTTATGGTGTAGGCTTAGCACAGAAGTGTATGTGCATAGGCTGTAGTTAGTACTACTGACAGAGTACTTCACTAAATGTTTTTCGAAGGCTTTGCTATACTTACAGCTGTGATGGCCATTAAGAAAAACACAAAGAGCTGTAACGAGAATATTCAAGATGACATAAAACTGCTCCAGAAAGGAGAGTTAAAATAAGCATTAATGGCAAGTTTTACAACCACCTTAATACTTGACGCCAAACAAGTTTCATAACATTTCTTCTGAAATTTTATGAATTTCAGAATTACATGAAATGGTAAAGAGAGTGGATGACAGATGGTTTCAGCTGTCTCTGGCATTGCCACAACTGCATCATCACCTCTCAAAGCTGCGACTTTTTTGACATGGTTCTCATCAATCAAAGGATCCAGCCATGAGGGAAGGAAATACTGGGAGACCTGTTGGTGGAGCAACACTGCTGAAAAGGTAACTGAAGATGTGCTTGAGGAAGGGGGACCTCTGTGCCAGAGGAGGACTGTGACCTTGGTACATCCACACCATGAGCCTGTGTGGCATATCTGTGCTGGACCAGGGAAAAATCAGTTCCAAAGGAGAAATGTGCAGAAGACTGGCATGCTGAGAGATGTTCCAGGAGGCATTCTGCACTGACCTCATCCCTCAGGGATACTTCAGAGATCCTGTTGCTTCTCATGGGAACATGGGGAGGTGTTTGTTTCAAGTCAGCAACTTTCATGCCCATTCCCCACAGACAACCTAAGTGCTTGTTTATTTGTTTACATTTTCTTTTTTTCAGTGCCCAAAGCAGTTATTAGAAATGTGTGTTAATGAGTATTAAATTAAATATAAACTCTCAAATCTGAAAATATTTTACTCAAGAAAGGAGTGGAGTATATTATAACTAATGCTAAAAATATAAACTATATTATATTATATATTATTATATATAAAATATAAACTATATTATATATAAACTAAAAAGTATAATCAAATAAAAAACTATTGTTTTTTAGTTGTTGTTAAGGAGCGTTGTGCAGAGTCAAGGCCAATCCAGTTTCTCAGTTCCTACTAATGAGGTGCTGAGGGGAACAGTGTCAGGACAGCTGACTTAAACTGGCCAAAGGGGTATTCTCTACCATATGCCATAAAGTGGAAGGAGAGTTTTGATTCCCAGATCCACTGGGAAGGGTAGGAGTGAGCGAACAACTGTATGGTGCTGAGCCATGTTCCAGGTTAAACCACAAAATCAAATCAATGAACCTGCTCATATTTCTCTTATTCAAGGGAAGGCTGAACCAGACAGTTCTTGACATTTCAGGCATTTGGGAATGCTTGGAAAATCAATAAATAAATAAATAAAATTAACAAACCAGCAACAACACAGAGATATGAAGACATAAAGTATTTTGGTGTCTTAACAGTCACAGAGATAATCTTTCACTTGGCAAGAGAACAGAGTGCAATGTCAGTCACATCAGTAAATTTTCTTTCGCATATCTGCAACTGACAAAGTCAGAGGATATTCAAATTTTGTCTGACTAAACAATTATGCTTAAGAAACACTTGTAGATTGGAAGAAAACTAAGGAAACTTACTGTCTTTAGTACTGTGTGAATTTTTTGAATTTTTTGTGTTTAACAAATACATCACCTGATTATTTTCCATTAAAACTAGATGCCATATAAAAAAAGAATGCACGTTGATGTTTCTCATGTTGATAAAACCTGTAGAAGAATCTGTACTGAAAAGATAGTTACACTACTATAGCTCATGATTATGCTCAGAATTAAGAATTATATGTACAGGGAACAACTTTCACTCTGACTAGAACACAAAGGAGAATCTGAAACTGGTTGCTTACAGTACAAGTTCTGTGTGTTTTGTAAACGGAGGTTTATTCTGTCTAAAGGTAGCTTATATAGTTTTAATAATAGAATCAGGGGCAAATATTCCTGTAGTTGAAGAATTAAAAATTTTAGATCTAATTTAAAACAAAACAAAACAAAACAACGCTTATTTTAAAAGATGTATTACACTCAGAGAAAACATGTAAAATATTTTAAATAGTAATGAGTAAGGAGGAAAAAGCCTTCATTTTTATATCAAAACACATGTCCTAAAATAGTCTATAGCAGACAACATCTTGCAGACAACATGTCACAGTGCTTTAAAATAATAATAAAAAAAAAAAAGGTACTTAGCTGATACATTATTCTGGCAGCTGTGTTGTTTAGAAGGTTTTGTATAGAAACTGGAAGCAAGAAATCATTTGAAATGGACTATATGTTAAATGAAAGCTTACTTGATTAACAAGCTTGGCAAAATCTCAAGTTCCCCTGGAAATCAAAATTAAATAATCATTTTGAGTCTATATTAATACATAACAAAGTTTTGCCATTTAGTGCTTTGCTGTGTAATTGCAGAATCACAGAACAGTTTGGTTGGAAGAGACCTTTAAGATAGCCTGGTAACAACTCCCTGCTATAGGCAAGGACACTTCCCACTAGATTGGGTTGCTCACAGCCCCATCCAGCCTGGACTTGAGTGCTTCGAAGGACTGGGCATTCACAGCCTCTCTGGACAACCTGTTCCAGTGTCTCACCATCCTTGCAGTAAAGAATTTCTTCCTAATATCTAGTCTAAATTGACCCTTTTCCAGTTTAAAGCCATTTCCTCTTGTTCTGTCGCTACGTGCCCCTATAAAACGGCACGTAGTCTTATAAAAGCCCCTCATCAATTAATGTACATTTTAATTGTTGGTGGGTTTGGCATAATTCTGTATCATTCTATATCTCCTCTAGGACTATTTTCAGATTTCTAGTAGAGAAGAAGTCCATGAATAATCAAGGTATTTGTCACAGCTAGCCTGTCTTGGACTTTATTTTGGAGTTCTAACATAGCCTGAAAATGTTCTGCCATGCATTAGGGAGCAGAATTTCAAATATGATTGCATGTTATACAGTTAAACTTCATTTACATTTTACAATTCAGTTTCACTTACATTTTACTGTGACTGTAACATGCATCAAGTGCTGTATTTTCCCATCTTTACTACATCCACAAGCCATGAATTTAGGCATCACGTATTTTTGACATGTTAGTCCACATGCTAAGTGTCAGAAGTTTACATATGGTTGAACAAAAAGCTGGGAATTATACAAGTGAGCCCAAAGTGAAATGAAATTACTCTTAAATCTAACAGCTGAGCTAAATCATTTACAACAGTTTTGTAAGAGGCTGAGAGATGAAATGAAAATTCTCTCTGGCATAAAATATGTTGAAACCATCTCATGTATTATAGAAGTCTCTGCTGAGAGAATCTTGAAAGACTGTCATTTTATTAGAGCATATATTATATCCATCAATATGAAATCAATATTCAGTGCTTGATTCTAATTTTATATACATGGATAAATGCAGGTGGTAAATAAATAGGACATTTCACAATTTTCCCCTCAGTCAGAAATAGGATCATTTTAATCATACAGAATATGGTAATGTTCCTTTTTATTTTATTGTATCCTAAGATTCAAATAGTTAAATGACAATGTACTGAAGAATTACTGTCATGTACTTTCCTTCTCAATTCTGGAAAACAATGCTCTGTAGAATATATATCAAGCCTTTATTACTCCCAAATAAGATTTTTCCTTGTTCAGCTCATTTTGTTTTGTAGTCATCTTACACAAAGCGCTACAGCTGCTGCAGTGTATTTATTGCTCATGTCGTGTTGTAAAAATTTTCACCTATCCTATTCACAGTATTTCCATGTTATCAAATCTCTGATTCTTTTATTTCTCAGCATGAGAATAATACTCACCTGAAAATGACACTTCTATGCAACACAACAGTGTGAGAATTCACACGGTGAAAATGACCTGTTAGGTACAAAGTTGCATGCAGAATTGTGATGTAGTAATGGGGTCCTTGGCAATGTTCGCTTTGTGTCATGAGTTCCTGTAGTACGTACTGGATACATGTGGCTTTATGGAGAGGCAACAATGGGAACTGCTGTGTCCTTCTCTTATTTGTCATTGTGAAATATCAGGCAAATCAGTATTTATTTATTTTTTTAAATTTTTTGTCTAGTCTCCTCATTTTCAAAAAGGCAATATAGAATCAGAGAATTATAGCATCATAGAAAAGCTTGGAAGAAATTTTATAGATCTTTGAGCTACACTCTCTTTGCATCTGGTTTCTCTAGCCTGTCCAGGTTCCATTGAATGCCATCCCTTCCTTTTGTGGTGTCAATTGCACTGTCCATCTTTATGTCATCAGCAAACTTGCTGAAAGTGCATTTGATCCTATCATCTGTGCTGTTGATAATGATGCTGAAGAATGCCAGTCTCAAGACAGACCCTCATGAGACACCACTCACAAGCATCCATCTGAACACAGAGTTGTCAGTAACAACCCTCTGGCTAAAACCATCCAACCAATTCTTTATCCACTGATTAGTCCACCGTTCATATCTCTCCAATTTGGAGATAAGACTGTGGTGTGGGTCCATGTCAAAGGCCTTGCACAAGTCCAGGTAGATGACATCATATGAACTTCCTTTGTCCACTGATGCTATCATTCTACCATAGAAGGCCACCAGATTGGTCAGGCACAGTCTGCCCTTGGTGAAGCTGTGCACATCTTGTATGTGCCTTAACATGTCTACCAGGAGAATCTGTTCCAAGATCTTCCCAGGCACAAAGGTGAGGCTTACTGGCTTGTAGTTTCCTGAGTCCTTCTTTCTCTCTTTGTAAGTGGGAGTGATATTTTTCTTTTCCCAGTCACTGGGGACCTCATGTAACAGCTATGATTTTTCAAATGTGATGTTGAGCAGATTGACACTTCTAGATTTAATGGCAAAATGAACTATATCTTGCCAGAATTTGAGACAGTGAAACCAATAAACATTGTCTGGTGATTTCAAATTACATCTCATATCAGGCAAATCTTGGTGATTGAAGATAAGCAAAAGTGTTGTGTATTCAGTATTTCAGTTCTACAGGAATGGAGAAGACAAAATGTTCTCACAGCATAAGCAGCAGTCTGTCTGTACCCATGTGAAACAGCTGTATCTTTAAGCCCTGAACATTTACATATATGTACATATACAAATGTATGTATGCATGTATATATGCCAATAAAGTGATTGCAGAACAATACATTGAACAGCTTCATCTCAGCCATCATTTATTTTCATTTGAACAGCTGTCTTATTTCTGATCTCATAATTTCACTGAAGTCCGTGGAGACACACCAGTGTGGCAAACTAAGAGGCAAACCTTGTTTGAGAAAGGAGAAAAGTGAATAGGTATATTACATTTAGAACTATGCACAGTGTTGCATATGCTGAAAGATAGGTGCTTCATGTCATTATCACTCTTTCTAAAGAAAAATGTTTATCTAATTGACTTCAGAGTACCTACCAGAGAAAGCTGGCGAGTTCTCTATAATGGCCAGTGTGGAAGAATTTTACCTTCTCTTATTAGACCATCTGAGAAGTAACCAGATTTTTAATTGCTTTTTCTTCCATTCTTTTTCCTATTTGTTCTGAAACGTTCCGGGATTTTTAAAGTAAGTAAGTGACAATATAGAAAAGCATCTCAGTCTGAGAAATTAAATACTTAGTTTCTCATATCATGACCAGGAGATTAAAAGGGTAGCTGTCTAACCTCAGCTGGGAAATCTCAGCACCTTCCTTACCTCAGTTCAACAATCATATCATAAAGGGTAACCAGACTGTTACAACACCATCAAGGGACAAGATGGGTGCACGATCCCATTCTCATTTCAGGCCTTTCCACTGACCAAGACATTTTGCTGTTTACATAGGACAGAATAGAGTGGCTAGAAGTGCTCAATGCCACTTATGTGAGCTAACTATGTGGGCTACTTGACAGGCTCCAAAATTTGTAAGTCATACCAGAGGAGCTGTACCTTTACCTCTCATATGAAAAGCTGTAGAACCACTGATCCAGAACAAAGCCTTAATTTGCAACAGCTTTGGTAAGTGACCCAAAGCACGTCACATCTTTCTGAGCATCAGTTGCCAGCCGCAGAATACAGAAGATGGTACTTCAGTCTTGCTCCTGCTAGTGAGGTGAAAATACCTGTCACAGCAGGTATAGAGTGCTCACATTCTTTGGCAGTCGGAACTGCAGTACCTTTGGAGTGGACATTCATAATATAAACAGCCACAAAGTATCCTACACAAAAAGGAGAAAACACTTCTTGTGTGGCTTCATCTACCATTTTTCATCCTACAATAACGGATGCAACTTTTACTACACTTTGGCATGTGTACCTGTTAATATATAGTCACAAAGTTGAATTTTCATATTACAGGTACACTAGCAATCCTGGTAATCAAAACCAAAGGAAAAGCAGTTTGGAGCTTTGCATACAAATAAAAATTTGCAGACAAATTTGCATTAGATCTCGTGTCATGCTTTTGAGGCAATCATCTTGTTAAAGTCTTGATAATGTGGCTCTGAAGAGAACTACAGCTGTAGGGAGGCTGATTCTTCCCATTGGAAATAAATAACTAATTAAATTGAACTGCTTGATTTTTCATTTTATCACAGACCTTCATTTTGTAGGCAGGGACAAAAAGTGAGAGCTTTTACCATGATTGTCCTTTATGTAGGATGCTCAAAAAACTGGAAAGCTTTATATTTCAAATAATCAACAACTCGTGTTCATAAGCCTTATACACCAGGAAATCCAGTCGAAAATACATAGTTCTGGTTCATAAACTGAAAGAATTTAGTATCAATTGCTGCTAATATATTGCTGCTGAGATCCTATTCTAAAAACAGCACAGTGTCTTTCAGTACAAAATATACACTTGTATTCCGGTGAGCTCTCAAGTCTTTACATACAATGTTTATTTCCTGCAGAGCAAATTTCCAACTGTGATTTTCTGTGTCTGTTGCAAATGTTCAACAATTTACAGGAGACATTTTATTTGTTTCATTTATTTATTTATTTATTAAGTCCTGAACGTTTGAAGATTAAAGAATGAATGTGCAATCAGTATAGAGAGAAACCAGCTTTTGTAAGAATGGAATAGATGCTTCAGCCTCTGAAGCCCCAGAGGAATCCATAACATCTATGTTCACTCCTGCCTCTTTTTGTGAGCTTACTCCCGTGTAGTATGTTCCCTAGAGAAATGGCTTGGGAAACCAGTAAGTGGCAAAATATTATTCTCCTTTCTAGTATGATATAAATTGCATTCACACCCTTGTATCCAATATCATATTGAACACATTATATTATGCCTAAATTACTCTCCTTGCTGTTGGTAAAGAGATAAACTATTAGCTTTTGTCCAGAGCAGGAGTCATTACAGAGGAATCCCATCTGGTCAGACTCCTTATGGTACTTGCAGACATTATGCTGGAGTTGTGAGATCTCAACCAGAAGCCATGGAAGGGGCATTTCCAAGTTTCTAAAACAGTCTACATTTACAGCAAAAAGCTTCTTCTGAAAACCCAGCCCCTACCTGACAGTGATTGAAAGGAGGCATGGCTAAATTCATAGGGATAGAGAGTTTGAGCTTTAAGCAGTTGCTTAAAGGCTTGTTCATTACTGTATTTATATATAGGCTGTATATGGCACTGTGACGATGTTGAATCTCACTGAACTCAGTTCCTCCATAAGCAGTTTCTAGGATTAGTTTCTAGGAGAAGTTACTTGTCCAAGAGTTACACCCTTATCCCAGCAGCTCCCATTAAATCTAGTGGTTGTGACTAAGCAAACCCACAGCTCACTTGCCTTGCTGGATCTACTGACATTGTATATGCTCAGTGCCTTTGGTACATATGTGTCCTGTATTTATACAGCAGCCTAACTACTGCAGTGTGATTTAATTACACAAAAACAGCCTTTCATAAGAAGTGCTGTGGAAACTACCCATTCACAAGCTTTGATGCAAAAAGACACTATAATATTAAAATGTGGAGGAAGTGCCAAACTTTTGTCTTCAAATCTCAAATTACAAAATAAATCAGAACGATTTAAATCTTCCATAAGTATGATTATATGTAGTTTTATTTGTTATGCTATTTCCTCTGGCTTTATAAAACAGAATTTGTTTAATCAAACAAAAATTATGTTCATTGTTCATGTAGAAGTATGAATTATTCAGATTATATTAAACCTTAAGAAAACTGACATGAATCATACCTCTAAATCTACATGCTTCTTTCTGCTGCCCTCTATGCATTTCACTGAAAGTGATGCATTCCGTGAAGTAATTTCACAGAAGCAAAAATATGAGTCTTGTGAAGCTATTGTTGGATTTAAAAGCTATATCCTTTAGTATCAGATATCGTAAGTGCTCAAGCCATCTAAAAGATTACCACCCTGTTAGTCTTTCTGAAATTTTATTATGCTAGAGAAACAGAATTAAATGATAAATTGTCTTATAAAAGAATATGAAAGATTTGAGAAAATAAAAGTATATATGAACATAAAAAAGCTGTAAGTGGTTAACTTTTGTCAGTAGTAAAGATAGATATTGAGTGAGAGCTGTAGTTACAGCAGCGCGCAACCCACTAACTTTTAACTATTTTATAATGGTTAGATTTTCTTTCAGTAGCAAATTTTAGAATGTAATGCTGCATGATTATGAGGCCACTTGATTCACTTGAGGACAGGGAAATAGTTTACAATGTAAACAAGATCAGAGTTCATGACAATATCTCATGAAACCTAGAGTTCAGTCAAGAAGTACAGGTTTTTCTGCTATGATCCTGTGCTTTTGGCTAACTGAATTATAAGGCATGTCCAAACATGAGATGAAAGAATACGGAGAGCTGGATCACCAAATAATTACAAAGCAGTCCTTTCTATCTAGGACATACACACATGCTCTGCAGTGCTGTCTCATCAGAGAACCAATTTCATCCAGGAGCCTTTTGTAAAAGAGATGTAAGAACATGTTTGCTCCTACCGGGGAATGATATGAGGGGTTATTTTTGAATGATTAATTAAAATGAATCAATCTTCATTGCACTGCCACTGACATGAAAAGCACCGTAGCTGTGCAATAATTGCATGCAATTATTCAACTACCCCTTTGGCAAGGACAATGTAATTAGTCCTGGTAGTGTCAAGAGATTTTCTTTATACCTGAAAAATTGTCAGCTTTAACCAAGTACTGCTGAAAATTTATCGTAATGCAGAGAAAACAACAGTTGAAAGCACAAGGTCCTAGTGTGTGACTCTCAGCTACATCAGTACAAAACTACAATACTAAGAACTGGTAAATTCAATCAACCACATCTAAATATAACCATGTATCTGTATCAGGCACAATAGTAGTTACTGGTTTAATATTAAGGACACAATCCTTCTCATGCCTCATTATAACTTCAAGCCATTAGCCAGCAACTCAAGCCCTTTTTGTTGTTGTCTCCTAATTCCTTTGCCTTCAAACCTATGACGTGGTTTTGTAATTTTGTAATTTTGCTACCAGTATTCCACATCATAACATCATGTAAAGCACGGATAATTTTATCAAATGTGCAGTTCACAGAAGAAGACTACATATCCCAGAGAACATCACAGTCAAGGATAAGTCATGGGACCAGGACGCTATATAATCTCGTTCCCAGGCTGGAGTTCTCTCTCTCTCAGACTTCTCAGAGAGTGGGAAGCGTTCCAGCCGTGTCGCCTAGAGTTCACAGTAGGCCTCTCGGTTTTTGGGGACTCTCTCTCTCTGTTTTGTTCGATTTATTAGCCTCAATTATATTATATTATATTATATTATATTATATTATATTATATTATATTATATTATATTATATTATATTATATTATATTATATTATATTATATTATATTATATTATATTATATTATATTATATTATATTATATTATATTATATTGTGTTATCTTGTATTCTGATATCATATTTAGTAAAATAAGTTTTCCTCCTTAGATTGCTGCTGTTTTTATCCCATTCCCCCTTTTTCCCTTCCTTTCCGGGCCTGGGGAGCCCCACGGGGTGGCTCCCCCCTGTCACGGGCATAGGTAAATCTAGGTAACCCATGACAACCTACTACCAAGCAAACTCAAAGGTATCTTCTAGGGAACTGCAGAGCTGTCAGGAAACACAGTATAGGTCCAGGCCTCAGGTTGGCTGTGAGCATGCAGGGCCAGATGGGTCATCACAAGGCTCTGGACTGACATGGTTTTCAGGAGCCCTACATGAACAGCAGGGTGTGAGCAGCTCCAGGAGCACACAGTCAGGAAAAATATGCCCGTGATACCCACACACTCTGCAGGCATGTAAAGATGGGACAGCGTCTTGATCCCCCCCTGCATCATGATGCTTTTCATCAGATTGGCTTGCTTCCGCTGATACTTGTATTCACACCCAATGGTCAACTCAAGGCCCCTCTCGCAGCAACAGGATTATACCAGAACCAAATGTAGCCACCACTACACACATCTTTCATTTGTGAAGCTGGAGGAAGAACTGCCACAGGAACAGTTTGCAGAAATGTGCTGCATGCGCAGTGTGTTGACGCGACAGAAACCAGACTTACCCAGGTAGTCTTTTTGAAAGACAACACATTCTAGAACTGGTTGTACATCTGGATTAATACTTGTTTCAAGCACTTGCAGATTCAGCTGTATTTCACATACTGTTGAACGCTGGCCCCTTTGCTAATTATTTAATATATTACACTTCCTTATGTTATATGTATTGCACTGGTAGGAATTGAACTGTTGGGAAAACAAGAATTGTGCACAATCACCCCAGTGAATTTGTAGAATACAGGATGGTTTTAATTGTTATTTATCACTTGTACAGTGGTTATCTGAATAATAACTCAGCATGACAATTGAAAGAAATCCACTAACAGAGTACAGTCTGATTGAGCAAGTCCAGATCTAGAAAGACAATACTGAGACAACAGTTTTATACTTTTATTGGAAATGAGCATTCACTTTAAGCTGGAACCATTTGTTAGGATCTCTTACTCCTTCTCTAATGATCAGATTTGGAGAACTATTATTTCAGGATGTCTTAGCCTGTTTCAATCAGGTCGTGGAAAAGGAGAGGAGAAACTTATCTATTTTTTCCCCATAATTGTGGTCTGCTAAAAGTAAAGGAGGAGATAGAGAAGAAAGAAAAAAAAAATAAAAATCTTGCTACAGGTTTTGAGTATGATCCCAATAACTTCCACCCCCATGGAGGTCTCTTATCTCAATGACTTGGCTAAAGAAGTTGTCATAGAATCATAAGATCATAGAATTACTCAGGTTGGAAAGGACCTCAAGGATCATCAAGTCCAACCCTGGCCTAACTATAGTACCCTAACTCTAACATATCTCTATATTATATATATATATTATATATATATATCTCATATTATCTAACATAATCATATCTCTGAGTACCACATCCAAATGGCTCTTAAACACATCCAGGGATGGTGATTCAGCCACCTCCCTGAGGAGTCTATTCCAGTGAAACATAACAAATATGTCAAACATATTTAAAAGATTTTGCTTCATGCAAATAAGCTACAAATGGAAGCAATTTGGCAACAGCACAGCACAAGATAAAGAAACTCCTTGGTACAGCAGAATAACACAACTGCTGAACTATAAAGTTAATGACAATCAAAAACTTGATATTTCAGCACTGCACTTTCTTGAGAGCTGTCAACTACAGCGAGCACTGCTGAAGCTATGGAACTAATACACCCTGATGAAGTTATATGCTACTCTTTTCCACATTCCACCTGTAACACAAATACCACAGTAGCAGTAGTTGAAACAAAATTTTATTGCTTTGTTTTGATAGAAATTGACAGATAGACAGGTTGATTGATAGATAGAATATGCTGGGATTAAAAATGCATTGGCTGCTTTGCTTTGTTCAAGTGTGCTGCTTCCATCAGGTTTTTCATTTTCTTTGGTTGTTGTTTTGGTTTTTGTGCTTTTTTTTTTCTTTTTTCTTCTGAGTGAGCATTTTGAGAAGATGGGTGGTCTCAAGAAGTAGGGAGCAGATATGAATGTTAAATAATTGAGGACTTTGGAAGAAAGACAAATATGAGCAGAAGGAGAATAGATGTGGTGAGATGCAGAAATTTGAGAAAAGGAGGGAGGAAATGCTCTGGAAGGACTGCATTTTGCAGCTGTATTCTGTCCTAACCACAGCCAATGGTTTTTCAATGAAATTAAGTGAGTGCAAAATGAATTTTGTGAAAGACTGAACAGAAAACAGAGCCAGAAAAAGAAAACAGGAAGAAAAGGCAATAGTTTCAAAAGATCTGAGTAAAAATATGAATGTAGATATAGATATAGATATAAAAATATATAATCTAAGTCTGTGTGGAGCTCGAAAGTTAAGGGAACACAGAATGCTACAAAACGTTGTTGATAATGTGGTAGTAATGAAAGATGATGAGGGGAAAAGAAAAATGGATAAATCCTGAAGTACACAAATGATAGAGCTGGCATAGTACTGAGATGAAAAATCTTGTTAGAATCTGGGATGTTTAGGTTATCTTTTGCTAATTTTACATTTTCTTTTTCAAGTTATTATAATTCTTATACATGAGGCCTTGAGAAGAAAGTTTAAATTTATATATCTATTATAAGTGAAAAAGGAGTATTTACCTGTGAACTTTGTCTTTAACAGGCAAGCACACATACAGATGCTGAAAATGCTGAAAAAAACCCGTCCATTCTGTGTTTAGGATTACTCATCAGAAATATGACAGAAGAAAATTTAAAGTGAAGTCTGCTAGGCAGCCAATATATCAGGCTTACATCTTCTTCTCTCCCTCTAACTTGAAGGAGCCCATGTATTGTAAAAGTTTCAAGAAACCAGCCAACAGGAAGACACAAGGAGAATATCTTGAATCTGTTTCATTTTAGTTCCCTGAATAATTTTAATGTTTCTCCACCTTTGTCAAATGCTCCTAGTCCTCTTCCTGGGAGATGTAAACCACAGTGACTTTTTCTGGAACTTGCAACCTTTTCAAAGGGTTTTGAAAACAATAGCACAGAAATGGGGTAACTAAGCATAGGTGTAGCAAATGAGACACTCAAGGCACACTATACATGAGCAGTTCACCACTCTTCTTTTTATAAGTATAAAAGCACGTATAATCAATAAATTATGAAAAGTAGACAAATAAATAAAAGGTAAGATTTGCTTTCAAGCGCTACTCTGAAGTGAGAAGTAGGATAGGGAAAAGGATAGGTTAGAAACAAGAATTATGAGGTCCTGAATTAGATTTGTAAATGCTTGGACCACTTTTAGAAATTGCTTTCTGGCTTCTGAGTCATTGAAGCCTTCTCAAAAATAAAGATAAAAGTAAAAAATAAAGATAAAAGTAAAAAATAAAGATAAAAGTAAAAAAGAAATCTCTTCAGCAAACTCAATAAATTGCTCATGTTGAGTGCTCTAGCCAACTCTAGATATGACTGAAGGAGTAGGTGGAACATGTTGCTCTACATATACATGTAGATGTATATGTAGATGCTCCATATCTGAAGGTGTTTAAGGCCAGACAGGATGGGGACCTATGCAATCTGATATAGTACTTGGTCTAACTGCTGACAGCCCTGCCTGTGACAGGTGTGTTGGAACTTGTTGATCCTTGAGGTCCCTTCCAACCTACACCATTCTATGATTCGATGACAGTAAGGCTCCACTATTGACTATCCACAGAACTTGTGGATGTTTTCCATCCCTGGAGGCATTCAAAGCCAGGTTGGATAGGCCTTGAGCAGCCTGACTTGGTGAATGATAACCAGTCCACGGCATGGAAGTGGAACTAGATGGGCTTTTAATGTCCCTTCCAGACCAAGCCACCCTATAATACTCAGATATAAATGTGTGGTTTGAAATTCTTACTGCAACTGTGACATTAAAATGTTTAAGTCAGAATATTAAACAAAGAAAGGGACATATTCACACTATCCTTTTTTACATCCCATTATTAAACCATGACAATAGCAGAGCAAATAAGTCAAGTTAATAACAAATGAAACTACCTTATCCACAGTTACAACATTATTCTTATTGCTGGAATTCAGCATCATTTTACTGAACTTGGTTCCATTTGCTTATTCTGGAGCCAGTCACTGGATCCCAACCAATGCAGTATGAAGAGATTAACACTACAGCTTGAGGTTTTGCAACTTACATAAGATCAGAAATTAAGCCCATTGGGATCCACTGAAATTTTTATAGCTATGCTTGCATAAAAATGGAAACACTGTAGTGTGGTCCAGTCTTGTTCATTGTAAAAGTAATTGTAAGTTTTGCAACAATTTAAACTGAAACACTCTTAGATCCTTTTAAAAGATTAATCCCAGATGTCTTATCACTAGTGGTTTATCCATCACCTCATTGCTAATTTTGCAAACAAACATTCAGAAAGTCAGAACTCATATTTGTCATTTTATCATGCACTGTGGGGTTTATTATTATGTGTCAGCATTATAAACAAATGCCTCTAGGAAAAGTAAAATCTAATCTTCTCTCAAAATATTAACATCTACAAATATTTGCTTCAGTCCCTCAGAGATAATAATATTCTTCAACTGTTATCTTTTGACAAGTTGCAGATATAGGAAAAAAACACTCATGCAATCATCTCTCCTTGCTTACTTTGCTATGAATTAGGAGTAACTCCAAGAAGTTGAAGTGTTTGTATCACAGTAAAACTGTTTAACAAGAGCAGAACTGATTCCAGATTTATACTGTGAAACTCACATAAAAGAAGTATCTGCAACTAACTGTATTTAATATAAATTTCACAAGTTTAGATTCACAGATACTTTTATTTTGTTTTCTGTTCAGTCATATTACAGAACATCTTCATTCAGCTGTCTTAGTTTAATGAAAATGCACATCAATAATGTAAACCCCAATAAATGAGTTGATACACTATATCTGTAACAGAGAAACATTGAAATAAGTTGCACTGGATGGACAAATTCAAGTGCTTGATTTCCTCAGCTGGAAAAGGATGCTCATTCTATGTAATTTTATTTAGATGTTTTTTTTATTTACCTCCCTAATTTCTATTCTCTTTTTCTTTATTTCTTTTTCACAGCCTGCAAAATACTTCATTTTTAGTTTACTTTCCCACAGAGTCTAAAGAAATTTGAGGAAGACAAGATAATGATTCTATGATTCACTTTGATTATGTGGTTATATGGAAGGTACTTATATTCATGTTTCTCAGAAAACTGGAATATGTAAATGTGCATTTGAAACTGGACACTAGGCTTAAACTAAAAGTATAATTAATAGTCATTGTCTCCATACAGTTATGTTTTTTAACCAGTTTGGATTAACAAACAAGCAAAACACCTTTATGAATACCCTCTGAAGCAATCTGCACTTTCAATGGTGACAAATTTTTCATAATGAAGACTTTACAAGCCAAAGAAAGGTGCTTTCACACTCTTAATCACATCCAGTTACAGTTCCAAGGTCTGGACTGATATTTAGTGGACTGTTATCATATTACACATCATTACTCATTAATTAAAATTAATAGAATCATTTGCTTTAATATGCTACAAATTAGCTTTAGAAGTGGCATTTTATTAGGCAGTTAGTTTCTCATTCTCAACTCTTAACCTGCCTAAAGAGAGCAAGGGATGTTCATGGTATTTGTCATCAGCATAGCTCAGTGAGAAAGAAAATCAGACTGTGCTTTCTGTTTGTACCTCAGGTAACTACTACCAGCAGTTATGGTGAACTTTATCCACATTAGAACTGGATCATGGAGAAAAAGAGAAAGGTCTTCCCAAATTTTACATCAAAAGTCTTTAGTTGAGCCAAATGAAGAATCTAGGATTATCACAACCCACCTGCAACCTTCAGTTGCTTCTACTGTCTAAGCTTGTTAAAAATGCCCTAACCATATATCACTGCAGAAATGACATTTTGAAGTATATTCTAGTGTCTTTTTCCTCTCTGTTTAAAGTTAGGTTAATAATCAATATTCTTTTACCAGCACAACAAAATATAGTCCCAAGGGAGTCCATGCAAATGGGAAATATTCTATGAATTCTAAATATAAATCCCTTTTATTGACAGTCAGATGGTTTCAACCATCTTAAAAGAAAATGATCTTAGAAGAAAATTTGAAATCTTTCTTCCCTCACAATGTAAGAAATGGAGTCTTGACTGCCCATGAAATCATACACAAATGATGACATAATCAAGCCCCTTAATTTCAATATAAATCTATTGGCAGTAAATTATTTGGTCCTGTGAAGATCTAAAAATTAAAATTTGAGCACTGATAAAGTGCCCCCATACTAGAACCGAACTAGGTTTAACAAATGAAAAGCATATGCCTAGGCAGTAGGAAGCTGTCTTCAACGACTGTATATTCTTAGAGCATTGTCCGCTTGGTCTGTAAGCAAAGTAAGACCTTTCCATCTCATTCTTCCTCAGACCTCTGTCTGGAAGGCAGCATTGTTATTTAAGAGTATGAAGGGGTCTCTCACATGCCATGGATTCCTGAAACCAGAACAGGTGCAGTCACACTCTATCTACAGACTAAGATCTTTTGTTTTGAATAAGCAAATCAGAGAAGAAATGAATATATTAGTAGCTAAATTGTCTCTTTTTTAATAGTGGAATAGCTATCAGTTCTATGTGACAGCACTCATTCCAATCTATTTTATCCAATTGCAAGATTATAAGCAAACCACATCAGGGAGCTGAGGAGACCACACATAAGCAATCAGCCACTCAACAGCACTATAATTGCTTCACAGTGGGAAGTTTGTTCTGCTCAGCCACTGTTATTCTTTTAGTATGAATTGTTGTTGCACTACAACTATCTCAAATTAAATGCTGCTAATGCAGATAAGCTTGCTTGGAGAAACTCCTTTTGTTTCACAAGCCCTGTGAGATAATTCACTGCAGGAATTGCTGCAGTGCCGGTGAATATCACAGATGTTTCACATGCTGTGTACCAGAGCTGAGGCCGAGGTAGGCAACCTTTAGATAGTGGTTGTCTACCTTCAGAAGAGTAATCAGGACAAAATGGAAAAATATACACCCAATAAAGTCTTAGGATTTTGATAGAGTCTGCTTGGGAGCCTTTCCCCAAGAAAGAACTCCTATGAGAGCAGTCTCTGAGAGTTGGTCTGAGATGTGTAAGTGGCTGAAGCTGTGCTAGTAGCCCTTGTGCAGGGATACTGCTTGGGAAGGAACTGGTTCCAAGTATAATCAGATTACACAGATATACATAGTCGTGTGATAGCAAAGTGTGTGCATGTAGGGAAGATACAGTGAGGAAAAAGACTTTTTCCTTTTTCCACCTACCTCCACCAAGCACATTTACAAACACTTTCCTCCTTTCCTAGGACACTCTAATGCTTATTTGGTAAGTTTTCAAACAATATTTCAGGAAGACAATTAAAAAAACTCTTGTCTGTCTCTAGCCCAGTAGAAATAATGAACTCCTTCCAATTGGCAGGTTTTTTAATTCTCTGCTTTCTATCATATTTTTGGGATATTTAATTCCAGAGGAATAATTCTTGTTGTTAACTTTGTTACTCCTTCACTTATGGCTCCAGGTAATAAAATAATAGTCTGTACCAGCTTGTCTGTTTAAGGATAGCTTTCAAATAGTCCTTTTTCACTATAGTTGTAGTGATGGAATTATGTGATCTGATAGGCAAGAAAATAGATTTGTATAAACATAAAATCATTATTAAACTAAGGGAAGACTAATGGGAGCTTGGGAAATTCTGATTATTGAAGAAAAGAGCATTTAAAGCAGTAACCAACTCTATGAGTGAAAAGAAGTAGTAACTAAAGTTCAGTTCATAATTAGGAACTCTATATGTGAATGTGCAATAAATGTTTTTTGGTTTTTTTTGTCTTTAAAAAGGAGGATAAGTAAAGAACCATGTGAGGTAATGTTAAAAAAGTAACTGTCAAATCTAGGCAGAGCAGGAGGTGGTAATATATAAATCTGCACTCAATATGATATGGAAAACAATTTTTTAAAAAAGCAACACCTGATTTCCCACTGTCAGAATTATTATTTCAGTAACCAAGGATAATACGGAGTACTCCTTTTGCCTGGGTCAATAACCTTTTTGTCATCTGTTGCATGAGACTTAATTTCATGCTCTGTTGTTGCACATGGTACTTCAAGCCATGCCTAAATTTGCAAAGAATTATGCTCCTTCAAAGCAGATTTGTACAAAAACTAGATGGTTGTGAGGATGGAAACAGCACTGTAAAAGGAAAAGAGTACTCCATGTCCAGTTCAAGACAGCTCCCTCCAGTCTGATCCAGTGTGCTTAATGTTCACAAAAAATGGTTACCACATTGGATGGAACTCACAGGAGTTGGACTTAGATGATCTTTAAGGTAATTTCCAGCCTAAGCCATTCAATGACTCTGGGAATGGGGGTGCATTAAATACCTAGATCATATCTACATCATGTACTTAACACTGCTTCACTATGGGAGTCATAATTGGGTAACTGACAACGATCAGACTTAGAAAAAGCTATTTTGAAATAAAATATAATACTAATACAAGTGCACCTCTTACTCATCACCATGAATATTTTCACTGTGAAGATTCTCTGCAAAGAGTGTGGATTGTTTATTGAATAGCATTTTATCTTACAAGTTACAAAAATGAAGTTACTTCGTTTCACCCAACGAATCATTTTAATGGTCTTATCAAATATGTCTGCTAAATTAAAACTCACAGACAGATTTTGACAGATTAGAACACTCGACAGCCATAATCTCTGTGCAGTCTAACAGTAGCAAATAGCTAATTCTGCAGCTGAGACAGTGAAGCCCTTAATGTATTTGCAGACAGAGGGTCACAAGAGTGGAGTGCAGCCTTGAAGAATGGGATCTGAGGTTTTTTTGAACATTAAACTCAATTTGAGTCAACAGTTTGTCCGTGTGCCTAAAAGGTGCTGGGACACTGCTGGGGCACAGGGTGCAGGTTAGGGTGCTGCTCCGTGGTGTCATTGGTTGAGATTAATAATGCTTGTGGCTCCCAGGCAGATAATGATTTACTATGCCTATAAGTCTGGACTATCCCTTACATTTCTGTTCCCAGTATTTGAAGGTGAACCATCAAGTTCTGTTTGGTTTAGGATAGAGAAGGCTCTTTTGTTCAAAATGATTTACAGCTAAGGATAGAAATGTCAAATAAGGATTGGGGTTATTTGGTCCTCTTATGCAACTGTTCCTAGGACAAAAGCATTACAAGGTAATTTTAATCACTTAATGAGGACTATGGGACAGGAAATATATCTGCAATTTTAACAGAGCAAATAGCCGCATGAAAAACTACATCCTAGAACTGTATGGCAGTGAGTTCTATCTCATGAATTTTTCACCACTACTGTAGAACAGAGGCAAGGGAATATCTAGATTTGTTACAAGGACAAAACCAACCAACCAACTGAAAAAAAGAAAAAAATCAAAACCAAAAAGCCACTATCACTGCCAGCAAAACAAACAAAAACAAAACAAACAAACTAGTGAAAAAGGCTTGCTTCTTAACTGATCTGGGATAAAAGCCAGAGTCAGTGATGGAGATCTCAGGAATACCCCTCCATTTATCACAGTGAGACAGTACCTGCACAGAACTTACTCTCTCAGCATTATGATACACAAATGCTATGTATCTGTTTAGGGGTGTACAAAGCGTGCACAAGGCTACTATCTTTCTTTGCACATAGTGTTCAGGCAAAATTGTTTGATAAAATATTTCAGAATCATGCTGAGCACTTTTTTTCTTTTTTCTTTTCTTCTCCTATATTTTCTCTGGTTTTCTTGTGGTTCACAGAGTAAAAGAAACGTGCAGGGAGTTCAGTCAATTGAAAAGGAATCATTGCAACTGGCAGGCAGCTGTGCATTGATGTAGCTGTGTTCCTTATGGATGGAGCCTAGCAAAGACGTTTGTTTGTGAATGACAGACTTCTTACAGCTTCCATTTAGATATCAAGGCAAAAGATAAAGTCTTTTCTTATGAGAGGCTTTGTAAACAAAAAAAAATCAAGAAAACAAATAAGTATTTATCTTCATTTCTGAGTCTGCTGGGAAAATTTGCTTTCGTTTCAAGGACAAAAAAAAAAAAAATTTAAGTGCATGAGTTCAATTTTGCCTACTAATTAATCTAATTACTAAATCTAATGTACATAAAATCATAGGCTCAGTAGAGGTGTATGCATCTAAGATGTCAGAGCACTTTTGCAACATCAAAACATGGTTTGCAATATACACCTTTATCTTTGAAGAGAGAGTGATTTAGTCACCTAACTATGTGTTATGGGCTATAACTCTCCCTATCTTTTGGTTTCAAATGCAAAGGAAGTTTTAACCACATTTGGTTTTCCAAAAGCTCCAGCAAACTCTTCCTTCCCTGCTGGGAATATTTGGATTACTCGGGCTGAAAGGCAACATGAGGACATACTTGTGAAATTTAGGCAGCACCACTGAATTGTCAGTGCCCACTGGAGCTCTTTATGCTGTATTAACTGCTATATTACGTGCAGCTGTCTTGGGCTGGTTACAGCCAATGAGCTAATCAACCAAAACCTGTGACCTTCTGTGCAGGGCTTTGTTAAAGATTAGCCAAACACTCTCATTTTGATTGATACATTACAGGAACATGCAGTGTTATAACACCCATGAGCAGCTCTATCCAGTACTCCTTGCCAGTTTTCCATCCTTTTGCTGTTCTCTTTATCAGAAATGGAACATCAGAAATTTTAGCATCTAGTAGCCTCTGTCAGCAGTTAATCAAGATGAAGGTACTGCCAATATTAGGGCACATGTTACACACACAGGGAAATAATTAAGAAATGGAAATGACAAGTAGTTTGTGCTTTGTACAGTTCTGGAACTTTTTTTTTTCCTTTTTTTTTTCCTTTTCCCTTTTTTCCAAGTCGCAGTGTGCCTTTTGCAGTCTTCACATCATCCCACTGCAAGTGGGTTGCATTCAAAGCCCAACATTTCTATCTCAACTCTGCAGAAAAAGAAAGCAATGCCAAAAGCAGCTCAGATTCTTTTCTTGTGTACATGAGTGTAAGACCTATATAATTTTTGTTAGAATATTAGAATAAGAACTATTCATATAGTTTTTCAGAGTGGCATTGTTTAATTTTGCAATACATTGTTTAACTATTTTGAAACTATTTACAGTGGAACTGTTAAATTATTATTATTATTTTAAACAAAGATCAACTGAATAATTGATTTTTTTTATCATCAGAAAAAGAAATGAATCTGCTCCTGTATGTGCTGGCAATGTCACTCCTTTACTGCTGAACCATGAAAGCAAAAGATAACTATTTTGACATCAGAGTTTCACAGATATTGTATGCACATGTGTACATCTTATGTGCAAGTTTTTCAAGAGCATAAAAACAACAACAACAAAAAAAAAACCAAAACCCCAGAAAAATAAACCAACAAACCACACCAGAAATGCTGAAAGGACACTAGCCAGCATGACATGTTGAGGGGAATGAGTAGAAGCCAAGGTCTGAACAGGATCCTGAGGACAAAAGGCTACCTCAAAACTTCCAGCCCTGTGTTTCCTCATAAATTCAGAGCATGGTGAGAGCACAGTGTTGATTCTTTTGAGCTTTCTGACATCTGACTAAGTCATCTGTTCTTTTTAACACCTTCTTCTCACAGATATAATACAAAGAGAGCCAACTGAAATATCTGCAGTTCTTTCTTCTACTCAAGATTATCTGGCTTCAAGCCTACTGAAGTTCAGCAGCAGTACTGTGCAGGTTAATATTCTCTTGGCCTGAAGGAAGATCAGGTATTCACTGTGAATGTGATTTCTTTTATTTATTTTTTTTTAGTCCTATCAGCTGCTTTCAGTACTGTTGATGATGAAGTATTAAATCAATAGCATTAGACCAAGATGAACTTAGCCTGCTTCCTTCAATGTTGTGATATCCAGACTGAGTTTCAGTTCTGTTTCAGTTCTAAGTTTCATGTAATTTGTCAGTTTTGCTTATCAGCAATTTGAATTGTGGTAAATTGCCTTTCACTTCTTTGATGTAGAAGCTTTACTGGGCTGGAGAGTCACTCTCATGAGCACTGCAAGAAAATTTAAGTGGTCTCTGTGGACACCATTGACTGAAAGTGGATCCGGTAAAGATCTGCAGAGGTAATGAAGAGGTTTGTTTATTGCACGGAATCTGTGCTTTACTGAAGGATGCTGTGTGTAATGTTCTGTGCAAAGTCTCTCTCTGAACTTTCAGAATGTGTTCATGTAAAGACAGTCAAATATGTCTTACAAAAATATTACTGATAAGGAAGAAATGAAGCAATACATTTTCCTTGAATCATGCTTTGCATGGAGGAAGACTGATAGAAATAAACAAGCTGAGCTACAGATATTTCTTAAGCTGAAAAAAACCATCCCCTCTAGGATACTTGGACTCAAAATGTTGTGTTTTCTTTAATAAAAATACATAAATCTCATAAATGTAAATAATAATAATGTAAAACAAGTTATGGTTCCTTCAAATAACATCAGATGAAAAAGTTGTATTAGGTTTGCTTTGAATTTTAATATGCTGTCTAGATATTTCCCAGATGTATGCATACAGTATTAGAATTGCATTTAGTTTAATGTAGTATTTGGCATCCAATTACATAGGACAGAGACTCTTTCAAGCTGAATAAGTACTGATCAGGTTCTGAAGCTACAGCAGTGAGAAGGCACAGGCTTTTCAGACATGGCCAGAAACTGTGGGTTAGCCCTTTGTTTATAGGCACATGACCTTTGTCTCATTAGGTGTACCTTTAACTGTGATAAACATCCATTTAAGTGAATATCATGTCCTTAAAATTACAGAAGGGTCATACATAATACACTAAGTTCCCCTTAAAGCATACGTGTCAGTCATGAATATTTCATGAGCATTTTTATTCCCCATGTGAGCTTCAAGCAATGCCCAATCTTACGGCTTTGGTGTGTAGGAAATGAAAGTCTCCTCCATAAGAAGATTCCAAGTCAATGACTTTAACTCTGCATTTTATCAAGAAGAGCAAATGGACAACCTCCATGTAACATTTGATGGGCACTGGTATCAATTTTCTTTGCAGTGTGCATTGATTTATCTTATTTGTCAGTTTTTGCAGAAAACACGCAATTCCCCCCACCCATAGGCTTGAATGTAGAAATAACAAATGATATCTATTACTGGGGGGTAGTTGATATGTTGTAGTTGCAAAGGAAACTGAGTAAACATGCAAGAAGAAAAAAAGATAAAAAGAAAAGAAAAAGAAAATCAAGGGATTAATAAATAAGAACAGGCTGCACACTAAACATCTGTAGAACAGGTTGCAAAAATATATTATGATGCCATATGTGATGTGGTAGGTACAGTAAAATTTGCTTGTACATTGTAATGTTTTTTCCTGATGTGAAAGCCAGAACGCAAAGGATATAAATGGCTGGACTGATATTAAGTATAAGAAAATGTATGCAGTAATGAAACAGAAAACTCCTCAGAAATTCTCAGTACCAGCAACAGCAATTTTCCCTTTCTCTTTCCAAGAAAATCAGTTTTACCTATTTGATATTTTTCACCATCATAAAGATGCTGTTTGGAGGCACGTAAGTCACAGATGTCAGCTCATGAAGCCATTCCGCTCCCACAGCAGGACAGATTGGTCTAAAGTTGAAAGGAAAGGTTACTCTCAGATAATCTCTAAAACAGTACATGGCCAGGCAAAATTAAATCCAGCAGAAGCCCCTCCCCCCCCCTTCCTATGACTGCTGCTCAGAGATTGGAGACACTAGGTTTGATGCCCTGTGTTTTGGGCAGATTTTTGTTTGAGCTATTGCAGTGAAGAAAGAATGTTCTCCTTGACGCACTAAATTAATATTTATGTTCCTAAAATATCAGAGCGGCCACAAAAAAAAATATTAAAATAAATAGGTTATAATTATCTTTAAAAATGTGGCAGCAATTGAAATGTAAATCCTAGTGAGCAGGGAGAGAGACTTGTTTGCATTGTGCCTGGGGCACCCTGCCTGCCTGCCGCAGCTGCCATTGATCATCTCAAATCAAAGGAAGTTAGAGATGTCTCTGGTGGTTTGACTGTGAGGGAAAAAAAAAAAAAAAATCAAGTAGGGAAAGATGCTCTGTTCTTCAGGACTGTTATCAAAAAACGAGCTGGAATGTGTTTCCAATCTTGTCTCTGTTGAATTTGGAGCCCTTCAAAGCTTCACCACAATAAATAAAGTTTTCAAAACACATAGCATCTAAAAGATACATTTAAAATTCCTCTGAACCAAGCATTTTCTCCTTTCTTGTCATTATTAGAAAACAACAGCATGAAACTAACGTGCATGTAATGATGAAATCAGGAGACTATGTGTGCATTCAGAAACCATTTTAAAGTGGCTCTCCTTGTCTTACATTCCTTTAGGCAAAATAAATAAATAAATAAATAAAATTGTTTTCAGAATAAAAAGGCACAGAGAAGGCAAGATGCAATTTATAGAACTATTATTTCCAGCTATAATGTTCTTGTACTTACTGGGCAACCACAAGAAATACACTTTCAGCTGTCTATGCTTTGGCAATAGGAGATTAAATGCATCTTCAATAAACCCCTGGATATTACTGACTATGTAGACAATTCTTGAGGTCCATTAAATTCTATTTGACATACATTAAAAAGATTTAATCACAGATGCCAGTCAGCTAACAAACCTATTAATCTAGCTGTTTTTTCTATGAAAATTTTATTTAAAAAGGTCTTTTTTCCTCTTCAATTTAATTTAGTCATCCATTTACATTTTGTGTATTTATCATGTAAATGTGCCTTATTTGCAAAAGAAAAGCTCAGGACTCAGTGAAATAAATAGTTATTTCATTAAAATGGATACAAAAAACCCTGTGATTAGGGTAATTAA
The DNA here is from genome assembly GCF_054131305.1 of Coturnix japonica. Taxonomy (NCBI): domain Eukaryota; kingdom Metazoa; phylum Chordata; class Aves; order Galliformes; family Phasianidae; genus Coturnix; species Coturnix japonica. The sequence goes on from NC_140702.1 coordinate 5,920,498, forward strand.
TTTGCACACTAAAAGCTATCTTCCTAGTTCAGATCATTAATATTGATGGTGTTCAATTTTGTTCTCAGCAATGTTCCTTGAAAAAACACTCAGAACTGCCAGGCAAGGATGAAGACGCAGCCGCTTAAACCAGAAATGAGGATTCAGTAACCACTTGGCTACTTTCCCTCTTCCACCATTCAGAATTAATAACTTGCAGTCATGAAACCTATGTCCCAAAATGAACTGAACTGCTTGGATTACAAGGGTCTACGTGGTTCATCGCAAGTGCACCTTATTTGCACGTGTCTCACTGCATTTCTCTGATTTCATAATTTTTAATTGCAAAGTAATGTTAGAAGGGGTTATTTATAGGTACCCCATGACGCCATACACACTACTGCCAGATAACAAGGCAGTGTATGCCAATACACTCTTTTGTCATTAGGTTTTCATCTGCATAATATGCAAATTGTGTTGAACTATTTCCCAGTTTCAATCCTTCCCACCTCAAGAATCAGTTAAGAATCTTCATATTTTGTTTCCCCACTGCAGAGCAGATGTATTCCACAAAGGACCTTGAAGGAAGACGTCACATCACTGTGGTGCACTATCAATTACAGCTGTATGGGAAGTGCTATGGAGAGCAAGTACTGGAAGAAATTCAGGCACATTATGCTGGTTGTGCTTATGCATTCAGACATACTTTGTTGTGGAGAAGCCAGATGTAAACTTTACTATGGCTGCTTTCTTCTTTAGTTACACAGACAAACCATATGAATTCATAGCATACAGTAGGATCATATCTGTGTGAAATATTTATTTACATTTCCATTTGACCACACAGTCCTCTCTCTGTTCACTTTCCTTCTCTGGCATTTATTTGAAAAGTCCAATGAACATCAGAATGTTTCCTCTTTTATTACTTCTAAATTTCATTTTTAAACCAGATAGAATATGTATATATATATATATATTTCCTTTTACCCCCAAGTACAGAAGTTTTTGTAACCTCTTATCCACCTGCATGATCTACTTTGGATAACATTTATCCTGGATCAAAGGAAATTTGCTGCTGACAGCTTAAACCTCAATGTTTTTTAAACTCTTGAAGCATTAGAAAAACCCACCTTATCCCATTAGAAACAGGATTTGACTCAGCTGTTGTAACCTTAGAAAGACAACAATGTCAGTCATAACTCAGGACACCATGTTACTTGTGCAGTAACAGGGGCGTTTTATGTACCTTTTGTGTAAAAGCTTTACAGAAAAGTTAAACCAGCAAATCTGATTTGTATTTCCCTTTTCTCATTTTCAGCAAGGTGTATGTAGCCACACATCAGTGCTTGCCCTCAACAGGACATAGCAAAGGAATTCCTGGGGCAAAAATCCTCAGAGGGGACTTGAGTTGTCCTTAAGGCCAATGCAGAGAAGCACTGGGAAGAAACCTTGAACATCCCATGAAATCTGGGGTAAAAGTCTTCAGGTGGAATTTATGTGAATTCTGCAGTAGCAGAAGGTATCTGCAATCAATTTAGCCATTCTTTTAAAGTAATTGACATCCTTTTAATGGTTTGTTTATTTAAAAGTTTGTTGTTGCTTATCTCAGAGGGGATATTTTTTCTGAATCACGGGAAGCTTCCATTAAAAGTGCATCTGTGATCAAGAAAAACAGATTTCCTTTTGAAACGCCCATTGTTTGTTTTATCTCATTTTATTTTGTTCTGCTTTGCTTTGTATTGCTTTGTTATGTTTTGTTCTCTCATTGCTTGAAACTTCACACATAATATAAGTACTCCATATTCAAATTCTGTTTTTCTTGGAACAGTTGGGAGAATACTGATAAGATTTTAAAACACTAGATCAGATAAGCTAATCAAATATATTATTTTTAAAAGTTCTCTTTTCCTTCTTATTCAATAATAAAACTATACATACTATATATTTCATTAAACTTAAGGCATACAGAAGTGGTTTGTAAGAACAGAACTGAGCCTAGTGATTTTCTTTATTATTATTATTTAATTTTATTGTATTAAACACTGAACTTTTTATTTTTATTTTGTTAAACACTATATTTTCATACATATATTCAATATTTTTCCCAACAAAAATCTGTTTTGGAGTTATTCTTATGCAATATAATACCTACAGATGGGTTTGCTTTCATCACTAACAGCCAATTCTTTCCACAAATTAGGGTATAAAACAGAAGAATTTTGTACCAATCCCAAGAATACTTTATAGTATTGTTTTTCTAGCTTGCTCTATGAACTGCTTCAAGACACAAATTCTAGATACATGTTAATAAGACAGTGCTCATCCATACAGCAAAAACAGCAGTCGATTTAAAGCAGTGTGCTAATTAAAAAGAGTAACGTACTACAAATCTACTCGTTACTATTCATGGCAAATGTACAGCAAATCACTTAGCTGTTCACTTTTAAAGTAAAAGCTTTTGTCTTTCTTGTTTGGAAAGACATTTCTGGGCGAAAAAGACTTTTACTGAAGCATGACATTGAAATGACATTGCCTTAAGGTTTGATAGAGCAAAGGGCTGAAACATCTATATCTTTTAATGCTAGACCTTATTTTTTTCCCCATATTATTAACCTACCACAAAGTTTCCTTTAATAAACCGCAAAACAAAAGCAGTGGGGAACACAATAAGGAATCTTCCAGGTTGCATTTTTTTTTCTGATTGAAGCAACAGAAAAAGCACCTTTCTTAATTAAAACAAAGAAATCTCCAATGGCTGGCAGTTAAACACTGTTCATCTATGTCAAGGCACTAGGACAACAGCACTGCAAGTAGTTAGGAATGTCATTATGCTCTTGGTTTGAACTGTAAACAGCTGATTCACAAAATTAATACGTTATGTGAGGAGCAGGTGATCTTCATAATAACAACATAATACAGTGCTGTAAGATGTTTTTTTTTTAAAAAAAAAAAAAAAGACAGATAGTTGCACATCATTTTTTACAATAGTTACCTGACTTCTGACAAGATATGTAAAAGTACGATATAAAAAAAACCCTCCAATAATCAACAGTTAATGCTAAGAATAATAGCAAGAAAAGAGGCAATAACATTATTTCCCCTTTATCTTCAAATAGGGGAACAACAAACATTATTATCTTAAAAGTACAAAAGGCTAAAGGTAAGATTTTCACAAGTCTCAGAGAAATCTGATTTCTTGTTACTGTCAGAAGTAGAATTTTTACCACCATCTTTGAGGGCAGCAGATTTGAGACAACTTTTCTCTTGCCTGAAAATCTCTTTCCAGCTTTATTTGGAAAATATGGTGGACACTTGCAAGTAGAAACAGAGCATAGAGGTCTCTGTGTTTTTGTGAGAGGATCTTGTGCATTATGCATCATTTTCCTTAGCAGAAATTACAGCTTTTATAGTCTTCTGTTTGCAGTTCAGCGTAATTTTAGAGCTAAAAATGCTTGAGCCTCTCCATTCATTCTTCTTCCCTGTTCCCACAAACACACCAGCTGGTGTCATTTACATTTTCTTCTGGGACCCCAATCACATCAATATCATGGAAGAGACCAGTTGAAGAAAATATTCTTTCCAGGTTGAAGAAAATATTTCCATCTACCAGTGAGGGGCTAGGCTCAGTTTTCTAATTTCTCATTGACATTGTACCTTCTCATGTATGTACCCTAATGAAGCATCTGCTTCAGCTTTAAAATCTGTGTTTTTACTATGGAGAATGCAAATACTGTCCTTTACTTACGAAGATGTTGATTAAAAGCCACCAGAAAGTAAGAGCAGCAGAGATAAGATGTGGAAATAGCTGAATGATGGACATATTCTGGGTATGGAAAATGTTCTTAAGTGAATAAGTCACTCTTAAAGGGATCAGATGAATTGTTCTGCAATGACTAAGAGAGCAAGGGTGAAGAAATTTAGAATAGCCATCGGTAGTGTTGTGAATCATTTAATGACGGGTAGAAAAATTTAATTAAAATTAATTAAATACTGCTTCCTTTTCCATCTTGATTCTTGAGTCGAAACCATGTCACTGATGGAAGCAGAGTGAATGTTGAGTGAGAAACGTTACTGATTGTGTAGGCCAGCAGCTTAACAGCAATTGGTACAGCAGAACACCATCACAAAAGGTTTAAAGAAAGGACAGACCAGAGCAGAGGAGGGAGTTTCAACTGTTTGTCTGCAGCCGGAAAGAAACTACCTGGAAGACAGCAGTGACAAGGCAGTGCCTTAAGCAACTTACTGCAGTGTTCCTGTTAAAGAAAGATTTGGACTGAGGGAGATGAAAGGGCAGAACACAAGGAATTCTGCAATCCTAGTATTTAATGTTTTCTGCAGAACATTTGAATAATGAACATCAAAGAAATGTTCTCCCATGATATTAGTGAATAGCTACGATTGGAATGGACCACAGAGATTATCTAGTTTTAATTCCCCTGCCATGGGTGGGGTTTCCAGCCACTAGATCAGGAACTCAGCAAGTTTGGCCTTGGATATCATCAAGGATGGGGCATCCATACCTTCTATGGACAGACTGTTCCAATGCCTTACCACCCACTGAGTACAGAATTTCTTCCTAACATCTAGCCTAAACATTCCCGCTTTCAGTTTAAGTCTGTATCCCTTCTCCTATCAGATTCTACCCATGTAAAAAGTCATTCACCCTCCTGTTTGTTTGCTCCTTTCAAGTGACAGAAGATTGCCATGGAGCCTTCTCCAAGCAAAACAATACTAACTCTCTCAACCTTTCATCACAGGAGGGCTCCAGCCCTTTGATCATCTTCATGACCCTCCTCTGGGTCTGCTACAACATATCCACGCTTTCCCCATCCTGGGAGCCCCAGTCTTGTCTGCAGTACCTGAGATGAAGGATCGTGAGAGTAGAGCAGAATGGGACAATCCCTTACCTACCTTACACTGCAAAGATGCTGCTGACTCACATCCAGCTTTTTGTCTACCAGGAACCCCAAGTCATTCTTGACAGGGCTGCTGTACAGTTTTCTCAGTCTTAAGTGATTCACTTACTGTACCCAGAAACTGTTCTACAGCAAATACCAGGAGTTTCAGACGTCAGCAGAAGTGCTACAGAAGTGTAATAATAAATACGAACAGAAGCGTTAGCTGCCTGCCTCCTGTTTACATGTCACTGCAAATAAAACAAGATGCCTGGTGCTCACATTTCTAACCATGTCTCTGAACATGCTTAAAGGTTTTGCTATTCACAACAACGTACATTTGTAATTATAGCCACTTCAAAAGAGAATACCTTTGTGTTTTGATGGGGAGGAAGAAATATGAACTTAGAAACAAAAAGGAAATTTAGACTGGGTAGAATTTGTTAAGGATGTCAATACTGCCACAACATTTGATAAAAGTTTCATGAACTTCTAACTGAATGAGCATGCTTCAATTAGTCTTTAGAAATGCTACCAGTATTATTTGTGCCTGTGATGATTAATATGAACAGAACAGCCATTGTAGTAAGCAGTAATACAAGAATAACAATAAAGCAAGCTACCAAATTGTGCCTTACATCAGAAGCTATTTATAAGGAGTGATGAAATGAAATGTATTTGTTCAGTTCTCCACAAAGAAGAAGACAGATAAGTGGGTTTCATATCACACAGAAACACAAATAAAGAATTGGAGTAAAACTGGCAATGCATAGGTGATCAACAGGTTGATGTTGTTTGCTAATAAGCTGTATTTCCCAGAAAACACAAGCTGTGAAATGATGCTGGGAGAAATACTTTTCAACACTGCTCTTAACAGATGTATCAGAAAGACACCACATGAGTTTTCATTTATGTGCAAAAATTTTGCTATAAATGTTATAGATAATGAAGGCTATTTCAAATAAATCATATTCTTCCCAGCTTGACTTTGTACTGATCTGAACCAGTGCACATTCAAAAGAAGGGTGGGTAATCACTATCTACATATGAAGAAATGTGAGAGAATAAAACCTCAAAGAGCTGTGATAGAGATTTTTAAATGTGTCTATGTCCCCGCTTACAGGTATTGCTATACAGTTATCAGCACAATTATCTCTACATAACGTAATTTTCAAAACTATTCATTTTCCAGTAATCTGTGACTGATTAGAAGCTGCTGAAAGGTTAGCAGTTATGAGAAACTGCCTAACTGGAATGGCAAAATGTGCAGAAATAATCCTAAATTAAAGCACATCTTTGAAAGTTGAAGACATTTTTGCTCTGTGCAGAAAAATTGAGAGCATGCAACATCAAACGTTCCTTTCTGTAAATTTTTACTTCTGCAATTATTTTACACTCTTCTTCTATTCTGAGTTAATCTACTTGCTTAATAAGGATCATTGACTACAACACTCACACAGCCTCTCTAGATTTCCCATAAAAATGAATTATACTGACTTCACTGCAAAACCACAACTCTAAGTTAAGAAACAGATGAAGTAAAGGCTACAAGTCTTATTATCACTCCCAACAGGACACTTTACACCAGCATTTTGCTTAAACAGAGCACATGTTCAGGTGACAGTACATTTTTCATGTCAGAATATTAAATTGTAAAAACAGAGTAAAGCTTTAGAAATGGGATTAATTTTGTGTTGTTGTGTTTATTCAGGACACATGCTCTCCAAGCACCCAAAGGAGTAGGAGAGTTAATCTAGAGAACAAGACAGAGAGTGTACTGCTGAGAACTTACTTTCCAAAGTGCATTTGAGGCTGACTTCCAGAACAGTAATACACTAGGTTGCAGTATTTTACCTGAACGTGAGAAACACGGAAAGAAAGCGGCAATGCAAAGAAATGGAAAAGTCAAATCTTTTTTATTATTATTATTATTCTTTTTATCCTGCAAGTTGTGATGAGGAATTGTGCCCCTTGAATTTCCTGGACTTCTAGAACACATCCATGTGCAACACACTGTGCTATGATGCTTAAAATATAAAACAACAGCACTGAGCAGAAATGTTTTGGCATAGTGCCTGTTCAGTGTCAAAGTGATGGTGCAGAAGCATACCCTGCATTTTATCTAATATGTATTTAAAAATGAAGTAATGCATAAGATTAAGTCCTATATGAGACATATTCTAGATGAAAAAAAAAAAACACAACACAAAACAACACAAAACAAAACAAAACAAAAACAAACAAACAAAAAAAACCCACAAACCAACAGCATAGTTATAGAACTACCTGGAGGTAACTGGTGGAAATATTACAAATTCTTGACAACAACAACAAAAATGATACTTCACATTTCAGGAATTGCCACCTACATACTAATGAGAAATAAACATAGATTTAATGGCAATTTTGAACTCTTCCAGGCTTCTGTTTATTTGGGTAAGGGCAAGCCTCCTCACAGTAGTTAGAGAGATTGCACAGACTTGCAGCTTACAACAAGGAGAAGTGTATTGGATTAAATCAGAAAGGAAGAGCAAAAAATAATTGTAGAAGTAAAAATTTACAGGAAGAAACTGCCTGGACAAAATCTTTCCATCTACTGGTTGCAAAAGGACACCACTTTTGGAGTGCTTCACGGATTTCTACAAAGCATCACATTGTGTAGTGTTGATGTTATCTCCTTTTTCCACATATAATTTGTAAAAACCTTATAGGCACCTCATAAAATTTTTCAACTGCCAGTGACCTTTAAGCAATAGGATCAGTAAGAACAGTGTGTTCACAGCGGTCCTTCTGTTGTTCAAATGGGTTGGCAGCAGGACCCGAGGAAATGGCCACAAGTTGTAACAGAAAAGGTTTAGATTGGAACTTTTTTTCACAGAGAGTGATCAGGCACTGGTATGGCATGGAATGGAATCTTCTTGCATTGCCCTTCATAATATAACCAAATTAATAAAGATAAGATTAACAAGCCAGCTATTTTTGACAAGAAAACCAGGACATAAGATTGCTTCACATTTCTTTTCATACAACTGACAAATGTCTAAGACTTCCACCACAGCTTGGTGGAATCCTTAATCTGTTGATAGTCTGTGTTTTGAATAAGTAGTTTGACCATAGTCTTATCATTAACTACTGTTTTGTGCTGAGGTGGGGACAGGTAAGAATCTTTGTACGTTACACCAGGAGCTGTTTCAAAGTTTTAATCACTAGAGTTTGTTAAATATGTTGAAATTCCTGTATGGAAAACACTATCAAACCACACACTAACAAACAGTTTATGAAAGTACAATTAGTCTGGACATGGCTTCTTGAAATGCCAGAAAGGACAGCAAATGTCACAAAGTGATGATAAACACCATGATGACATTTTCTCAGACTAGACTTATTTGGCTTTCCTCTCTCAATTCTGCATTGTATATCAGATATTTAACTAATAATTGGAAGAGAAAAAGTAAAATAAAATGAAAATCTGCCCAAACCTACAAATAGCACCTTGCATTTGTTATGCTTCGTGAACAAGAAAATGAAAGTCACATAGTGTACTGCATAAGAACCTCATAAATTATTAACCTGCAGTCTCTAAATCCCTAACTAGCAGTAGCTTGTCAGCTGTGGACGATTCCAGACCACTGTTGTAAGGTTTGCAGTTTTTATTTTTATTTTTTTATTTTTATGTTGGCTCAAACAGGAGGGTAAGTATCCAAGCAAACCTGTCAGCAAATTTTCTAGCAGCTAAACAACTGCAGGCAAAAATTCTTATGCTTGAACTGTGCTCAGTTTTCTGGCTCTTGCACTTAGAGAGACAAACAAAAAATCTCAATTATTCTATGCACAATATATCCAGTGATTTTATCATTTCAGTGCATGATCAAGCAAGCTAAAGAATCATGCAACACAGCAGGCTTATCATGAACTGAAATTGTGATTCAGAGTCAAATCCCTAGAGAAATACAAAACAAAATGACAAAAGACAAATACAAGACACAGAAAAGCATCAGTGAATTTCATCTTTTTTAACACACTCAGAGAATTTGTAACTTAAAAACTGTTTGTCTTTACAAAAAGACAGCTTTCAAACATCTTATCAGACAAGGCTAAGAATAAATACAATTCCAAGTAAAAGCCTTTCTGCGCTCTTTTTGTTCCAGATTAATCATTTTTTATTTTATGCACAGCAGTAAAATACTTTGTCAAATTCTCCTCAGAAATCCCTTTAGCTATCTCAAAAGTTGTGTTTGGTACAGACCTACTTGATTTGTCTTAAGTAAGCAAAAATTTACTGTCAAATTATATTCTTCAAAGCAGTCTTACAGCTGGCTTAAACATCCATTTTGTGTGAAACAATGACCATGAATCAGCTTAGAGTGATTGCACAGAACTTACTTAGCCTGGCAAATGGCAGCAAAATGTCAGCTGAAATGAAGAGACACACAGCCCTGTGCTTATCAGAGAAAGTGCAGATGATTCATGTAACATCGTAAACAAATAACACAGACTTTGTGCTAAGGTAGGATTAACAGTGGTGGTTCTCTTTTCTTCCATCCGTTCACTTCAAAGCACCCATAATAGAAGTTTTATTTGGTGACAGTGACACGCAGCAAGATATGGTATCTTGTCTTTAATGCTCGTATTTCAAGGTCACCAAGTGCTACTTCCTAAGAGAACAAGAATAAAGCTCAATCATTATCAGATAGGGCCCACATTAATGAATCACCAAAATATTGATAGTAGGTTCCCTTTCCAGCCTGTGGGTAGTCTGACTGGTAATTAAACAGGGCAGGGGAGAGATAAAAGATGCATCAGTCATGATTTGTCAGCAGATACTGTAGGAGTTATGGACAATTGCTGAACCCAGAACTTTTAGATTAGCAGAAGACTTTACTGACTGCCCTCAGAGATCTGGTCTATCAGTTAATACTGTGTAGACAGCAAGCAAGGCATTTTCAGGTCCTACCAGAAGTGTGACATGGACACGCAATTTTGTCACTAACAATACCCATATTTTTTACCTAACAGCTATAAACTCCAGATCCACTTGCTCTCTTTCCAAGCATGTTACTCGGCCTCAGATTTTAAACCTAAGTGTACCTTCATTATTTAGAAGTGAAAACAGATCAAAACAGAAGGCAGAGATGGAATATGAAGAGAAAAAAAAACAAAAACACAACACGTTGGTAAAAATTGTGTGAGAAACACTGGAAGAAATAGATATTATTATCAGCCTAAGCATACTTCAGCTTCCAAAGTTCAATACTATTCTAGAATCCAATGACAAGATGATCAGACTTCTTGCTACTGGACAGCTTCTTGTACTTATTATTTAGGATGTGACACAGCCAGGGGAGAGAACACAAAATGTAGAACCAAAATGTGACATAAGAAAACAAAGTTTCTTTTGTGTTTCAATTATTTATGGAGTTGATGTTCAAAAATAAGGATATGTCATATGACAGTATATTTACAACGTTTACTATCCACTAACATCAATTATTCTCTGAAAATCAGAGTTTATCTTACAGTATATATAAAAGAAGTGCATGCTAACTCAGGAAGTTCTGTTTGGCTAAAATCAATGAAATATTTTAACAAATAATGTTCAGACTATGGGAAAATAAAGAGAATATAGGTTTAGCAAGACTCCATTACCCTTCATCTCACTTACTGAAGTTATTCCCGGCATATATAACAATCCTGAAATCACTGCAGGTTCAGAAGAAACATTTCATCATCAGGTGTTTAATTTTTCCCCTACTCCACACAGTCCGGTGAGAACCTTTATGTAACCTTGCCATCCTTCAGACAGCTAGTTTGGAGAGCTGGAATCTGGCCATCATTAAGATTGCTAAACACAAAACCAACAAGCGCTCTCCAGGTCATAATTTCCTCTTCTGCTTCTCAAAATATCTCAGCTATGTAAAATCAAAAGACTCAGAGCCTTTGATTTGTGACATAGAAGAGCATGGTAAGTAAGCTTTTATTCATTGTTCTGAACACTTAGAATCCCATTTAAATTCTAACTAGGGAAACAGGCTAAACTATGTAAAACATCTAAAATCCCTAGATGATTTTCTGCAAGGCTGCATGTCTTAAGTGAAATTGTCCTTCCTTTTAAAAATTGTAACTTCCATCAGCAATGAAATACTCACTGAAACTACTTTTTTCCAATTAGGATAATGTCACAAACTGACTCTCTGTTCAACACTCCGGTTGTCCAATGTTAATCTCTTTTCATTCTATCGTGACAGTGAATAAAGCACTGGGAAACTGAATTCCAAAGTTTACCATTTAATCTTCTATATTCTTGTATGAGGACCTTGTAGAAATTTCATTTTATATGAGACTGTTTCCAAACTTCCAACTGCCAAATGCTTCGCACCAAAAAGTAAAACTTTCCCTAAAAATTTAGGATCCCTAAAAATCTATATTAAATGACTATCCTGAAAGTTCTCTGTTTTAAGACCTCTAGTTTTAGACTTTTTTTTTTCCGGGGGGAGGGTTGGGGTTTTGCTGCAAGAATCTTAAATATTTGCAGTCTGACATGAGATTAGAAATGTGCAGATGATCATCAGGGTGTTGTTGTCTGACATTAAAACAACTTGCCTGATGTGAGAAACAAATTCCAGCAGACCAGAGACGCTCAAGAGAATTATGGAAGTTTAATAATAAAATTACAATTGAAACAAGAATGTTGTGTTTTGGGCTTAATCGCAGAACAAAAACAAGACTGCAGTGGTCATGACTGCTGGAGACAGAATTATCAAAGGACAGATCTCCAGGTCTGTAACTTAGGGAAAAGACTGAGTGAAAACAGGAGTAAATTGACAGCAGAGACATCTGGAAACAGAAAATCTCAAGAACAGAACTGTAAGCAGAGTTCAAGTGTGAGGAAAATCAGTCCTGATAGAAAGATCTTATAAATGCTGTGAAAATGTAAGGAAAGTGCATGAGATAGTGGTGGAAAAACCATATTAAAATAGTTACTTTGTACACAAAAGTGATGTGACGTGGAAAGCCTGTGATCTACTACTATCTCAGAAAGATCTTAAAGCCTTTCACCAAATTCAGTCAAAGTTATTGACATATCACAGGACCAGAATCAAATTTAGAAGTCATATTCAGTTTGGGATTGATTTAAATATGAGTTACCTGAATCATACAGCTGCAGATTCAGGTCAGAGTTATATTTACTATCAAGCCTGAAAATATCAAGGTTTAAAAGGTCCTTTTTCTTTTGTTTTTCTTTTCTGAACAATGCAAATAATTTCAATAAGCAGAAATGTGATTTCTTTATTTCTCTTTCAGAAGTACACTTTTCACAGATACACAATTAAATACTGCTTCACAGGTTATCCAGTAGGCCTCTAATATCAGAAACACATTTATCTTTTCCTAAGCAATAGATGTGCAGATTGTAAATGAGCTTACTGGTTAATGCAGTTCCTTGTATTTCCACAGCCTCCACTAGAATAAACATAAATTTTATATGTAGACCACTCTGTATGTAATGTTTATTTCCATGCTGCTATGATGGTACTTTTTGCAAGGAAAACATTCCCCAAGCTGTCCATCTTTCTTTAGCCCAAACAGGTAGAAATGAAGAGGAATCAAATATGGACTATACAGTGGATGTGATAGCTGTCCAGCCAAGATTGGCAATACCCTCCAATGGTCTTGAGGCCGGTTTGGAGCCTGGTGTTGCCATATCGCAAGAGAAAGATTATCTTCTTCTCTGGCCTGAGTCTGGAATTCTGTGTTTTCAGCATAGCCAGTGTCCAGTCCATTGCCTGACCACCCTTTCTGAGAAGTAATATTTCCTAATGTCTGGTCTGAATCTCCCCTGCCGCAGCTTGAAACCATTCCCTCTGGTCCTCTCACTAGTGACACGAGAGAAGAGGTCAACCCCCAGCTCACTACAACCTCTCCTCAGGTAGTTTTAAAGAGCAATTTGAATTAGTATATATGAATTAAAAACAACAATGTGAGAAAAAATGTACAGTGAAATTCCAGATGATATCATGAATGCTCATGAAGATGCAGGATACAAGTATGAAACTTGTAGCTTCCATATGTTCCTTCCAAAACATTCACCCTAGTCATGCAAATCCACTACATTTTTGTTTGCCAAAGACCAAAGACTGACAGGCAGAACACAACACCCCTGTTTTTGTAGACATATTTTAAGCACTTCTTTATCCTTTCCACACTCTCTTAAGATCTTATAAAATGCTCTCTATGTCACCATTCTTGACATCTGCAACTATGATTTATGACACTGCATGCAATTATTATTAAATCCTTTAAAAATATTTTGAGATAGTTAAATCTAAGCTCATCGAAGCTGAAAAAACAATTGTTCCAGGTTCTAAGTACAAACATGTTAAAGCTAAGCTTAAATCATACGCCATGCACATCTTTTTTTTTTTTTTAAATCCCATTTTTTTATGGTTATAATTCAACGCTTTGAAATTTCTCTCTGCCTTTTCACAGGAGACCTGACAATCAATAAGCATCAGCAGCAGCAACACTATTTAATGAGGAGAAAGCTTGTTGTGTGCAGTTTCATGCAAGCCAGTGTGGTAGGAGAGTCACGGACTCCACTGCTGGCGCAGAACGAAGACTGTGGGTGTTCACAACCTTTTATGCCTGCACAACAACCCCTTGGTCACACGTACCAACACACAGCTACCACGCTTGTTTACCCATTGCACAGTAATGACTTCCTTTGTCCCACAAGCCAGGTTACCTGCTGATACTCACAATATGGTCTGAGTGCAGAAATAGGCTTTATTAGTGTTTTAGTCCGTCAGATTGTAAAGCAATGAGACTTAAAATACCTTAAAGTGAATAAAATGGCTTGCAGTTAATCTGAATGGCCACTTTTCACATCAGCTTGATGAATAAAATATTCTCAAGCACAAGGTCAAGTAAATAAACAGATTGAAAAAACCCACCAAGCCTCTTCTCGTATTACAGTGCTCCCCTAACAAATTTCAAAAACCTAGCAATTGCAGTCATCATTCCTGAAATCCCTGCCCAACTTCTGTATGCTTTTCACCAGAGAAATAAGAAGTAAGAGCAAGGGCCTGTAAAAACAAAATGATTTCAATAATATCGATCTGAAGTAATAAGAAAGAATTGCTTCAAGGTAAAATGTGATTCCTTGGCTAAGAATGCTTCTGGTTCACATTTCTGTTATAATGCTTCATTATGTTTCCTCTAGCTGAAACATTACATACACAGTAGGAAGGAAGAGACCTTGGGACTCAGACAATTTGCCTACATTTAGCTCTATTAATATCATTAAACAGGAGAAACACTGACACTGTGGCTAGGAGCTGGAGATGAACTAACTGGTGCTTTATCTTCTGTTGCCATGGACTACATGATGAACTCTGCAGTGACCTAAATTTATTACAGAATAGTGCTCATTGCAGCTGTACCAAGCACTCTGTTGCAATTACAGCACATTAGGTGGAGGAGTGAATCTCAAGGGGAAATGTCTAGTCTTTTAATCAAGAAGTGGAAAAGTCAGAGTGGACAAAAATTACACCGCTGTATATATCTGCAGTCACTCTGTACATGTACATGTAGCAGCAGTCTTAATTCATGCAGAGAAAATTCGTATTTTATGCAGAGGTCAAGATCATACAGTTCACTCACTTAATCTTTTCTGTGTTTCAGCCCTTTTTTTTTTTCTTCTATATTAAATTCACAACCCACCTGAACTTTGTTGGGAGCACTAGAGAGTTAAAATAATCAGTCTCCAGATTTCACCTTTACACTGACCTATTTCAAATTAGGATAATCCTTTTTCTTTATTTTGTTGGTGTAGCTCAGAAATGTGAAGATCTAGGGACAGCACACTGTGAACTTGAAGGCTTTAAGACAGGCACACGGATCCTGCAAACAGCTTTTGATATTTAATGGGGTCTAAAAACTCACCTTATAAGTATTCTGAAGTCAGATACATCATCTTTTTCAACAGATAACAGGAAAGATTTCATAAATAGAGTGATTCAGAATGTTACTAATGAGATCTCCAGAAATAAGAAAGTCTAGTTTCTGTAGCAATAGCTCCAGTGGATCTGGAGTTTATACGCACTGGACCTGAGGTTTAAAAACGTTTATCTGTACTGCAAAAGCAGAGCTGTTCTTACTTATATTCAAATGAACAAAAGGATGCCTGATGTTTCCGGGAAAGGATATATGAAGTGGTGACTCACATAGCTTAACCATAAACACCTGCTTCAGATGCCAAGATCATCACTCGGAACATCACTCAATCTGGGATACCCTCAGTGTCACCTTCAAAAAGTTAAACAGCCTGGGTATAGCTTTGAATAATAGTATAAGTATGCCCCTATATTTGCTCTTTTCTAAACAAGGTACTACTTAGGAGCAATTCTGATCCTAACCTGGGTATATAATGTTAAATGCTTAAAGATGATTGGAACAAACACTTCCTGGTCCTAACAAAGAAAAGGGAAATCAAAATCATAATCACTTGCCATGTCAACATGAAATGATCTCGACAATTCTTAGTTTTTCTGGTCAGTAGAGTGCAAAAATGAGCACAACTCAATCAAGCAAGGATTGGAAGAGTTACAAAATCAAAGAAAATGTCCTTGATTTTCTTCCTCTTCATATTCAGCCATTCGTGTCAGTATATTAAGTGCTAAACAATCCAGATGCAGACTTGAATGATTTATTTTCCACTACTTGTGGGTTTTTTTCCTGCATTTATTGAGATTTCAGAGCTGTGACACTGAACTTGGAACACTGTTTTCTGAAGCAGCTCAGCTCCACCATAACTGCAATTATAATGTACATTTGTAAATACAGCACTTTTAATAAACTGTCAATTGTGTTTGTAAAACAGAAATAGTGAGACACTGTATATATATATATATATATATATATATTTGTTTGTATGTTATGTATATATAGGCTCATGCCTACTCACCTATCATCGCTGTTTAGCACCTTATAATAATATTTCACTGAAAACGTTCTTTAGTACATTTCCTTAAATATATGGCCCACTAAACTTCCTCTAACAGGTAAGAACAGCCATGTCAGATGCATTACAGTGAAGCACAGACAGTACAGGCTTATCCTCCTACTACACGTTTCTTCCTATTCTGCATTTCAAGCACAAAACAGACTATCAAAAAATATAAAAAAATATACATGAAATACTCAGAAGTAATCGTCCCTATATCTACAGCCCTGCTAATACAAAAATAGTGAGTCTTTACCAGAGAACAAACAACACAGTTTGAGACTTGCCATGTCTGAACTCTGGGCATTTTCACACTGCCTTAGTGTAAATGCTGTCTACCTTGGGTATTTTTAAAATGCAGCTGGCATACTGCACAAAGCTTCCATTTCCCAGGCACGTAATTCCCATCTGTGTAGAATCAGAAGTGTGGAGAACTTGAGGAAATCAGCCAGATGTAAGTATGCAGGACTGCTGTCATAAGGTCAGAGACCTGGAGAAGTGGAATAGCCTTAGATACAAAATGATTCCTGAAGTGTTGGCAGAATTTCAGAGAAAGGAACCTGGGTAGTCTGAAAAAGGAGCATAAAATAAAATAGTAGTTGTAATCAACAAGCAGAGACAGATATAAAAATAATAAAATAGTGAAAAGGAATGCTTACTGGAAAAATGAGAGGTACAAAGTAAGTTTCCTCAAAATAGAAATTAAGAATATGAAATGACTCTTCAAGAAAAGACTGACAACTGCAGCTGCCTCTACAAATAACATTAGGAAATCAAGGGTCAAAGGCGAACAGTAATAGCATCAGCACTGCCATAACACTTGGCATCTCTGTGTAATTTCTTTAGGGCAAGTCAGAATTTTATTTCCATTCTCACTGCATTTCTATGAAGTAGAATCATATAACTGCACCTGAGAAATGGCTGCAACAAGGCTTAAAGCAGGAAGAAAATGTACTACACTAATTCAGCCAAGTGCAAATCTCTCCTGAAATGCTTAACATCCTGTGCTAAATTACAGCATTTGTACAAGGAACTCTACTAACAGAAGCCATAAAAATAAAAGGGAAAGGCTGAGTTAGATGCCCCTTTCTTGTTATGTACAATGTTTTAGCCCTGAAACAGCCAAAATCTTGAAGAAGGAAAAAAAAAAAAAAAAAAGAAAGGAAGAAAGAAAGAAAGGAATCACTGAAACATTTAAAACCTTTTTTGAAAAATTATTTCCTGGCTGTGCAATATGTACATGTACACACACAGCAACAGTGATGGGCATATATACTTTTTGTTTTTCCTGGTACAACTTACCGATCCATATTTATCCTCCTTATCCTCCTTTACACCAAGGAGAAAAGCTTCAGAGATTTCAGAGGAGCTGAGCTAGCCAGTTTAACTACATTCCACATCTCAAAATGATAATAATGATGACTACACTCTAGCTGCTTGATGGGAACCTTTTGGCAGTATTGTAATTCCCCTGCTGTTATATTTGATGTTCTTTCATGATTATTTGTAAAAGGACAAAGCACTATAAAAGAGTTGGATATAAGCAGGCAGCTACATCAGCCCGCACCAAATAAAAAAGTCTAAGGAAAGGGAATATAAAAGCTTACATTAAACATTTTCCCCCCTGTCTTTATTGTGGCATGTAAATTAGCCATCTGGGATGATATAGAGGCTAACGTATAGAAAATAATTGGATATTTGGCACTCCTTTTCAAGTACTTCTAAATGTGTTGGAGTCACTTTGAGTACGCAGTGATATTTCTGAGCTATATTGTAAGGAAACTGCTACTGCATATCAGTAATGCTAACAAGGATCTGATTCACTTCATGGGTTTTTTCTCTCCAGCTTCCCATTTAGAGTCAGTCACATCAGTCGGGCATAAGGAAGTTAGACCACCTTAATCAGGTGAATGAAGTAAATGCTGTCCTTCTTCCTTGCAGTTATACAGGAGTGTATTGGAAACTGAAAACAGAATCAGTAGTTTTGGGAAAGAATTGGAGAAGGTTAGAGAGCTGGAGAAGAATCCTGAAAGTTTTGATTCCTGCCTATGCTGTCACATAAAACTGCACAGTGGCACTTCAGTTAGCAGTTAGGAGGTTTCAAATCATCCATACTCAATTACTAAATAAATGAGTTTCATAATCTGTGTCCCTGATAGAGACATGAGAGCACAGTATTACACCCCAAACCAGCAGTATTTGGGAAATAAGATACCACACTACGTTGTTCTAAAAGCTACGTCTATCTAGCCAACAAAGTCTAGTTAAGGGCTGCTGATAGACATTGAGCTTAGACAGCACAGCAACAATATCTGTGCCTGCATCTGGAAGAGAAAGTTAGAGCAAGCTGCCTTCTAAAGTGGTCCACAGGACAACTTATTTGCACAGAAGGTCTCCAGAGCTGTTTGGTAGGGCAGTGTTTCCCATGGGTTAAAAAGATGTCTGGAAGAGGGGGATTGGTTTTAAACTGAGACAGTGGATGTTCAGATTAGATAGTAGAAGGAAGTTTTTCATGCAGAGGATAGTGACACACTGGAACATGTTGTGCAAGAAGGTTATGGATGCCCCATCCCTGGAGGCATTCAAGGCCAGGCTGGATGTGGCTCTGGGCAGCCTGGGCTGGTGGTTGGCAACCCTGCACATTGCAGGGGGTTGGAACTGGATGAGCATTGTGGGCCTTTTCAATTCATGAAAAGGCCTTCTATGATTCTATGACTGAGAGCCTTGTAACAGCTTAATGGTGTCAAACAGAATGCATCAGGACACAGCAGCACTCCCAGGCACCATTCAGAGTACTTGTATATCACAATAGAGGGTGGATTTAGACCTGACATCAGTGTTTGTGGGCAGAAACTTAAAAAGGACGGATCACTATGGCTAACTATCTTATCAGGAACTTATCGCTTACTTTCCAAGGACTCCCATCACATCTGACACCACAGAACACAAGGCATCCCCTTTCCAGCAGTTAGCAGAATTCAGAGGTGATGTTTTTATATATACTAAAATATACAAAATGAAAAAGACAAAACAGAATACTGACTCACAAAATTATTAAAGGGTTTCAACAAGGCTGCAGGACTAGGAATTAGGCCAAAGTTCCAAATGAAGTTGAATCCCTATCTAGAATCCTATCCACTAGCCATTTCCTTGTGATTTACTTGTCTGTGGGAGTGTTGAAGAGGTAAATCCTGGAAGAAATCTTACATCTGCACAGAAAATACTGCCAGAGATAATCTCATGAAACTACTCTGCTTGTGGCAGGACCAGACCCTAAGAAATCTGACAGTGCCTCTTTATCTTTGACATTTTTAAACTTTGCAGATAATTCTCTAATTAAAAGAGAACATACCTTTCTTTGCCACACAGTTTTTCACATTAACTGGCCAGTGCTCTATTTCATACCTATAACTACCACAGACTCTACTCCTTTAGCAAAAAATTTGTTCTGGTTTCCAGTGCATTTGGAAATGCACAGACATTTGTTGAAGGTCCCAGCTATCATCAGTTAATCTCAAAACAGACTTGCTTTTTCTTTTCTTTTTTTTTTTTTTTTTTTTTTGCCAACATTCCCTAGCAGTTTTTGGGAACACAGTAAAGTTCTGATGACTACATTTTTTTTCCCCCTTGACACTGTATATTGAAGGCCCTCCTAGCATTCTTTGTCACGTGAGTGTGTTGAGGCCTCTGCATGCATGCATTCATAACAACAGATAGTGAACTGAACAATACCACAGGTTTTTTTTCAGAACACCTCTTCAGAAGACACGGAATAAAGTTTTTTTTTTAAGCATATAGGTAGAGTGCACCAATAAATGGCTCTCATCTAATGCTTCTGTACTTGCAGTGTATATCCATTAAACTAATGTATAACTCAAAAGGCTACAAATGTTGAAGGAAAAGGTATATTTGGTTCAAACGACAAGACACTAGACTGATTGGGAATTTTAATGGCTCCTGATGGCACAAACACATTTAGTCCATTTACTGTTACACTGCAAAATAGATCCAGCATATGAATACTATTCCATGATTTGTTCAGTGCACCTTTTTCTTTCAAGGTCAATGCAGTAGAGAAGAAAATAGCACTCCTTTCTCCTTTTCATGCTTTCTAGGTATTTTGAGAGGCTGGTGCATTTTCTAGCCACTTTGCAACATGTTAGGTTTGCTTACTAAATAAATCTCCAACAAAAATATCATCCAGACTTGTCAGTCTGGGGTCTTTCAGAAGCAGCCTTGGGATTCTGAACTATTGAAAGGACTCAATATTAATGGAGTTATTTTACCATTTGATCACCTTCATCTCATGTAATATTTTGACATTATCTTCTCTTACCTACATACCCAAATCACTTCAAAGACAGCACAGGTACCTGCTACCCTCCAAACAGGAAGATTCTCTGTGAATGTATTTCAAATAACCCTTCTCTGCAACTCACAGACTTGATTCTCTTCTTCTTTGATAGTGTCATCTTAATAGTGCTGAAAATAGCCACCACTTATAGTTCCCCTCTCATAGTTTAGCTACAATATAAAATTCACAGATAAAATCAAGCATGATCTTTCATTCCACATGATATGCACTGAACACTGAGTTTTGAAGTCTGTTGTTCCCTCCTGTACTAGATAGGTCAACAACTTCCAAATGCGATAGCAAAAATTGGACAGCAGGAGCAAGGGCAAAGACGAAATCTCCTTATTGCTTTATCACACCTTCATGCAGGGTGAGGATTAGTTGCTGCAGGTAGAGATTAAAGACTGAGGGATCTTCCCTCAGCTTACAGTACTTAGAGTTCCTGCTTCCATTTGATCATCTTGAAAGAAGAAATTCCCAATAAAGTCCTGCAAATATGGTTCTAACTGGATGAAGTATAATTGCCAATGGAAGAACAGCCTTCTGATCATGTTTTCATTTTTTCTGATGAAAGATACCATCTCCTATCATAGAGGGCAACGCACTGTGACAGCAGTGGCACTGCTGTTCTGAAACATGAATACTCATCCACTGTGACTCTGATGAACCTACCACATAGCTTGATCTTCTGCAAAAGTGAAGATGATCTAAGTAGCTGCTGGCAGTAGGTAAATATAATACATACAGCTTATTTCCTAAGTCATTTCATAAGTCATTTCCTAACTTATGAAGAGGAATCCCAATTAAATTTTTTTATGGAACATTCATTTAAACTGGATGTTGTTTAGCTGTAAACTACATCTATCTAATCGTCTTGCCATTTTTCTCCTCGCGAAAGTAATATATTTTATAACACGGTGGTAACAAGGCAAATGATAGCAAAACTATCACTTTCCACGACGTACCAAATACACTACATACAAACAAAACGTGTTAATTGTGCTGAATCCACATATTGTTTACTATCATTCAGATTCACAGGCTTTGTTCTCACTGTTCATCTGCCCAAGGCTCCTTACTCTCTAATCCCATTTCTCAAATCTTTAGTGAGAAGTAAAACTGATTAACCTAGAAGCAAGCGGCAGGAGACACCATCATGTAAATTCCTCTGTACAATGACACTGAGGTAATTACTGATAGCTTAACATAGTGGAGACAGATCAGCAAATTCAAACATAGGTACCATGTGCTAAACCAATACAAAAAAGAGCTCACCTCTCCTGTGTGTAAACCAGCTGCACAGTACTGCACCAGGTAACATTCTGAAACACTGGGGGCATAGAGTTAACAGAGTCCTCTCCATCTCAATGGAGAATTACAGTGGGAAAAAGAAAAACAACACAGAGAAGTAGGTGACAGTTCACAGTGCTCTAGTGTCCTGGGGCATAACCAGGATGCTTTACCATAAGGTTCCTTGAAGCCTGATTGGCTGTGTGCACTCTAAGCACCTGTGTTTGTTAATGACAACATGGCTCTGCTTCACACTGTGCTACTCATTGGTAAGTCCACTCCTCTTTGTTAATGAGAAAGCATAAAGGTAGAAGATGCGCTTTAATTTTCAATTTGCCTAGGTGTTACTTTCAGAAGGGAGGTGGAGAAGAACAAGATGCTCAGGGTTGGAAAGACACAACAGCAACAAGTCTTAGTGTTACAGTTCATGCTAATAGCTTGTTCTATATAGGTATATGGTCTGCTTAAGCCAAGCAGCTATTTGCTCTGATGTTCCTTGCTTTGCAAAGCATAACTAATTTTGATCAGTTATTGACAAATTTCCTATTCAGATTTCCCCATGGTATTTTTTGTTTTGTTCCTGCTACACTGCTGCAGCACACACAGAAGGTCCTGAAAACAGCAACTGACAACATCTGGGTGTTTTCTGCATATAATTGATTTCTTTATGTTGAAACACTAAACACCTAATGGCTGTTTACCTGGTACCTTTCCATGAATAATACTAGTACCATATTTCTTTTTTCTAGTCACACAAGGCTAAAAAGTCACACTCAGATATTCCTGCGAGCTCTGTGACAAATGTGACTGCTCTTTTTGTTCATGGGAGGATGTTACGGAAATAATTGTCATCCCTGTAAATAAATATTGGAGCAATAAAAATCAGAGAACGAAGTTTGCATGCAATGAAAAGTCTACATGAAGGACATAATTGAAGGAGCTACATTTTAAAAAAAAAAAAAAAACACAAAAAAACCCTCTTTGCATAATCTTGAGAAGGAAAGCCTTGAGAACATGGGAAGAATAAAAACTTTAAATTCTATAAAATGACCTTGCCAGAAACTTATAAAAACATTGAGCTTCTTCAGTAGAATGTATCCTCTGACACAACAACAACCTGAATGAACTTTGCTTTCATGAGAAAAGTCATTATTTTCTTTCAGATCACATCAAAACTATATTTTCCAATCCTCATCCTAGATGAAAAAATATATGCACCTATGAATGCATAGAGCCTACATGTTGGCTTCTTAGCCAGTGTTCTTCAGTTAAGAAAAAAAGAAGTAATGGAAGTCTGGAACTTAAAAGAAAATAATTTGGTCTTTACGTGAGTTACAACAGATTAATTTGCCACATCTTAGGAGGGATGCCTTTCTAGGTTGGCTTCAGTTCACAGGTTGTTGGGGAACCAGTATTCAGTTCTCCAAACTATCAAGTACTACTGGTAGCATGTGGGACACGTTCAGCATGCTTATTTAGCTTTTAGTGACTGTAGTAATTGGATGGATCAATACAATGGGAAGGGCCAGCACAATAGAGAGATGCAGGAAAGGAAGAGGATTGCTCACCTGTATCAGAAGATTCCATGCTCACAGGAAAAAGCTTCTCCAAGAAAAGACCTCTAAAGAAACATCCCTCCCCACATGCAGTCAGCCCTTAAATGAGGTCAAAGAGAGGTGCAGCCAGGCTCCACCCCTCCCAGTCACACAGTTAAATTACCTTCACCTGTGCTCCCAGGGCTGACCAAGTCCTTTCCCCAGCTGCCCAATTAGTGGTTCAGGCTGTGACTCAGTAGTTCTGATACAGCAATGTTCCAGTGTAACAAGAATTTCAGTGGAACTTTCTTCATACTCTAAGGTTGTTTTTACTTGTCAACTAAGTTTTCACACTGGGGAAAATAATATTCTTGGTTAACCACAATTTAAAAATAAAGCTGAAATCCTTGAAAACAACTATCATTTACAAAGAAACACGGGAAAGTCAAGACATCGTTTAGTTTTCTTCCTGCCTGAAGACAGGATCAATTATACTATTGTCAGTCTTGATAGATGTTAGTCTAACTTGTTCTTAAAGGCCTCCAGTGAGGGGGTATTCTAGGCACTTTTCTCCATGATTCTCTGTCTGTTGAAAGTTCTCCTAATGTGACCTTTTCCACATGCCGCTCAGGATCACTAGTTCTTGTTCCCCTATCTTGTTCATGGGCATGGAGGGCAAGGCTGACTTCTCCAAAGTGAGGCTTTTTATTCTATCTATTTCTTAGGGGGTTCACATGCACATATCAGTACTTTAAGGGCTGCAGGAAAAAATACATTAAGAAGAAAATAGATGTTGTCCAATTTGCCAAGAATTATACATCATTATGACTGCTGAGTAAATACTGAGGCTACAGTTAAATACCCTGGTTCAAACATGTCATCACTGAAAGAGATTATGAAGCTCCTGGGGCCACAATGCAATAGAATGGAAAGAGGATTATTAAGCATATTTATTTTTATTACATATAAAAATGTGTGCATGTCTGTCCATAGCTTCCCCATTAGTAGGCTTGCATCTGTATATAAGCGATTACATGTATTAAATTACACCAGCACCACCTACTTTTTCACTGGTAACCTGGTGTCATAAGCATCCCAAATATCAGCTCTCCATCAAAAAATCCCCAGCAGCTGAAAACATAAGTCTTCGAGTCAGTGAAATAAAAAAATAGATACTTTATTACTCCACAGCGTTTCCCTTCACTTTCTCTGTGGTATCATTTGAAGCGTGCTTTCTAAAACAGAAGTTGAACAAATGAATACTTCTGTCCTCACTTTCAGTTGTCAGCAGCGCTTCAGCGTGAGGTGAAATAAATTGCCAGACTCTTTCATCTTCCATAATCAGCTCTGCACAGCTGAGTACACCCACAGCCCTGCGAGCTGCCTCTGCCAACACTAATTCTGTGAGGAATGGGAAGTCTTTGTTATTGCCACACTTCTAATGTTCCACACAGGAGTGGGTTATATTATTTTTATTTCCCCTTTTTTCTCCTGTGCACTCTCCTCCGACTGATAAGCTATTGTACAATCCATTTTCTGCAGGGGAGAAGCTTTTAGGTGGTAACGTTATTTTCAAAATGTGCTTGATGTAGGGGATTTCTATTTCAACGGATGCCGCTATCACTGATGCTATCAGTGCTTTTGCAATATAATACTTATAAATTGAAGTTCGTTCAAAGAAGCCTTCAATCAATCTAACAGCGGGTCAAAACATTTCATTTTTAGAAGTGTGAAATCTAAATTTATTGTTGTTGCATCAGCACAGGGTATCATGGAAATTTACTTTTCACAGGCTTATTTTCGTCTTTCCACCACTCTCATCTTGCTCAAGAACATCAAGCAAGAAATGACCAGAGTTTGTTAAGCCTTGCTGGCAGTGCAGAATCCCAGGGTAGCATCATGTAACGACTTAATCCTTTGGGAAGTGAGAGTCAATCAGCTAGCAGTCCAGTGTTTCATATAGTGAAGATTGGCTTTCCTAATGCACAGCCTTCTGGATGAACTGATGGGTAGTACTGCTGTTATACATCTAGCCTCCATCCAGGTCAGCATCTCAAACCAAGGGCAGGTCAGTAGGGTGACATGTTGTGGACATCTATGAAGGTCTCAGCTGGCACCATAAGGCCCAAATCCTACATAGCACTCTAAGTAGCAGCAGCTTCTGGGAACTAGCAAAGACTGACTTTCCATAGAAAATAAACTGATACTCTCACTCATTTCCAGAGTTAGTCTTTGAGCACTAAAACTACAAACTTTAACAATTCCATGCCTTTTTCTATAAAAGGGCTGAGAACCAAGTGTTTCTGTCTCTTACCATATCATAGCAGGCATTAGATACTGCAAAATAAAAGTGCTACCTTTTTCACTTCTGTAATCAATGACTGAAACTGTACAGTAAGAAATATAAGGCAGAGAGTAAGGTCAGCTTTCTCTAACTATTTTATTTCAAGAATGGAAAATCAATACTTTTCTACATGTTAAATGATTTCAGCAGTAAAAGCTTAAGATCTGGATAAAGCCTTACGTCTCACAGACTGATAAGTTCTTTAGAAAGGATGCATTAATTAAGCAATGCAACATAGCAGGAGGTGCAGTTTCATGATAAAATAATCACAATCCTAGATAATTATGAAGCAGAAGCAAAACACCTCACTACCCCTGAGAATTTGATTATCCCAAGACATACAGAACCAGCAGACTTGGTTTACTGAAGCTTTTATAATTAATTAGTATTTTTCTTGGGAAAATTAATATTTTAGAATCTAATTAAAAGAAAGCTGGCCATCAATAGTACTGTGTAACAGAGAAAGCCTTACCTATTATTCTACCTTTTACAAATGTTTTAACAGCCAGTAAAATTGCTCACTTTGCCAAGTAAATTTCAGTCTTGAAGTCATAGCTCAAAGTTCTGTTAATTACTTTTAAATTACCACATATTCATTGTTGACCTCTAAGTCAGCTTGTTAATCTTTTGGTGCAAGAGAAGTATGTTACACCGTTCTCTTTGTGTGTGCATACCCACTGTACCATATTGGGTTACACTTCTGTTAGGCCTGAGGACTACAGCAGGTGATCCCTTGCTCTCAGATACAGTGGGAGATGGAAGGTGGGCTTCTGGGAGGTTTGTCACTGACAAATCCCTATGATGAGGGCTTTCTGAAAAATACAGTACAACTCCTGGCCCTGCTTATTATCTGATGTGCCCACTCACACCCAGCTGTTTAACAGCAGAGAAACTGTACCATTACAGTCACACTTCCAGAGAAATTTCCTCAGCAAGAAAGCTGCAAGTTTGGATTTCAAAAGCTAAACTGCATGAAAACATATTGGTTAATATACAGCCATACACAAAGCCTGCTAAATATTTCTGGATGTCATATAAATGCAAAATGTAGATTGATTTGTCCTCTCCTATTGCATAATCACTTGCAGATTAAATTAATAACACTCCGTAGACTACATATTCTCTTAACTATGTAGCACACTGGAAACCCAATCCCTGTAGCTAAGTGAAAGAGGATCTGGGTCAAAAGCAATATCTAATGAGTGGGTATGTCAAAAGTAATAGCTGGGCTGGAATTTTTTCTATATGGTAAAACAAACTCTATACCCTACTCTATAAACACAGAAACAAGCTCCACCATATCAGTCATGGGAGAGCTAGGTAATATAATCTTTGTTGTTGCTGCTGTTGAAACTTGCTTTCATCCAAAACAACCTTGCACTCCATTAGGAAAAAGAAGGACAGCATAGCGGTTACCTGGAGATGAATGAAACCAACCCCTCTTTTCCAAAAGAGGAATATTTCTTTTTTTTCAAAGATATTAATACTAGCAGACTATCTTCTTTCTTGCTCACCAGCATCTGGGACAAAAGATAAACTTCTTTCCACAAATATATATATATGTATATATATAGAGAGAGAGAGATGCTTCAGGCTATCTACTGTAACAAATATGAAATCAAACCCATATGCATAAAAAGCATACAGATGTGCATGCAGCTATATTATTGCTAATGTTGAAATATTTAAGAAACCTGCTCCGAAAAGTCCCTTTAGGCTCTGCTGCAGGACTACTTAGAAAATTTAAAGCAAAATTAAGAAGCAGCGTGGTGGCTGAAGTTCATAGCAGCTAATATAATTCAGAACATTAAATGTTATCACAGAATATTGCCCAATGCCACTGTTGTTCTTTGTATAATATTAATCAAACCTTAGAACTTTTAGATTTTCTTTACCATTTAGAATAAGCACCCTTAAGAATCACAAACCAGTTATGGTTCAGATCTTTTTTTCCAAACTGTGATCTCTGTCTGTCCTACAAGTCTGTTTTCTACACAAAGATCCTTATAAAATGGATGAAATGAACAGTTTTTCTCACTATGATTTACCAAAGAGTAAGCAGGATATGCTCTATATAAACATAAGACGCAGTGAACTGAATATAGAGCAGCTGAATCTGAACATGTTGAAATGAACCTGACAAGCAGGTGCACACATGTTGTGGTTGGATCTGGCAGGTGGCTCAACACCACAGTCATTCATTCACTCCCCTCATTCCCAGTGGGATGGGGGAGAGAATCAAAAAAAAAAAAAAAAAAAAAAAAAAAAAAAAAAGCAAAATATGTTGAGATAACACTGGTTCCTAAAACAAAGAAAAGGAAAAGGACAATAATTATGACAAATATATGTACGCATATATATATGTAAATGAATGTATATAACAAATGATGTACAAGCAATTGCTCACCACTCCCCTCAATGTTCAGCTAGTCCCTTGAGCTGGAAGACAACAAGATGAACTCCCACCCCATTCACTTCTTCCACACGATGTCATATGCTACAAAATATTGCTTTGGCCAGTGTAAATCAGCTGTCCTAATTCTGTTCCCTTCCAGCTTGCATTCTTTGCTGTGAATGGCCCTGGCTCTATACAGCACTGCTTAGCAGCAACTATAGACACTGGTATATTATCAACATTGTTCTTCTCCTAAAGCTAAAACATAACAACATACCAGACACTTTGAAGAAAACAATTCCATCCCATCTTAAACTAAGACAGCACAGTAATATCACTGCGCATTACATGTCAGTTAAGATGATACTTGCTTTTTCATCTTTTCTAGCTGTGTTTGTTTTTATAGAGGAGGGTTTATTCTTGCAAAATGTGCTTTATAAACCTCTCAGTAGTAGACTGATTGTCAGAAGCTTCTTTCCTACCTTTTTTTTAAAACAAACTATTAGATCTTTTTACTGGGTTTCCTGCATTTGATAATGGTTGTTCCCCTTCTGAAGTCAAAATAAACTTTCTCATTAAATACAGCTGGCACAGGGCTAAGACCAATGACAGATAAATTTGTTTTCAATCATATCTTCCCATTACCAGTAATACACAGCATATGAGCAGAAGATACACAAGAGGCAACAAATGGTTTCAGACAACACCAACCTTGCCATTGTGCACTGAATTTACATTATACCCAACAGTCAAGGAGAACATTAAATATTTTTATATTACAAGTTCATAATATTTTTCCTTGCCAAGAGCTGACACAAAAGTACAGTACAGGACTTGTAAAATTTCAGACAGAACAGCAACTTTGTTCAGGGTCACTCATTAAATTTCTGAGCTTTCAAGTACTCTGTAAGGCAGAATTCATGGATTATGGACAACTGTTGGCTGTGGAGGTAAGTGTCCAGAGCAAAGTGCACAGTAGGTTACATCAGGCTGGATTTTCCACAAAGTACTTCTTTGATCTTTTTTTGCCCTATGGTCCCTGGGTTTTCATCACTAGAGCTTCTGGGATCCTTCTTATACTCAGTGGACATTCCAGCGACCTTCTCATATTCACTAGACTGCAAGTGGGAGTAACAGCATTTTAGACACACTGATAAATCTGTGTACAAAGAAAAACACTTCAGTAGGTCTAGCTTTCCTTCTCAGAGAATTAAGAGTGCACAAACATAGATCTGAATGCCAAGGTGAAACTTCTTAGAAGTTTAGGTCTTTTTAGAATTGGCATTATGGCAACACTTATAACAGAAATGGGACTCAAGTGCATTATTTGGATCTAGACCTGAGCATGGATCCAAGTTCTGTTTGGTGCTTGATGCAACTTCTTTTGAAGCCACTGGGTGACTTTTTCTATCTAAAACTAAATATGTATGGCAAATAAAAACCATTAATCTTTGTAAGGGTTAGGAGAAAACAGTTGACAAAACAGTCAGGTTACAGTCCATGATAAGAGATTACAGATCAGTACAGTTCTCTGTGAATGCAGAAGTAATGTCAGTCCTGCTCCTGACTGATCCTTCAAGAAAAGAATAGTCTATATAGATAGGGATTTGTGCATGTAGGCAGTGCTTTGGTTTCACTAAGATGCAGTGGACATTTTCTTGACATATTAATGAAGAATAAAAAAGAAAAATATATATATATAAGAAAAAGGAAACTACTGTGAAAACAAACTGGCCACAAGTACTGTCTCTTTAAACCTAACAACTACCAATAGCTGTTAATCTGTCTGGGTCCTTGGTTTATACTGCAAACACGATCCCAGTGGTCCTATAATCGGTCTCAAAAGTGGCATGACATCAACTCTCCTGCAAGCAGGGACGTGTCTGTGGGTAGGAGGGTAAGAGGAAAGACATCAAAATAGAAATGATTCCTGCAGTTCAGAGACTCTTCCCGTCAGAGCAGAAGGAGCTTATTGTGATTTTATGCTTTGGTAAGGAAAACTGACATGAATTTGTTTGTGTCTGTTTGGGATCTGCCAGATGGAAAGGTTTGCTCACTAGAGGCAGTTGTTTCAGCAAATTACATCACTGTGGCATAATGACTGAGTTATAGCAGGCCATTGAAGAAAATCCTTTCATTTCCTAGTGAGATCATGATAACTAGAAACAATTTCAATAAGAGTTTTGATTTACTTTGGATAAGATTCAGTTGGAAACATTGGTGATACAATGATGTATTTCTTTTGTTCATATTTTTTATACATATTAAAATTCTGTTTTTGCTTTGAACTAATAGATTTATTATATTCTCTGCAGTGATATATTTCATTACTTAAAAATATAGCCGCAATTACATTAGGAAGGAAGCTTCTCTATAAACAATATGCCTTACTCAATAACCTATTCAAAAAACACAGAATGAACTAATCTGTTTGCTTTTTATATGCCTATCCTCTGTGTTTTATGACTAAAATAATCTTAAGGGAAATTGTTAAGCAACGTGGATAGCAGAAGCTGCAGGCAGCCTGTATCCTGGAGGCATATTAAGGCATATTTAAGGGAAAAACTTTTTCAGGAGCTCTAGTAAAGTTGGAAAAACAACAACAACAAAACAAACAAAAACAAAAACACAAAACAACATTTTCATCATTTTTATTCCATTGCCGTAGATTTTTATGATTTGGAATTAGAGTGTGGATTATACAGGAATTTGACACTGGCAGGAAGCCTGTCCCCTGGTCACAGAGGTATCTATGGAGGCCTGGTGAAAATTGCCTGTGATGAGCTCTGGCAGAAGCTGAGTTTCCCATGGCTGCTGCAACTGCAGCTGCCCAGCACTTGCATTCATAGTCAGTTTTGTTAGCATTTTTTTCCATGCTCCATTTTGAGGTGTTTGTCATAGGCTGTGCTCACAAAATGAGACTAGAGGTGCCTGTACAGCAGTCCTGCATCCAATCAGGCATACATTTCACTCCATGTCAGCCTTCCCTGGAGCTCTCCCTCCATCAGTAGCACTGCTCTCACCAGAGCCTGCCTTCACACCCCAGTAGCTTAAAACGCCAAATCCTTTTTGGCTTTCCATGTGATCTCACTCACTCATCTCTCCTTTGACTATCATAGAGTAGATGTATAGGATGCAGCCTGAGACAGTCTAGATACTAATCCTTTATAAACATGAGCATCTTAAAAGGCAGCTTCCCTGTGTATGCAACTTGGCTAGAAAAGCTTGTTGTTTGCTTAGGACAATCTGTTCCCAGTGTTATGATGCTATGGGTTAAAGTGATCAGCAGTAGCTTTCACCAACACCAGAAACTTGACTGCAGTTCATTTTCACATAGCTTATGACATAGGGTCACAGGAAGGGTGTTCATTACACACCGAAGCATTATTCAGGACCATTCTGAAAGGGGATATAATGCTTCAGTTCAGTCAGCAGTTTCTGTGGCTGCATAGTTTGCTGGTCTCAGACAGCCTCTCTGGGCTAACACCCACAGCAGCAAATTTGGTCCAGACAGAGCTCTTATTCACTTTTGTTACCACAAGTTGGTACTATGAATAGACATCTTCACTGAGCTGCTCAAAGTGATACACACATTTTTTTAATTTTTTTTTTTCTTCCAGAAGTAACAGCTAATTCAGAACCCATCAGAGGTTTAAAACACTCCCCACACTTTACATGATTCTCTTGCATTTCATCTGACATTGATTGTCTAGTTTTGCTAGGGATTTATGAAGATCTTTGCAGTCCCCTTCACTGCTGTAGAACCATCTCAGTATTTGTGTCATCTGCTATGTGTACTTACTTCTACCATAGTATTTATCACCTCTGTCAGATCACTGATAAACAGCTTGAATGTTGCCATTGCTTTTTGCTAGTCAAGAATAAGTAAATTCTTCTTTTTAACTTCCTGTTCCAGGACCCTCTACATTTACATGACATGACTTCAGCTGATATGTTCTGAATATGCAGTATAAGGTACTCTCAATTAAAACAATGTGGCACTGCATAATATTTATTATTACGGTCGTATCTGAGTACCTAACTGTAAAATCTAACTGTGAAATGCCACATAACTTGGTTATTCTGAAAGCTGAAGATATTTATTTTTTAAATGGCGTATTTATTTGTCAATAGAACAGACCATAATCATATATAATAGGGGAGTTCTACTTCTGTAGCGTATTATTCAATTCCCAAATCATAGGAAACCTTCACGATTATCCTATCTCTAGTCTATCTCGGAAATCAGCTCAGTTTAATATCTTCTGCTTTGTTTTGTTTTCCCTAAGTGTACATTAGGAACTTATTAATTTGCAGTGTTCCTTCTTTATATCATCAGACATATTATTTGAGGGGAGATTTTTAGACAGCAGTGTCACTTGGGAAACCTGCTGGAGACACGTATTCCTCATAAACCTTGTCTTTTCTTGGCTGCCAGGAAAGCAGCTGGGTGGAAACAGGTTACATCAGGTTACAGAAACATGGGGTGCTGATGGAGAAGGCTCCAGGAGTGGGAAAAGTACAGCAGTTCCTGAGAAGACCTCAAGAGAAATTCTTGGGATACAGCCCTGAAGTGTGGGGCACAAAGGGACACATGAGGAGCCATGCTCAGCCATCTGCAGAGGCAGGCAGCTGTGTGAGCAGTTGGCTATCCAGCTACACAGAGCCTCACATCCCCCACATACTACACAAGGCATGAAATCTTTCCAATATCCCACAGCAATATTAAAACCTTTAGTACAAAACCAAAGCCACAGAAGCTATAAAGTGTCACAGGAAATGAAGCAGAAAAGAACAAGGACACTTTTAATGGTCTAATTCCACGAAGTGGCAGGAAATGTGGAAACTACCAGATTACTTTAGAAGACAGATTATGCCACAGAGGGAGACGAAAATAACTTCAACAGGCCTGCCAGTATGACCTTGGGATTTCCCCCCCCCCCCCCCCCCCCCAAACTAAAGGATGTGTGCATCTGATAACAAGAAATGCTGTTAGGTCAGTAGTAAATTTTGATTTCCATTGCATTCAGATTTGCTAACTTTCTTTCCCAGAGCACATAAAATAAATGTTTCGTGTAAGGATGAATGAGTTCTTTCACTACTTTAAAATGTTCATGCAAGCATAGTATTTACTTGGAAAGTCCTGTTCAGTTGTAGGATAAGGTCTGTCCAGTGAAAAAAAAAAAGAAGAAAAAAAAGGAACAGATTAGGAAAATGTCTGCTGTTACAAGTTCTGATGTTCTTCATAGGAGTGTCTATGTTTCTCCTAAAATTCCATTTAAGTCATGCCTAATGACACATGGAGCAATGATTTCTCAAAGGGAAAACAATGTATTTTTTTTTCCTTCCCCACAAACAACTGAAAACACTAGTCAATATTACACAGAGCTAAAAGAAAGTCCATCCAAGAAAAACTAATATTTTCACACTAAGAAAATATGACTATATATTAATTACTTAATCATTTGCCTTGCTTTATTAGAGTTCCGCTTCACTTTTTTATTATGGACTCTTTTCCCCCTCATGAGTGAAATACATTTTGAAAAATTTGAAAAGATAATTAAAGTAAGTATTGTAGTAAAACTGAGAACCTGGAATAATAGAATTGCTTGAGTTGGAAGTGACCCTCTGCAATGAACAGGGACATCCACAGCTCAATCAGGTGCTCAGAGCCTCATCCAGCCTGATATTGAATGTCTTCAAGGATGGAGCGTCCACCACATCTTTGTGCTACCTGTGCCAGTGCCTCACCACCCTTACTCTAAAAACCTTCTTCTTTATAAGTTAATTCTTCCCTCTTAAAGTCTGAAATAATTTCCACTCATTCTATCACAGCAGACCCTGTTAAAGATTCGGACCCCCTCTTTCTTGCAGCCCCTGTTTAGATACTGACAGGACTCCCTGAAGCCTTCTATTCTGCAGGCTGGACAGCCCCAACTCTCTCAGCCTGTCCAACATGTGTTCCAGTGTTCCAACATCCAGAGTTAGGCAATCCAAAAGGCAGAAGGCTGAAACTTGACCATGAAGCCTTAAAGTAGTCAGAGATGTTTGGACCAACACACAACAACAGAAATTCCCCTTCTTTCAAACTACAAAGTGATGAACTTGACAATGGACAAGAAAGAAAACTTTATCTGGGACACTTAATAAATTTGCACTTTTTTGTGTGGCTATTTCATTTTTCAGAAAAATATAACAAGCCTAACATAAATAAGAATGAGATACAATTTGCCAGCATCATGAGGTATAACTTGGGGATTTCCTTATTATTTGATCATGTTACCAGACATTATATATTCCATTTCTACTAGAAGTGGATTAAACAGACATTTTCAAGAGTCCTACCATTATCCAGGTTTGTAAAAAACGCATTTTATGAAGTGAAATTTGAAGTAATTCTGTCTTCACTGATTCTCCTTGGAATCTGTTAATGAGTCTGGGTATGACAGATGAAACTGATGTGATGGCATTTTATATTGGTAAGTTGAAATGATCATACTGAACTTCAAGCTGCAGTGCACAAGCATGGATGACTCTTTACTTCACATCATCTAAAGCCAGAGGGCCTATTCATACATCATCTGCCATGGCAACTAACTTCTATCTAGTACAGTGACATCAGTTAAATCAAAGCTTTTCTGTTAGAAGTAGAGGAAATGGCAGAAACTGAGGTATCACTCCCTATGAAGAGTATCAGAGAGGCTCTTACTGAAATATATAGAAATGTGTCTTTCTTTAAAAGACAAAGAAGAAAAGTCTCCTAACCTTTTCCAAAATATAGCTTTTTTGTTTTGGTTTGGTTTGGTTTTTTTTTGTTTGTTTATTTGTTTGTTTGTTTTGCTTTTACCTGAGTCTTGGTGAGCCTTTGATTTGGCCATCTATGCCTCAATGCTGAGGCATTTTTTGATGCTATGTTTTGTGCTGACACATGGGTTTTGAAGTGTGGCAAGTGAAGTACCAGTTCATATTCACATTTGCCATGATTCTTTCAGGGCAGTAACCTTTGAGCCATCGCCAAAGAGAGAGATAACCTTGTAAATATGCCCGTTAGATGTGAAGTCAGTCCTTGGCAGGAACACATTATATAAAAGATGATGGAAGCTTAGAAATGCATTTAACTCGTGTCTCAAAATAGAGCCTCTTCTTTCTTCAGCCTGTAGTCTTCCCAGTTCCCAAACACTACTGCAGCTAAATCACTTGGAGCAAAACCCTACTAATTTTTGTTGCTGATCCAGCTGATTGACACAATACAGTTGCATGGTTATTTTGCTTTTACCGAAATACAGTTAACTGGATAAACCCTCTGCCAGCAGCATTGCAATTGACAGCCATTTCTCCTAGGCACTCCTCTCCCTCAGCGTGCTGAACCATTTACACTAGCTAAACACACCATGTGCAAGGGCCAGACCAAAAAACAAGCCCCAGGCTTCTTGAAGTGCAAGCCAATGCGTTAAGCAGTTAAGCACTCAGCCTGCCTTGTCTGTGCTGTAGCTACAGCAACGCCTCATGGGGCTCCTGTAAATGATCTGCTGCTTCTTAACTGAAATGCTCTAGTACAATACAGTAATGAATCCATAACAATAGCTCTGTACAGTATGTTACTATCCTAATAAAATATTTTATTGGCAGTAGTATACTTCTTAAAGCTAGCATTTCATTTGACTCTTTTGCCTTGTAGAAATCCTACTGCAGTGACAATAGATAGCTGTAAAGCTAATGGTCTTTTTTAAACTCCCCCTTCTGAGAGAGAGAGAAAGAAAGGGGAATCATAGTAATCACCAGCCATTTGTGTTAAAATACAAAGAAAACAAGAATCATTCAAAAATGATGCGTTGGGCAGCCTGCATTAATATTTATGTTGGAATTAATATTGATAAGAATGTACCTTATGCTTTGTTGTCTACCCCCAGCATCCTTTCGTTCCCTGTTATTCAAGCTAGTAGACACTACCTCGCATCTTCCTCTGTACACAAAGCTTCAGAAAGCCTTGGCAGGGCTCCAGCTCACTTACGCTTAAATGGACACTCCAGCTTTGATGGACACACAGCTAAATAGAGGCCAATAATTCAATACAGTATGACTGTACTGGGGCTGCTAGTAAATCCATCAAGCAGTAAATATCATCTGAAGCCAATGCAAGCTTTTATCTTTCCAATTTTGTGTATGTCTGTGTGAAGCCTAGGCATTCAGCGAATCATGTAATTTATTCTGCAGTGCAGAGTCTGGGCTGTCTCAGACATCATATTGACATTTTTTCCATCTGTCAGGGGCAGCCACTGCTCCACTTTTGTGCAAACGCATCACATTGCACTTATTTATTTATTTCATCCCACTCTCCAGCGCAATTGGGCAAGTACTCATTTTTGCAGATCAATGAATACAAAGAAAAGCATCTGAATATCATTAAAACAGCATGTTAAAAATTTGTCCCAGCCACTTTGTTAAATCAACAAATGCACTTCCAGCAAATGCCTGTAACAGCTTAGAAAGGACTCCCTACTGCAATGTTTTACTAAGATTCAAATATGCCCCGTTGTTTTCTTTTGCTATTTAGGTCAGCAAAGATGCCAGCATAATGTAAATAATACCAAACAGCTGGACTTATTGACTTGCTTTCTGTGTTTATGTGGATATTGAGACACAGTAGATGATACAGATATAAAAATAGATGGCACAAGACAAGTCAAACATTCCCTCCCAGACCTGAAGGGGACAGAATTGCCATTGCAGGGAAAGGAGATGTTCATACCCTGCAAAAGCAGCTGGGCTGGCCATAGCTTTCCTCCCATGGGTGGGCACGTGGTATTGCTACTGACACCATCCTCATGGCTTGCCAACACACCAGCAGAGGTGGCACAGAATCTGAACCAATGCATTCACCAGCAGCCAGGGACAGTCCTGCTAGGGGAAGTATATGGCAAAAATGCCTCGACCAAAACATACAAGTTCAAGGTTGTCCTCTGCTAGGGATTTGTGTTGGCAGGGTAGATTTCGGTAGTTGAACCACATGCATGAATTTCTATTGCATTAGGGAAATGAGGTTGGGTCAAAACATTCCGACTTCAATTCCTTGATGTGGAAAGAGCTACTTTTTGAAGACAGAAAGAAAAGATTTCATTACAAATGCAATTTAAAAAACAAATTCTTTTGCTAAGAACTCAGACACTTTATATATTATCAAATTGCCTGTTCCAAACAACAGTGAGTCCTGTGTTCACATGCAGTTTGACTTAAACGTTCTCCAGGGTTGCACGTTAAAGGAACATCTTACTATTGGGTACTCACCCAATTCAGACCCCAGCCCATTCTTTTTCCACTGTCTTAGGCCCATGTGTGTGATTTGAAGATAAATTTCATGTGATCTTAGACAGTTACAGTTATTGTGTTGTCACTTTGACTTTAGTTGTTGTAATCAAATTGCTAGACCAGACCTGGACATACTAGCTAGTTTTTGTTTTTGACTGCAACAAGAGATTTCAAGACCAAACCAGGTATTCTGGTTATTCTATGCCTTTGTCACATGGACAGCCTTCCTCCATGCTATGCTGATGGCTCCTTGCATATCTCACAGCATGCAGAAGCCTCTGTGGAAGGTCCACTGGCCAAAATGCTAATAGATTCCACACACAGATTTTCATGCTGCACCTGCTGCTGCTGGTGCAGTGGACCTTACTAAAAAATGAAGGGCTGGTTGGTGATGTGAAGGCTGGGTGCAGCTTGAGATCCAGTGATCATAAGATAGTGGAGTTCAGGATCGTGCGTGAAAGAAACAAGGTTATAAGTAGGACTGAAATTCTGGGGTTTAAGAGAAAAAATTTTGTCCTCTTTGCAGACCTACTTGGTGGTATTCCATATGTCCTATGGTAGACATTCCTACCAGCAATATCACTTCTTCCATGCTCAGAATTGGTACATCCCTAGGAGTAAGAAATCCAGCAAAAAAAAGGGCAGGAGACCTGAATGGATGAGCAAGTAGCTCATGGATAAGCTGAAAGGGAAGATAAAAATCCGTGAAATGTGAACAAAGGGCCTGTACACTTGAGAATAATATAGGAATATTGCCAGGGACTGCAGGGATGAAAAAAAAAAAAAAAAAAAAAAAAAAGTTAAAGGTCCACTAAGAATTAAATCTCACCTGGGAGGGTAAGGATTAAAAGAAAGAAGACTTGAGAAAATGGGGCCCACTGCTGAATGAGGTGGGTGCCCTGGTCCCACATGAGGAGAAGGGTGGGTGCCCATGTCCCATATGAGGAAAGGCTGAGAGATCCAGTCTGGAGACAGCCAAGTGGGGATCTAATAGTGATTTATAAGTTTCTAAAGTGCAGGAGTCAAGTTCAAATTCACTCTTTTAGGTGTTGTGCAGAGCATTAGAATAAGGGGCAATGGGCAGAAACTGGAATTGTAAGTTCCAAACAAACACAAGGAAGAACTTATTTTCTGTGAGAGTGATGAAGCACTGGAAAAGGTTGCCGAGAGATGTTGTGAAGAGATATTCAAGACCCTCCTGGATGCTTTCCTGTGCAACCTGCTGTAGAGAATCTGCTTTAGCGTGGGGTTGGACCTGATGATCTCAAGAGGTCCTTTCCCCCACAGTTTTGTGATTCTGTTCAGTAAGGTCCAATGGCTGCAAATGGCCACTGCCACTCACAAAATCCAGAGAGCCAATGACCACTGTGGCCTTCATACTGCACTGTGTGGTAGTAAACGCTGTCCTCAACCTGACAGAATGTTGTCTTCTTTATTTCACTGCTATGTTTGTCCTGGGAAATGCTCATTTTTCTGAGTCCCCATCACTCAGTGTGTAATCAAATAATTTGTTCTGGACCTCCATGGTGAGCATGAGAGTTATGGCCTGCCACATCAGGCATTTTCCAGACAGCTGAGATTTTTTTAGCAAAGTGGGAGACCAAAATGACTTTCATACTCCAATCTGAGGGAAACATCTGTAATTAGATATGCAGAGATTGCTAGTGGGTTATAAACAGGACATGGTGGGACACCAGGGTTGACTTGCCAACATTAATATATATGTATGGCATCTGGCTCATCCAATATTTCAACCTGCTTTTCTTGGTCTGAGCTAACATCCTTTTCTGAGCCACAGACAGAAGGCTCAGAAATAAAGTCATTAAAGTCTCCTGAAAAATATAGATAGATCAACAAGAAATGGCAGGCAACTTAGAAACGTGAAATGTATTTATTTCTTCAGGAAAACAGAAAGATACAATAACAGCATGCTGCAATGACACATTAAAGAAACAGAACGCCAGAAGATAAATTATCTGCCTCTGCAGAAAAATAAAAACCTTAGGATGGATCCAATTTGAACCACTAAAACATGGAATGTTTGCAAAGGTCGTGAGCCAATAAGCTCTACCATAGAAGAGCAAGCAGTAATGTCGATTTCAGACAGTGCAGTCAATAGGCATCAAACGGGAGGGCTTACCTTGCCCTCATGCAAGTCAGATAATTCTGAAAAGCACCTATCCAGACTGCCTGGAGAGACAGGGCTGGATTTCAATCCACACTTGATTCTCATTGCCAGACAGAGCAGTTGGTTTATGTCACTCTAGACGACACTCAAAATACAAGGACCTCTGGAGGGACAGGAAGTTTAGATTCAGTGGAAGTTCAGGCCTCAGAAAGTAACATAACACAGATGTAGCTGTTTTAATCAAATCAGGACATATAATTCCACTCACAGACTCCAGCACATTTTGAACCTCACTGGTATGTCAGTTACAAAACTCTATCTGCATTTAAGAGTAAGAAAGGAAAAATTAATGTTAATAGTTACGTTACTTTGTTTGCCTGGATACACATTAAACAATTTTGCTTGAGTTTCAAGTAACGTGGGCTTGCAAATCTTATTTTTTATCTAGCTTCTGTAGCAAAACAGGTAAATGACCCAATGCAACTAGGCCTACTTCTTACAAAAACGTCAAACCTATGTTATCTATGATCCCAGTCTGCAGAAACTGAATAACAACAGCTGCACTGGAATCAATAGCAGCTGAGTACTTTGAACTTTTCTGAATCAGGGCCTTAATCTGTACAGTCCTAAACATTAGAGCAACATGAATTACACTTTGAAACAACAACAACACACACACACAAAGGCAAGAGCACCCAAGCAGACAGACAGTGCACCCTTATTAACCTCCAGTTAGAAAATAATGCCTGGAACGCATTACTTACAGCGTTCCAAAGAGCTGCTTTTCTAAAGAAACAAATTAAAATGGAACTCACTGAGCAATTCTCCAGCACCTGAGAGTAATTAACGTAAGTAGAAACAGGAAACATCATCAATTATTGAAAACAAAATGAATATGTAACTTTGACCTCCTTCAGTACGCATCAGTTTTATACCTCCACCTGAATAAACTCAAGGGAGACAAAACCACCGCACAGATTTTCATTACAGATACAGATTGGAAAAACACAGCAAACAAAGAAGGAGGACTCTGCCTCTCTGTCTGTCCTCAGCATTCCCAGTTCCGCATGTGAGATGCAGCCTGTTGATCCTCTTGTTTTGATCTGTACTTCCTTGCTTCTCATATGTTGAAATTCTGTATTCCTCTTCACGCATTTCAGACATCTTCTGTTACATGAAGCAGGGCAGCCTTTTTGAGCAATAAGAGATTGATCAAAGAGCAGTTGGCATTTTCTGAGAGCTGGCATTCCTTGGTTTTATTGAACAAAAGAAGGAGGTATTCATTTAGTCATGCTGACTGAGGAAATACAGAGAGGGGGGTTATAAGGCTCCAGAGAAGCTAGTTTCCACAGTTCCACATGTTCCAAAATGTAGTGCTGAGATTGTTGGGGAAAGTGTTGTAGGCCAAATTGCAAAATTCTGCCTGAGTAGAGGGGATTTCAAGGGAACATGGAGTTTATTAGCTAATGCAATTGCTGAATATAACGTATGGCAGAAGGAGAAGGATATTTGGCACAGTAATGGATAAAGAGTTTCAGAGAAAAGCCTATTAGACAGCAAGTACAAAAAGTCCTTTGTGACTGTTCAAGCTAAACGAGGCTTGAAGTGCTAGCGACTGCGTTTTCCCCAACTCCTATTACTAGTTTCAAGGAAACTCACGTAAGTGCTCCATGCATAATAACACATGCTTGCACTTGGTCATCTGCTTAAAATCCTCCTACAGACACTCAGAAATCTGAATAATTGTCTCAAATGAAGTGCTCCATGTCATTAGAACAGAGGCAAGGTACACTGCTAGTCCTGGAGACAAGATCCATGTTACTGTTACTGCTTGGGTGCTGCTAAGGACACTTCAGACTTTCCATCGTTAACATTTTTTCCCCCCCATTTTGTAAAAATAGGCCTGTCAAAAGTGGCAGGAAGCCAAATAAATAAATAAATAAATAAATAAATAAATAAATAAATAAAAGGAGTGGTGTGTTGACAGCTGAGTTCTACAAGAGAAGTAAATAAATTATGCCAAGTACTTTTGGGGATTTTACTTCTATATTTATTTACTATAGCTCTGTAGCTCTTAACGACTTCATTAATAAGAAACTTTGAAAATGAAATATCTTTAGTGTCACCTTATTACCCGGTGGAGGAGGAGGAATTATGAACTACTTCTTTCTGAAGCTGTTACTACTTTCAGGCACCATGCACAAAAAAGGCAGTTAAATGTACAGGCCAGTGGAGATCTTCAGCAGAGTGCCACAGCAAGTGCATGGGAGTGCCTACAAGGGGCAGTCTGGATGCCATGAGGCTTGAGGAGAGAGCATCTCATTTCACACAGAGAGTGGTGACGCACTGGAACAGGTTGCCCAGGGAGGCTGTTGGATGCCCCATCCCTGAAGGCATTCAAGGCCAGGCTGGATGTGGCTCTGGGCAGCCTGGTCTGGTGATTGGTGACCCTGCACATAGCAGGGGGTTGGAACTGGATGAGCACTGTGGTCCTTTTCAACCCAGACCATTCTGTGATTCTATGACCTCTAGCAAAGCTTCAGGACTTAAGTCACTCTGTCCCATAGATAGAAATAGATAATTCTGATCAAGTTAATAAACAAAACTTCCATTCTACATAAAGTAAATGCAAATTATAATCTTGAGCACTATGTAGCATCACAGGGGTTATGTGGCATCAGTACATTACTGTTGTGTATAATAGAAAGCAGAAACTTTGCAAATCCAAGTTATCTTTTCTCAAAGATCTGAAACAAATATTGATGTTTGACAATATTCCAATTGCAACTATAGTTTAAAAAAAAAAAAAAGAAAAAGGTGGAACTGTTCATTATTAATATTATTAGTATTATTTTTAATTCCATTTGGCTCAGATTTTTAAAAATCTTCATTGCATAAAAAACACTATTTTCTCTGACTTCTGATATTCTGTTCTGCTATTATGTCAACAGATGTTCTAAGGTAGAAATTTCATCAGTTCTGCCAAGGAAATCTTCAGAGAGCAATTTTGAGAGATTTTTTTTTACTAGGGATATATTTTCTTAATCAGGGTAGTAGGCTGATCTCCAGGCTGCTACATGTAATGGGATTCTCCTGCATTCAGAACCTATGTGTAGTATGCTGAAACTCAAAGGCAATAGCTTAGGAAATTATTACGTATCAAAGCTGTGGAATATAACTCTAATAGGGGAATTAAACGTTCCCCCCTGAAAGACCTTTGTGAAGCTGAAATTCTTGTCTGTCTGGCTTGTCAATTCTTTCTGGCCTAATAATTTCCTACGTAACCTTTGCCCCAGATCCTTGAAATTAACTGAGGATGGCATTTGTCAGCAAGTTTCTCAAGTCTGCTACCTCTCATTCAATGAGCTGTCATTTGATGAAGTATGTTTAACTTGTGAAAAGGTTATTTTTTACTACGATGAGAACTCGATGGTTTAGATGATTTGTGTCTTGATCCAAATTCTGTTTGACTCTACAAAAATAGCTTGGACATGCATACATATACATAGCATGAATGTGTGCATGTGCATGTGA
The DNA here is from genome assembly GCF_054131305.1 of Coturnix japonica. Taxonomy (NCBI): domain Eukaryota; kingdom Metazoa; phylum Chordata; class Aves; order Galliformes; family Phasianidae; genus Coturnix; species Coturnix japonica. The sequence continues at coordinate 5,963,260 of NC_140702.1, forward strand.
ATAGTATCTGCTTGTAAAGGTCCATTGTTGTATATTTCTCAAGCCCTCAAGAACATTTTAACCTGACAAGCAGACATTATAGTTTGTCACCAATACAGAGTAATATATTCTCAGTTTCTGCCATATGCCCATATTTATGTATCTGCTAGTCTGAAAAATTCCTGCTTTTTGAGATGTGCGGACATTTTTCTATTTCTCAGTAAATTCTAGGAAAAACAAACAAAGGAAAAAAAAAAAAGCCAATGAAAAAAAGAGCACAGAGATACTAAGAAGACAGTTAAGCTCCCAGTATCTACTTATTTAGGGACAACCCGGACAAAAGGAGAGCATTCCAGAGAATGAAACTGGCAGCCAAAAACACTCCTACTATGTAGTCTGAAGCAATTGGAGCACAGTAATATTATTTGATAAAGCAAATTATCAGCTACAAAACACAGTTTTTCATCATAACAATCACCATTAGTTATGCGTTTGTACAAGCGATGAACAGCCCACATGTCACACTCATAAGAATCCTCATGGCCATCCAGAGTGTGGCTTGTTTTTCATGTCACTTTTGGCACTGCTGAAATGCACCACCTGTCACCTCACTTGTGCTGACATCCATTGCTTTCTTTTCATAAACATTCAGCAAGCATCTATGGATGTCAATGGGTGCCATTTTTTTTCCCCAACAAGGAATTCAGTTGCACACCTTTGCTTCACATGCACTTCCACATCCTGGGGGCAGTGGGCACAGCCCCAAGCTGCCAAAGCTCAGGAACACGGTTTGGACATGGGATGTGGTTCTGGGTGCTTCTGAGTGGGGCCTGGGGGTGGGACTCCATGGACTTTGTGGTTTCCTTCCACCTTGAGATATTCAGTGATTGTAAAGGTATGTGTACATTAATTTTGCAGTGACATTATTTAAAAACAAAAACAACAAAACAAAACCAACAGTGATAAGAAAGAGAATAAAACTAGTGGTGGAAATTGTAAATTTTGTACTCTGACTTCAATTAATTACCTCTCTTTGGGAGCTGAACATGTATACGCATTATCCTATGGCTTTCATCAGGATATTATTACTATACTTTTTCCATACACAGCTAAGTCAACCGTTCCTTTGTGTGCCAACCATATTTTCATAGTCAATGTCCCCTCACAGCTTCTTCAGCCACCTAGGCACCTCCATCTCAACACACAGAGCTTCAGCATCTGGCTGCAAACAGCACGACCTCATAGCTCTGTTGCTGTAGGAAAAGTCTTCAAAGCAGCAAATTTTCCCTTTACCTCTCCTTGATAAATGTACGAGTTTACTAAACTCAGCCAATGGGTATTGGGTGTCTGCTGTCACTGGGACAAGCCCTGTGAATAGCTCTTTACAGCACACAAACACATTCCCTCCTAAGTGCCATCAGCAGATATTTTCCTGGAGCAAGACTGTTGGTAACAGCTGCTTGAATGAAGCTCTTTAAAAGTGCTTGTGTTTTCATGAGGTGAAGAAAACTCTTTCTGGTCCAATGAAGACTTTCAACCAAGTGTATCATAAATGATTTTTTTTTTTTTTCTTTCTCTCTCTCTTTTATATCATGTAGAAATGTGTAAATAATGGTAATAGGTATTCCCCTTTGCTGATAATATAGGGTGTCTCTGACAAGAAGGAAATTCAAACTGACACATTCCTGGCTCAGTTCAACCTTTCTGACTGATGCAATCTGGCTACTTTTTCCCCCTATTTTATTTTTAAACATGTTATAATTGGGAAATCTGCACCTCAGCGTGAGCCATGTATTTCTGTTACTGGGGTCAGTCCATTGTATCATTTTACACATATGTCCAATACAAATCAATTCTGTTTGGCTCAAGTGTGCTTAAAGGGGCCCAGAGCACATTCGATCCAAATTATATCACATTATCCTTAATGAAATTCACTTGGATTAGTATGTTTCAGTCCAGTAAAGATAAACAGCATTAAAATCCAGTTAAAAACTGAAGATAAAAATATTTCTCTGTAAGTTGCCTGGAATACCTATAGAACTATAGAGGAGACAAAGACAAAAGAAGCAAATGTGAACCCTGAGTTCTGGCCATTTGCAGAACGGCAATGGCTTCATGAAAATTAATATTTGATCACTGTAATACCAAATTTCTGTCAATTCATCAGTCTAAGCATCCCTGCAGGAGGGCAACAGTCAACTCAGAGCAGCAAAGCTGTGCCCCTCCAACCAAGGGCAGATTTACTTTTGCTGGCTGAGTGAATTTCTCAGTTCAGCACATCAGACTCAGTGGCACAGCCATGTTCTCACCCGAAGTCCGTCTTTGCTAATGCTTATGTGCACTCCTGGAAGAGTATGTCTTTCTGTGTCTATCTAATCCTTTCAGCAAGGACAGAACCTCTGCTAGACTGAAAAACACAATTGTTAGGAGACTGACACTCATTAGCAGGCATGAAATATTCAAGAATGAAACATTCAAGTAATATTAACCTGAAAGTGACATCATCCATTTTTCTTAAATGGCTGAAATTGCCTAGTTAGTATTCATATCTTACTACCTAAACAAGACTGATTGATGTTGACTGAACAGGCTCTGAGAAAATTTTATCAGTATGCCTAAATTCTGCTGCTTCTTGCTTAATCAATCAACTCACTGCTAAGCTGTACAGCATTTTGCTACAGAAGTCTTAACAGAGAAGCCAGGCTGTGGTAAAATGAATAATACATTCGCAGCACTGCTAGACTAATGACCCCTAAGTGCCTTGGAAAAATGAGCAGCATGACTCCTTACTTTTACTGGCAGACTGGGTCATACATCAAGAAGTAATAGAGTAATAACGTGGGAATAAAGCAGAGTATGTACTGTTTGCTTTATGACCACAACACAAGGCGACATGCCCTGTCCTTGTACAAATGCCACTCTGCCACATCCTCCTTCCTTCTGGTGAAAATCTACACTGGATGGCATTTACCTGAACAGTTCTTAAGTCTCTTTGAACAGGTCCCTAAAGGCAAAGAATAGTGGCTTAGATTTCCTTAGAGAAATGACATCTTTATCAGTTGCATAAAATAGCTAAGGAAGAAAAATGCATGCATTAGGAAATAAGCTTATTCAATGATAATTACAGAGAAAAACAAAACCAGTGACTGAATTGTGGAGGATCATATATTTTTAAATCTTTCTAAAGAATACTTGAATTTAAAATGCAGTCTCTACTGATATCTTTTTCTTAGTGTAGAAAGGGAACAGAAAAGAGACCTCCAGTCTTGGGAGTTAGGGAGGCAACGAAGGGGGATTATTCCATTAGATAGTATAATTGGTGGGCAGCTGCTGAAAACAAAGTGCTTCTTTAAAAAAGCAGTGATTTATAAACTAGCATAAGGTCATATAACTGCATTATTCTCTTTACATTCTCCATTAGGTGAAAATATCAATACCTATCCTAGCTGCTTTCATCTTAGACAACATATGCCAGCATTTTACTTTCAACTCTGGCTTTTTTATTCTTTGGAAGGATTACATTCAGTAACATCACCACTTCATTTTCATTACATTGTTATTCTATCTTTTAGCAGAAATCAGTTTCATATTGTGTTATTCCCATACTCCTTTGCAAGGTTTAGAAATAAAAAGAGGAATCCTTTCAAATTAAGGAGCCTCTGTTTGATAGCACTTCCCAAACCAAAAAAAAAAAAAAAAAAAAAAAGAAAAGAAAAAAAAAAGAAAAGAAAAAAAAAAAAAAAGAAAGCTGTATTATCTGAGTGGTTTGCTTGAAAAGGACATGCAGCCCTGGAACATTCGAATCCCAACTGTCTAAGCTGAAGTCATTGAAGTGTATTATCTGCAGACTGTTATCATTAATAAGGCAGCTTTAAAAGGACATTTCTTTAAGCCTGGACAATTTCTTTGGGCTAAAACTCTGAGGACGCCCTCTCTATCCTTCAGCTGAAAAAAGAAATTCTCTAGTGTATGAACACGTATAAAAAACTTCTGTCTTCTTGCTACACTTTCACAATCTTTTTTAAAGTTTCTTTTCTTGACTCATAATTACCTCTCCATACAAGGCTAAGACCATTTCTGAGCATTAGCACAGCATAATAATAGTGCCTTTCAACTGATTAGTAGCACAACAACTGCTGCAAAGGCTTTCTTACAAGTTCACATTTAAGTTCTGTTCCTTCTGTCCTCTGCCACCTTCAAAGAAAGATTTAAAGTAAAAGTTTAATATATTCTATTGGTCGATTTCTTAAGAGTCAGTGTCCTTTTAATGGCCAATGGGTGTTCTTTGTTTTGCTTCAAGGAAGACTGTCTGCATTTTCCCTCTCATCTCTTTTTGGAGGCAGGGGATGTTAGAACTTTTCCCTGGTCCTGATAAGTGGATAATGGATACAGGCTTGTTCCAATAAGATAGCACTGTTTATTTATCTTTTGCTCTCTTTTGAATGCACTTTCAGTTACTGGAAAGGAATTGCCCTTCTTTATGTAGAAAGAATTTCTGGTACTGGAAATTACAGATGATGTAATAAAAAGCAAAAGGAGGCTTAAACAAAATAAGAATTGAGATAAAGGCTATTTCTATTTATGCTTTTTCAGTTAGATGAAATATGAAAGCATTTTTATAAATCTATTGAAATTTATTTTCACTGACATTGCCAGATGCTTCTTTGATTGCAGCTTTACTGGTGCCTGACTGAGAAGTGATACAGCTTCAGAGAAAAGGAGATTATATATATATTAAAGAGGAAACTCTACCACAAATGCCAGATGAAACCTTTTTATTAAATGTTCACAATGAAGAAGGATGGAATCCCTCAGCTTGTTCAGTCAGTAATGTAACCTGATATGCCAAGAGCCTTGAACAAAAATAAATAAATAAATAAATAAATAAAGCTCATTCATTAAACACTGATGTACTCAAAGGAATAATGTCCCTGCCTTGTAATGATATTTTTAAATATAATGATAAATATAAATAATGATATTTTTAAAAATATCCATATCACATTACTTCCATTTAGCTCAAATATTCTATTTTTAAACATGTTTAAATATAAGTTACACCTGGACCAGAGATGCTTTACATTTTCTAGTGTAAGGTGGCAATTAAATAGCATAAATTACTGGAAAGATGCTGACAATATAATGGGAAGTACTCTCTACAGCAGTGCCATTTGCTAAGAGTATACAGTTTTAAGCAACAAGTACTGAATGTAGCAAAGCTTTAAGTAATATACTAGAAGGCAGAATTCAGCTTCTAGGATCTAGAATAAGCTCTCATTCTCTTCAGTCTCTGACACTGAATTTAGACATCAGGGAGACATGGAGGCAAAATATGACTACCTGGTGTTCAGCTGTGTTAGGAGAGGGAATAGAAGCAGCTGGACAAAAAGAGAAATGATATCTAGAGCTCCCTTCAGAAATTAAGAGGAGTTTGCTTATATTTATTTGTTTTCAATTTCTTTGCATATTCTCTCTTCTCTCAGATGAGAGAACATGGGGTACACATGGGGTACAGAGGAACTGCTCAGAAAACATCAATTTTGCAATAACCTCACCTAGTCAAAATAAAACAGAGCTTTCCATCAATCCTTGAGCGTGGTTTTGTTAACGAGATTTTTGTGCTGGTTTTAAATCATCAAGGTTGTTCTGGAAATGGTTTGGGTTAAGATTTGAAATAATGCATGGTGGAAACCAAAGACAAATACTCCCGAGCTTGAAAAATTACAACAATGTGAAAAACAAAACTAAGATCAGAATGAGCAAATAAGAGCACTGGGGGTGCTACCATGTACTTGTGCTTTACATCACAGTGTAAAAGTATGTGGTTTGCAAAAGAAAGGTTTGCCTCTTTTTGCATGTGAAGAGCTCCAGATTACATGTCAAGCTTTAGAAATGAGTAACTCACTTCCAACTGTTCCTTAAGGACTGGCATCACTTAAATTATAGTTTAGGAAACAAATACTTAAGGAGCCTGTTTTGATGTATTTCTGGCAGTAGGCCACTTAATTCAACATAAAAACATGTCTGAAAGGCCCTGACATAACTGGTGCATAATTGCAACATCTGCAAACACCTTCAGGAGTGTTTTAAAAAGCAAATCATTAAACTATTCCATTAAAATCAGCTTCTCAGTATATGTCACTTGAAAATAAATAAATAAACAAATAAATAAAAGAAGAAAAAAACAAAACAAAAACAAAATCTTGACAATACATTTCATTCTCATTTGTTTCACTGCCCTTGATTAGCACTTTCCAAATGCACACTGAAACATTTGACAGACCTGTACATGCTGAGGATGCCCTGAGTACATTTTCTCTGTCAAATTAAACTGTCAAAGACTTAGAGATATCCTACTCATTTTGTCTAGTCTCAGTTTCACAGTGAAACTGTTCTATTCCTTTCTCAAAGAATTAAGACAACACCACTTCGATGCTTGTTGGTTGACCAGTAGCATTCAGAAAAAAATAAAATAGATAATTTTAAAGTTCTATAAATGCAAGGAGAAGGAAAGGAAATTAAGTTTTTATTAAAACAGATAACAGGATTGCTATCAGTACAGTGGTTTCCTATTCCCCGCTGAGCACGGTAATGAGGATTCAGGATTCTGTAAATGATACACTGTCAGAAAAAGTCTCTGGATGCACAGCAAGAGATACATAGCAGCTTCATTTTCCTGTGGAATTTGATCTTATGAAACATTTATTTAAGAAACACCAAGCAATTAAAAATCTGTGCATGTACCTGTGTGAAGATGTCTTTTAAGAAGCCTTGCTTTTTAGATCTGTATATTCTCACAAGTATCCCTAGAATTAAAAGTAGGTGTATTTGAAAATGATAAGTAAGAGATATATTAGTCTATCATCCAAAGAGAAGTCTGTGCTCAAAATAACAAAGCCTGTATGTTCTGAGGTTAACTATATGTGCATAATATAATAAGCAGTAAAATTCACTGCTTGTCTCATTTAGCATGCTCAGCTCCTGCTCAGAGAGGGGACACTGACCAGGACTGTTGTAAGCTGGCTATATAATTGGAAAGAACTGCTGTGGGATTCATATTACAGTGCAGACAGAGGAAGTGCTGGCAGAAGGCATTAGTCCATCAGAAATCATCCTACACCTGACCTTCTTGTCTCTCCTACATACTCTGGCTTTCACAAAGTCACTCTTACCTAAAGAGGAGAAGGAGACCCTATGGTTTAGCAAAGTTCACATAAGATTTTGCAGCTCTCCATGACAAGCTGAATTTTGGGAGACATAGAAGCTGGGCACACGGAAGCCATGCTCATGCTGTCCACATCTGTTCAATGTCTGGCAGCTTGTTTCCCTCAAAATAAGTCTGAACCTATTACGCAGACTCCTTGTTTTCTTTCTTCCTAAAAATACAGTAAGTGGGTTTCCAACATAGAAACAGTCTTAATTTTAGTTCATATCTTTCTCATCCACCAAGTAATTAGAATATGTTTTAAAAATAATTCTATCGTATTTACAACATGCATTTCTCATGCTATGCCCTTCCTGCAGCAGCTTTCATCCTTCATCCTCCTGATAAGCATGAGGCATGGAAAGAGAACAGGGGCAGATCTGCCCTTCTTTTCAGATTCTTCTGATCAGAGATAAAAAAACTTGTGCTTGGAAAGACTTAGAAGATCCAGTTTACTGACACTATGGACAGGAGAGGAAAGGTTGTGTCACTACAGACCAAGCATATCCAGGCTTATCCCTGACAGCAGCTGGTAGTTTAAAGCCTACATTAATAATATATGTACCGTGTTTCTTTGGAGCAGGCTGGTAAAGATCTGCTGCAGAAACACAGATGGTGGCTTTTCTCCAGTTGTAGAAGTGAAAAACAGGAGTACCCAGTCTGGGCTTCATCTGTCTGCAGCAAGAATAGCACGCAAATGGCCAAGCAGTCCAACAAAGAACACCTTTCTCTAAAGCCTTAATTTACACACAACAGGAACACTGGAACTGCCTAAAGAACATCAGAAAAAGCAGAAAAAAATATGTTTTCTCAGCTCTAAATACAGCTCTGGCCTGTATTATTTGACATTTCTGTCTTCTTCCTAGGGAAAACTTACAGTTCATACACTGTTACTTGCATTTTCCCATTCAGAAGAGAAACTCCGTCCCTTCTCTCAGTCAAGTAACCAGAAAGATATTCTTCCCATTTAATTTCCTTCCTCATGACTTCCTCTATATAGGTAAGTCTAGTCTCAGTTCTCACCACATCTCCCAGTGCATCAGTACAAAATCAACAACAAAAACACACGTTATGAGTGCTGCATTGCAAGTTATGCTTCATATTTTATAATGTCAGCAGATGAGGTCAGAAGATGTTGATATGGCAGCAGAGGTTGAAGCTTCCCAGCCATATTCTATAACATGTTGTTATTGCCATGCAACAGTTGGCGCTGGAGGGGCAGATTGACAGAATGTCATGGAATTGTGGATAAAACATAAGTGTGTCACTGAATTCCTCTACATGAAAAATGTTGCATCTGTTTATATCCATTGATGCTTGTTTTATGTTTATGTGAGGTGATAGCTGGTGCATTTCAGCAGCAGCTACAGCTACAGCGGGTCACCTCTGCTGGTGCAGGTTTGCATGAGCATGGTGTGCAGGCCCTTGTTCATCTCCAGTGAAAACACACAGCTAATAGTGGCGACTGTGCTGAAAAATAAGTGTTCTGTAGCTGATAATTTGCTCTATCAGTTAGTATTATTGTGCTCTCAGTTCTAATTTCCACGAAAATAAATAGGAGGCATTATTTTTGGAGCAACGTATATATTATGAAATCTGTTTTCTGCAGTCTATCAGAAGCTCAGGATTCCTCTTTCCTGCTTGCAAAGTTTCGCTGCTTTGGCTTTCTAACAGGCCACAAGTGAGGCAGAACAACTTTAAAGACACTTAAAATTCAAAGCACTTGAACTATGACAGAGTCATGCATTCAGAATGAGACAAAGCAGTAACCATGAAGAATTTAAAATATATCAGCCCTCATTTAAAACCTGGGAAGTTACTATTTCTTTTTCATATACTTGATCTGTAATTTTGTGTGCATTGGTTTTGGAAAGTAATGTTTTCTATGATTAGATTTTGCCAATAAAATGTCACACTAAATAATTGGAGGACAGTAAAATATTTCAGCCTACATTTTTCACATAAAATAGCAATAGATTCAATATTACTTAATTACAGAGTCTGAGAGAAATACAGCGTAATGAATGCTAATATGCTTTGTGCTGTAATCTTAAGTGGAATTAAACCCTTTATTTATTTCATTGCAGTGCAAATGCACTTGTATAGGGCAGCACTTTCAAGTAACCAGCTGATAAGAAAGTGCAGAAAGGTAGGAAGATGCAAGGATCAGCTGAGATGACCAAACATAGCAGTTTTCCTTGTGAGCTATTAAGAACTTGAAAGAAACAGCAAATAGTCAAATATTCTCCTGCGTGAAATCCCTTGATTTGCTAGTGTTGACATAAAGTTTTATGAACAGAACAGAGTACAGATGGCTGCTGGCTGTGTCATAATCATCGCTACCAAGCAGACTCTAACCAGAATGAAGTCAGTATACCTTTGCCTATGGCCATTAAATACTGGAGCCATTGCCTCTGTTCACAATTACATAGTCATGGAGAATGTTTTAAATGCAGTAAATGTTACCACATGAAGTCTGTCACTTACACATAGAATGTGAGAGCAGTGTTAGTTCTGTCCAGTTCATAACACTCAAATTACATAATAACACTATTGTGCCCTTTACACCCCTCTGGATTCACTGAAGAAATTCTGTGTCTTTGATGATGAATATACCTTCTCACAATCACAGCTACAAAGATACAACATGTCAGTACCTAAAGAGAGCCTTACTGATCACTTCAGTCTGCAGAAGCAAATTAGTAGCTTTCTAGATCTGTCAAAAGACGACTCACAAGAAGAGTCTGCATTATGCACAGACATAAGATGTTTGCTGTTGCTTGGCAAGAATAGGTATTTGTTGTTTAGTGCTTAGACAATTTTTTTTTTTCCCTTTCCTCCTTTGTAGCATAGATAGAAACATTAGCTTACAGCCCCAGGTCAATAATCTACACAACCATGTTATCAGCTCCATTCAAGAAAACATAACTGGACTACACATGCCTACATGCACAGCACTTGGGTCAAAGTTTACAGTTTACATAGTGCTTTTAGGTATTTCAGATAGAAAAGCAATACATACCAAGAGTAAAAATCTTTTCCTTTTTTTTTTTTTTTAAACTGTCTGGTAGGGATAAATATTATGAAATTAGGCATCAGGGAAAAATCTCCTGACTGCTACCTTTTGCAAATACTTAGAGAGAGAAAGGGAAGCCTCAATATATTTACATTAAAAAAATCAATTTAAAACATCTTGGAAAATGTATACACACACACACATAAATATTTTGTCACTCATCTGCAGGCTCACACAAGCAACAGATTTAGGAAAAGTGGAAACAATTTTACATTAACAATAAAGTCAAAAGACTGCAAAGTGATGGAAACTTACATACGCGAATTCCTCTTTGGAACAGAATCACAGAATCCTAAAATCATAGAATGACTTCAGATGGAAGGGACCTTAGAGATCATCAGATTCCAAGTCCTATGCCATGGATATGGTTGCCATCCAATAGACCAGGCTGCCTAGGGACCACCCAACCTAGATGTGAAGGCCTCTAGAGATGCGTCACCCACAGTTTCTGTGGGCAGCCTGTGCCAGTGAATCATAGAATGGCTTGGTCTAGAATGGATCTCAAGGATCACAAAGCTCCAACCCCTGCCACAGTCAGGGCCAACAACCTCCACATTTAATACCAGCCCAGGCTGCCCAGGACTCCATCCAACCTGGCCTTGAACACCTCCAGGAATGGATGGGGCATCCACAACCTTCTGGGCTGCTCTTTCAGCACCTCACCACTCTCATAGTAAAGAACTCCCCCCTGATATCCAACCTAAAATCTTCTCTCCTTCAACTTAAAACCATTTCTCCTTTGTCCTGCTATTATCTACCCTTTCAAAGAGTTGAGTGACTCCCCTCCCATTTATAGGCTTTCTCTAGGTACTGAAAGGCTGCAATATGGTCACTCTACAGCCTTCTTTTCTCCAGGCTGAACAAGCCCTCAGAGTGTCTTTGTAGGAGAGGTGCTACAGGCTTCTGCTTATACAGGCTTATACTGAGCTTTATTCAACCCTATTCCAGAGAAGGAGAGAGTCTCCAAAACTGAGCGAGACAGTCCTCGAGCTGAAAAAGAAATTCTTCCAGATGAAGGGGAAAGTCTCTGGGCCTAAGGAGAGAAAGTTCAAAGTGAGAAAAACAATCTCGAACCAAGAGAGAGAATCTCCAAACTGAGCAAGAGGGTCTCCAAGCCAAAAAAAGAAGGCCTCCAAGCCAAAATAACTGAAAGTCTCTGAGCTGAGGGGGAGAAAGTCTCGGAGCCTAAAGAGAGTCTTCTAATTGAATGAGAGTCTCTGATCTTATGACAGTGTCTTGACCAACTGAGTAGGAGAGAAAAATCAATGCTTGTTGCTCCTGTAGAAGTAAAGAAATGGAAGCTTGGAATGAAAAAAAGGAGAAGAAACAAGAGAAGATGAGGAGACTACCAGCCCCATTTGACCTCTAAAAATGGTTGAGAATCAAGACATGTGAAAAGAGTATCCACAACACTCAGATGAGAACACTGTCACCTGGATGCTCTGGTGTGCATCCAGGTGTGGATCAGAATGGTCAGGATGCCTGCCAGATGGGAAGGTATTGCTGCTAGGGATCCAATCATTGAAATTAGTAGAAAACACCCTCTGGAAATGAATTTTAACAGCTGTAAAAAAGATATCTCTTCAAGGAAGATGTGATGCCTCATGCAAGTTACTGGGCCACTATGGAAAAGGGAATCCGGTATCTAAAGGAATTAGTCATAGTGGAGTTGCTATACAACCCCATGTTTGATCCTGATAATCCAGTCCAGACCATGATCCCAAGACAATTAGTTGTATACCAGTTATGTGGCAGAAATTTACACAAATTGCATCAGCAGTTTATGCCAGTGCACTGGTGCAAATGTTATATAGAGAAGAAGGAAGACCTATACTACATGACTGGATCCATACTCTTCAAGAATTCAGAGAAAACCTCACCACTCCTACACAAATTTGCATCTCAGCCACCTCAGCAAGTTCAGAAAGAATGGAAAAATTCAAAGAAACAATTGTACAATTAACCAAAAATTATGAACTCCACTTCTCACCTGTACTGCGAGGGATAATACTGGTTGGCCTTGGAACATCAGAACCACAGAAATATGCGGTTCTAGTAGACACTGGTGTTCAGTGCACCTTGATGCCACTGAGTCATGAAAAGACAGAATCCATCTACATACATTTCTGGGGTGGCAGGGGGCTCTCAAGAATTGGCTTTGTTGGATGCTGAAGTAAGCATCACTGAGAGAGACTGACAGAATCATCCTATTGTGACCAGCCCAGAGGCTCCACACATTCTTCATACTGACTATCTGAAGAGGGGTTGTTTTAAGGACCCAAAAGGGGTATCTATAGGCTTCTGGAATAGCTGCTTTAGACACAGAGAATATTAAGCAGGTGTCTGTCATGCCCATTGTTTCAGAAGTTTCATCTGTTGTGGGTTTGCTACAGGTATTAGAACAGCAGGTGCCAACTGCTACTGCAACAGTGCACAGGTGGCAATATCTCACTAACTGGGTCTCCTTACTCCCTATTCATAAGATGATCCGTCAACCAGAAAGCCAGAGAGTGATTAGCAAAACTCAATCACCCTTCAACATCCCCCAGTGTGAGAAAACAGTGGAGAGTGGAAGTTAACAGTGGAATATTGTGGTCTGAATGAAGTAATACCACTGCTGTACCAGACATGCTAGAACTGCATTATGAACTGGAGTCAAAGGCACCTAAGAGGTATGCCACAGCTGATATTCCCAATGCATTCTTTTCCATCCCTTTGGCTGCAGAGTGCATGCCACAGTTTACCTTCAACTGGAAGGGTGTTCAGTATACTTGGAACCATTTACCCTGGGGGTAGAAATACAGCCCAACCATTTTAAACAGGCTGATTCAGCCTACCATAGAACAGGGTGGAGCTCCTAAACATCTGGAATACATTGACAACATTATCATGTGGGGAAGTGCTGCAGAGAAAGTTTTCAAGAAAGGAGAGAAAATAATTCAAGTCCTTCTGCGAGCTGGTTTCACTTATAAGCGAAGTAATCAGGAAAGAGATGAGACATATAAATGGGTTTAAGATTGAGAGATGGACTTAACCATAGATGTAATTGCACAAGTTATTCATGAAAGTGAAACGTGTGCCACAATTAAGCCAAGGGAATGAAAATCCTCTGGCATGAAAGGTGACAGCAGAAGTATGAAGAGGTTTAGCAGGTTGATTATACCTATTTACCACGAACTTGTGATGGCAAGCACTATGTGCTTACCATGGTGGAAGCAACCACCAGGTGGCCTGATGCATATTCTGTGCCCCATACCACTGCTCATAATACTATATTAGGCCTCAAGAAAAAGAAGTCTTATGGCCATATGGGACCCCAGATAGAATTGAGTCAGAGATCATTTCAAAAATATTCTTATTAACACTCAGATCGAAGACCATGGCAATGAGTGGGTGAATCATGTCTCCTATCATGCACTGGCTTCTGGGATAATGGAGAAATACTATGGACTGTTGAAAAACTGATAGCAACAGGTGGTGGAACATTCAGACACTGGGATATACAGGTAGCAAAAGCCACTTTTTAAGTCAATACTTGAGGATCTGCCAATTGAGATAGCCCTAAATTAATGCAGAACACTTAACACTGCCCACAGCATGGGGGTTAAAACTAGATGATCATTATGAACCTTTTCAACCCAGGCAATTCTATGAGCTACATACTATGAACTATGAACTAGGAACTAGGAACTATGAACTACCTAATCCAGCCCTGTACTTACTGTAGAAGATCCCCGTAACACTTGTAAAAAAGATACTGGGGAAACCAGTGTGAATTATCCTGACTATAGGCAAGGAAAAACCTATTAGTGGGATTGCTTTTGCTCAGGGACCTGGATTTACTTGGTGGACAATGCAAGAAAATGGGAACATTCAGCATATACCTCAAGGGAACTTGATGCTGGGAGAAAGGAGGCAGTAGTAAAATGTATATATGTACATAATGCTAGTTATTGTTATGATTTGTATGGTATATATTTGTGTTGTACAACTTAAGCATTATGTAATGATATGGAATAAGGGGTGAATGTTGCAAATTCTGAATTTACCAGGATTTCAAATCATAATATCATGCAACAGACTGTCGGATCCAGAAAACACAGTGCACTGTGGAGCTGTGTTTCCTGCTTATTTCTGGCAGTTTCACATGAGTTCTGACCCTCCAAGCGGAAGATACTCTGGGACGTACTGCATTTCCCAGGAGTATCCACATGATTTCCAATTATGGTTGTTGGGGGAAAAGCTCTCTGTTTTTGTTTTTGTTTTCCACAAGGGGAAAAGGTGAGAGGTGGAGGGCCTGACAATAAAAAACTGGACAGATTCTCTCCTCCAATTTCATTTTTGGTCTGTTGTATCATTAACTCTTCGAACCACAACATCCTGTCACTATCAGACCCTGCAAAAGCTTGTTTTCCTCCTGTTTATTTTTCAGAACTGGAAGGCCATAATGAGGTCTCCCCAGAGCCTTCCCTTCTCCAGGCCAAACAAGCCCAGCTCCCTCAGCTTTCCTCAATACGAGACATGCTCAGCCTTCCAGTTATCTTTGTGGCCCTCCTCCAGGCCCACCCCAAGAGCTCCATATCCTTCTTGTGCTGGGGGCCCCAGGCCTGTACACAGTACTCCAGGTGGGACTTCACAAGGGCATTTCAGATGTACTAGAGGCAAAAAAAGCACTGAACTGAAATGCATTAGATGGCATCTTTTTCGTTTTTATTTATTTATTTATTTTATTTTATTTTATTTTATTTTATTTTATTTTATTTTATTTTATTTTATTTTATTTTATTTTATTTTATTTTATTTTTTTTCCCCAAGCTTAATTTAACTTTTAATTGAAATGCTTGGATATAAATATTTATTACATTTGCATGATATATTTTAGATAGCGTCATTTTTGCCAGTTGTGTCACACAGCTGGGCAGAGCTCTCAGGCCAGGGAGATAATTTCTAGGTAAAACAAGAAAGGAAGGGGAGGGAGGACAAGTCCCAGCTGTCATAAGGCAATCCTCCATCTGGTGATAGGAGCACTCGTGAAAGACCTGGGGCAACACTCCTGTTGTGAACTAATTTCTCAGTTATTACATTTTATGTTATTTTTTTATTTTCCAGTTGTGATTTAGTGGTGACTTTATGCTTCCTATGTTGAAACTGAATGTTCAGTATTTCTCTTTTTTAGGCAAGGGCAGAAATGAAATCCAATCTTTCAATATACCTTAAAATTTTCATACACTGGAGTCAAAGCATTCATTTCCCAGTTGACTCATTAAATGAAAGTATCCCTCAGGAGACTGACAAAATCCATTCTGCGTTTCTCAAACAACTGCTTTGAATAGTAAAAGATTGGGGGTTTCACTCCTAAGGAAATCCATCTTTAATGGCAAGTTAGCTGAACATGATGTCTAAACAGATTCTATTTGACCTATTTACTGGGAAATTTCATTTTTCTTATGAAATCAGTCTTTGATCTAAAAGCTTGAAGATTCAATATTTGAGTAAAAATATTTGCAGAAATTCTATAAATTCAAAAAGTATATATTATCTAATAATTATATCTGAAACATACCTTTAAATTATATCTCAACAGAGCTAAACCTAAAGAAAAGACATTCTGAAGTTCTGTTTAGTCTAAATAGCTTTTCTCACTCAGCATGGGAATGGCCTTTAGCACATCTCTGTGCTCAGTTCCTCCTACTTCTACAGTTTTTCATTACAAGAGCACCTGTAGACTGGCAGCTCAAGCACATGTTTCACAGTATATTTGTAACAGGAATAGCATACTCTGCGTAATATTAGTTGCCATGCAAGTAAAACAATTTCATTTCGCTGATAATGAAATAATCTCTAGCACAACGCTAAAGCATCCTAAATGGCTAATGGCTAATGACTTTTCTTTAGATCCATCTGCTGGCTGTCTTTCCCCTTGGCACAAAAGTGAATTGTATTTTATTGAATGCAAAATATTGTTTTGATAAGAACTAACCAGATGAAGAGGGAAACACTGACAGCCTTCAGGCTTGAAAAATATAAGTGCACACAGCCACAGTGTCAAGAGTACTGCATTTAACTCAGGTAGCCTTTGTGAATGTCTAGCACTTCTAATTCCATCTCTAGCTATGGGGCCAATACTTATCTACAGTGTGGATGTGCAACCACACTGTGTATCCTCTATTGTATCTTTATTTTAATTGGAACAAACTCTGGGCATCACTGATCACCAGAAAGGTGTTCTGGCTTTCCAAGAAAAACAAGCAGGAGTTCTATATCAGCTTAAGCAGATGTTTGGAGATAAAACATCCACCTCACTATAAGTAACCAGATTCTCAACCAATGGGACTCATCATTAGAAAATATTATGCTCTATTTTAAAAGTATTGGCATGAGAGATCAGTAAATTTTTTTTTATACAGTTGTTATTTCTGAATAAAAACAATCACAACAAGATTCTTGATGCACTCTTGCCAGCTGAACAATCGTCTTATTTTCATGACTTCTTTCTCACAATGGTCTTTTACACAGGGTATCACTTAGATTTACCTATGCCCGTGACAGGGGAAGCCACCCTGTAGGGCCTCCCCTGTCCCTCCCCAGGGCCCGGAAAGGAGGGGGAAAAGGGGAATGGGATAAAAACAGCAGCAATCTAAGGAGGAAAAACTTATTTTACTAAATATGATATCAAAATACAAGATAACACAATATAATATAACCGAGACTAACAAATCGAACAAAACAGAGAGAGAGAGTCCCCGAAAACTGATAGGCCAACTGTGAACTCTAGGCGACACGGCTGGAACGCTTCCCACTCTCAGAAATGTTCAAGAGAAGAAGGAGGGCATTCCAGCTTGGGAACAAGATTATATAGCGTCCTGGTCCCGTGACATCACTACCCGTGTTGTTCTCTGGGATATGTAATATTCCTCTGTGGTCTGCACATTCAATAGAAGTATCCATGCTTTACATGATGTTATGATGTGGAATACTGATAGCAAAATTACAAAATTACAAAACCATGACACAGGGTTAGAGAGATTTTGGGCAATGACAGTTAATGATCATAGCCTCCACTACCTACAGACCCCTCCACTGCAATAGTGCCTCATGTACTCCACTCTGATGCACACACAGAATTCACGTAGAATTCGATTAGCATCAAGAAAATAAGTCTTTTTCTGAGAGTATTGATTTTAATGTGGGTAAAGAAAGGTAGTGAGGTACTATGCAATAGGTCCACTGCTTCTCAGTATGTGTTTCTTAGTATTTGAGATTAAGCCTTGACTAAGCAAATTCATCATTTTCAAGAAATGTTGTAATGGAAAAAGGTCTGTGTCATGTCACCTTCCTTTCATGATGGAAACAATATTTTGTCTTAAAATAATAATATGCATAGTGTTGGTCATGGCAAATACAGAGCTTTCCTTCTGTAAACAAATTAATACTTGTTTTAGAAACAACTAATTTTGTGGATTATTTGATGCTCATGGCTTTGGATTCTATGCTCTTGAACAGGTATTTGAAAAACTTGCCACACTGACATTGGATGAGACACAAGTGACCAGGAGGGGAAAGAATGTTCTGAGCAGCTAGCTGGCTGGGATGATCAGCAGAGATTTAGACTAGGTTCGATCTGCGATGGGGATGGACTTCAAAGTGGCAGAGAAGTGACAGACTTCTAAGTGGCCAAGAAATGTTGTCAGTTTACACAGCAGCAGAGAAAAACCTCCTCACATAAAGCAACCCTGCCAATAGCCTTGCTGACATACCCGTTCACCAATAGCACAGACAGATATGCCTATCTAGTTCTGAAAAATGTGAGTACCAGGAGGTACTCACTTTCTTGACTCTTCCAGTTGCATCACTAGTTATGCAAGCAGCTTTTGATGCAAAAGGAAAATCTTCCCCCATCTCTGTTATAGTTTCTCATTCAATTGCCTTAAAATTTCCAGTGCTCAGACTTTCATTTTCTCTTCTTGCTTTGGTTCATCACTTTGTCCCAGAACGCACTTCTGATGTGACATTCCTTTCCCTTGGGATGCACTCTGATGGGTGAGGATGAGCCCTTCTGATGAGATGGTCCTGTACTGTTGGTAATCTGAGCTAAAACTATTATAAAGTTAACAATTTCAGGCAAGGCAGGAGTGGCCAACTCTCAGACTGTTGCTTATGTCATATGAGAGATCAGGTTTCCTCAGGTCTCCCTGTCAGAGAGCACAGGGTGTTTAGAGGGTAAAACCTGAGGATTTCTGTCTCGGATTCCTTTGTGGCTATTATTGTGAGAGATCTCCTCAGTTTCTGTGAAGTGGTACAGGTATTCCCAGCATTAAAGGGGAAGTGCCTAGGCATGATTCTGTAGAACAGCAACAACAAATTCAGAGCTTACTTAGCAAACCTGAAAGCTGCTCAGCTATTACTTAAAGATGTAGTCTATCTCCTGTCATTTGGGTTAGGTGAGATGTGAAGCAATAAAAAACTGTTAAGCTGTACCAATAAAGCTTTTTATAAAAATACCCAACATAAAGGGGATAAGAGGGAAAATCAATCATTTTAAATCCTCAGCACATTTTGGTAGGGTTTGCCTGGATTTCTCAGTCATTAACTAGAAACAGCCTGTGTTACTACTCTTCTGCCTGCAACTCATTTATTCTTGTACATCATTCCCTTCCCAGCCCCTCTACCTCACATGTGAATCTCAGAGTGTGCCTTTCTCTTCCCTCTGAGCAGCCCTGGCAGCAGTTGGCTCATTGATGGGCTGCACCAGGAACACTGCAGAATGGCTGCAGTGCTACTCTAACCCATTTATGGCCATATCCAAATCCAAGACTAATAAACAGGTACCATATATTGCCTTTCTTTCAGGAGACCTAGTGGTCTGGGACTTGTCGCAGCCTTGGTTGAGCTGAGCTTGATGGAGAACCAAATTTGACCACAGATCTCCTAGAGCTTCCAAATCTGCAGACAGCCACAGTCAGTTTCTGGGTAGCTCAAGAAGGAAAAATCTGCATCTGCCATAGCTGGGAAAAAAAGTTGTGACTTCTGTTGTTCAAGGAACTAAAATTTTGCTGCACTCATATTAGAAATAATT
Source organism: Coturnix japonica (assembly GCF_054131305.1). NCBI lineage: Eukaryota > Metazoa > Chordata > Aves > Galliformes > Phasianidae > Coturnix > Coturnix japonica. Next base: position 5,982,595 of record NC_140702.1, read on the forward strand.
GTAGAAAGGATCCCAATTAAAACTATCCCTTCTCTATATCAGTTTGTTGATAAGAGGCATTAATGGATGCTACATGGCCATACATAAATCTAGATGATGAGGATAATTATTGATTTCGTAGCAGTTCCAATTGGTAGTAGAGCAATATACCATTTTTTTTTCATAGGGTTATATAACATCTTATGTGAATATTAGATGATTGTCAATAGCCAGTATGGGTTCGCCAAGCACAAATCATGCCTGAGGAGGCAATGTTGTATTAGTGTCTCATCTGTACAGTTTACTCTCCTCTTTCATTCCTGGAGACAAAAGTTTCAAAAAGAAAGCCTACAGTTCAAATGTTTATGGGATTTTTCCCATATGTTTTTCTGATTTGATGTATTTGAAAACATTTTGAAACAACATTTTACCTTGATAGATCAAACAATTTCTGGGTTATTTATATATTACTGTATTTAAAAGGCCTTTTTTGTAAGAAAAGCACTACACAGGCATGAAAGTTAAGGAAGATATTTTTAACGAAGGGCTTGTCAAACAACAGAATACTTTAGAAAAATATAGAGAAGTGAGCAGACATGAAAAGTACATATATAAAAGGAGAACAATCTTCCAAGTGGGAACTATGAAAGCAGAAGAACTGAGAATCCATAAGAAAGCACGAAGATCCAGCACAAGGGGAAACTTTCCGTCATAACACTAATGGCAGGAATTATTTATTATCTCCCTGCTCATGGTGATCCTATGTAATTCTTCCTGTTCTAAGCAGAACTGCTGTTGAGCATAAATTGTAACATGCTGAATCACAAATAGATTTCTCCAGTTCAATCAGGTCTACACTCTAGGGAGTTAATAGCAAATCTGTAAACCTTTCTATCAGTTCTCTGCATTTGGGGAGTGATTGAAAGTATAGTTCCTTGCCAAATCAATGGTGACATTCTCATTCACTCTAAAGGACCTTGGAGCAAAAGCCATCCTGGTAGCTTGGAAAAAATAGCCCCAAAACATACACACTTTAAGGTTTAAAACATTGTTATTATTATTATCATCATCATTATTATTATAATTATTATTTAATTGTAATAACCTTATTTTATAGCAAGAATAGAAGTGGTCTTCAAAACAAATAAAATAATGGTTTAATGATATCCTAAATCTATGGTAGTAAAAACAATGGAGACATTAATGCGGTGAATGTTGTTTTGTCCAAAGAGAAGGGGAAGAAAGGCTTAATGTAAATGAATATACATCTTGTCACATTTAGCTCTGTGCCTACCTGGAGATGATGTCCTGCAAGCACAGACAACAGATGGGGCTGGGTACATCTGTTGTATCCTGTGATGAAGCAAGACATTAATTCAGATGTGGGCTCATTCAGCAGACCAGACTGGGGACTTGGCCTGGTTGACTCTTTGTAATTTTAAACTGAAGACAGCTTTCCAAGCCAGGCCAGCAATTTGCCTGCCTGCATAGGGATTTGCAGCTGTCTCGGGATCATGGACAACTGCCAGAAGAAATGCTTATCAAAGGACATTTCAAGACTTGTTTAGTATAATGTTGCCAACAAAATTTTAGCCAAGATAGAAGGAATTGTTTAAGAGAGTGAGATGAGCAAGTTTTCATCTCTTTGGGTGACAGATATTCTCATAGCTTGTACAAAGTCTTTCATGGCGCTTCATCCCCAGGACCTGTAATCAATTTAGAGATGATGAAATGGCTACTTCCACCTGAACTTCAAGACTTTATCATCACGTAGGTAATTTGTAAACATAAGTGAGACAGTTTGCAGTTATGGATAGAAATAAAAACAAACAAACAAACAAAAATATACACCTAATTTATTCAGTAATTCAGAAAGTAGACTTTTAGTAATCCCAGCAGCAGAAGAAAGCAGCAGCAAAAAGTGGGCCAGCCAGAAACTCTACTCCTTGGACTTGGTACAACTGCCTTGAAAGTGTGATGTGCACTAGGTTAGGCAATATGACACTGCCATCTTTAATCAGAGATATGGATCTCAGTTTATATGGCATGGATTTTCATCTGCCATTTTCTGAAAGGAGAGTTCAAGAGCAACACTCCCTCTTTTTAACAGACATCCAGAAATACTGGGTTTCTAACAGTACAGTGAAAACTCCAGTGTTCTTCAAGAGGAAATGCTCCTCTTCACCACTGGTTTGTTGCAGCTAAATTCACAGAATCACAGAATTGTAGGGGTGGGAAGGGACCTCTAGAGATCATTGAGTCCAACCCCCCTGCCAAAGCAGGTTCCCTACACCACATCGCACAAACCGTCAGCTAAATTTTATTTATTATAAGAAAAAGAAGAACACTAAAAGCCATTTCATGAAGCTGTCCGGGTGCAGGGGAGATAACTCCTTTCTAGTCTGCACACCAGAAGAAGGCAAACATCCCTGTTTATAGAGAGAATACATGCATATTCATAGTACAAGGAGTGGTTATTACAATTAATTCTAGACATCCATTACTATATGCTACGCCTATTCTACGCCCCAAACTCCACCCCTAACTCATGACCCCCTGTTGTTCCCAATCTCTATGTTCAACTACACTTACAATTTTATCAATGTAACAGATTAGCCCTTTATTCAGATATTTCTGAAGGAAAAACAGAAGCAACTTCATTTTTTTCTTTTCCCAGTTTCCTGGAAAAGAGATGACTGCAAAATAGAACTTTAAGTTAGCAAATTCATTTATTCCTTTGGTTGAACAATTCAAAATGTCAGAGAGTGAGAGCATGTATAACCTGAATTTAGAGGTGTCATTTATCACACTTCATTTTGGGTCGAGGTCACCTTTTATAAAGTCTAAGATAGACGTAAACTGAATCTTGCATAACTAAGGGATAATGAAACACTGTGAAACAAGTTGTACGTTTGTGAAGGCATAAAATTTTTTATCAATAATTTGATTCCATTTAAAATTCTAAACAGGGAAGGAGGAAGGGTGGCAAACAGTCCTACAGTGTTATACACCTTGATTTCACGGCTTATTCACTTCTGTATCAGCAGTGTCCACACAAAAGGCATACTGTTATTTCACATAATGGAAGGGACAGTTAAATGACTAGTTTCACTGCACACTGCAGCTACACTGACATGTGTAAAAACATTCAAATGCAAAGGGATAAATAATTCACAACTTTGATGAAAGATAGCACCTAAGGGTTTTTATAGGTTGAAAAAGAAGAATGCAGCTGTAAAGTTCTGGCACATCCACTATGTAAGGAATTTGCATAAATTTACCCTGTCCTCACTTTAAAAGAGAACCATTAAACTAACAATATCTAGACTGGATTGCTCTTTTTCGACTGCAATGAGCCCCTATGCTAAAGCACGGGAAGAGTCAAAACAAACAGATAATTTCTTTGAAACAGTAAAGTGGATCTGTAAAGGAAGTTTCATGAATGTACTGCAGGAGGAAATAACAGTCATATTCCTCTTTTCTAAAAAGCACATTCTTAAATAGGAAAGAGAATTATAATGTAGAGTTCCTGCTTCTGTTGCTTGACAAATCAACAATTTGTCCATTGTAAACTAATACTGTGTTTTGTTTATTTTCATTAGTTCTTTCAATTGAATATTTTATTTTTAAGATTGCAAGGACAGCTGAAAAGCTTCTGGATCACAGCACTTCATACATTAAGGGAACATCTGTGAAGCCTAATTCTGTTAACAATGACCTTAATGGCTTCATTTGTTTCTCACTGTATCCTCTGCATTCCAAACACTTGAGGATTCTCACTCAAATAGACCTCCAACTGGTTTTAAGCCTGAGCACCCCTTGTACAGGACATGTTACTCCCAGACAGAAATGGAATGCGTTTCAAAACCAGTCTTCATCAGATAGCTGGAAAACCACTGAGAAATAAAAGCACAGTCAATTATACTCAAATCACAATTTTTCCACTTTAAGAACTTAATCACCTGAAGTGGAGGTAAGTCTAAGCAATAATCCACTCTCTCAGATATTAATATGGCATATAGGTCCTGAAGAGATCTTAGTTCAGGATTATTAAGCCTAAAATCCCATATTATGACCATTCTGCTTGCTGATAGTTCTTTCCTCATGCCTTTAACAGCCTTTTTAGTCTTGTTGTTCCTTTTTTGCATATTTCCATATTCTGGAGTCAAGTTTTCACCCATGCCTGTGACACTGTCAGCCCAATCAGAAGATTATTTTCAGTTTTCTTCCCCAGTGCTTTCTGGCTCATAAAAGTCATAAATAGGCTTCAGACATGATCTCTCTTCTATGTCAAATCCTGGGTTCTCTTTTCACTCCTTCTGTATTGTATTTTCAAAGGTTTTTCAGATCTCCTGTTTTTAACTCAGAGTTCCCCAAAGCTCCAATGCCCTACCTCTCAGACCTTCACATCGACTACATTATTTGGAAATTCATTTGCTACTTCTGCCTATGAAGCCACAAATCTGCCCTTTTATTCCAGACCTGACATCCAAACTATACACTCAGCATGTCTCTTTGACCTCCTGTGAATAACTGTCATATGAAGCTCAAAATAGTTACATCTTCTTTGGGGTTGAAGTCGATGATCTCTAAAGGTCCCTTCCAACCCCTATGATTCTGTGATTCTGTGATTCTGTAGTTCTTCCTGAGGCATTTCTGCTACTTTCTTATTCAATTACTGTGTATAATGTTATCATATTCTTCTCACAAAGATGTCATCTATAACTTGGATTTCTTGGCTTCAAGCACCAAGAGCATGCCTGTTTGTTTCAGAATCCTGCTCACAGCACCTCCACAAACTGTCCACCACATCTCCACACAACATTTTTTTATCATTATTTTGTACCTGTTATTTATCTTTTTTTTTTTTTCCCAGGTGATCATTTAATGTCTCAGTGATTGCAGCTTTTATCTTTTAGAATTGACAAAAGAATTATCAACATGTTGGCATGGTCAAATGCTGCTGCTTGCAAAGCTGATTTCCCTCTCTCAGTGAGTGAAACACGTAATTCTCCATCTTGCAGCAGATCCTCTCCCTCCTCTACACACACTTAAGTGACTTTCTGTGACTGTTCATAGAATTTCCTTGTTCTGCTTAACTGCTATCTTTCATTCAGCTTTGAGAGGTTGAACTCCAACTCCAGTTTTCTATGATTTTCATCATAATTCAACCGATGAACTTTTGAGAAAGCAACTTCAATTATTCACCCAGTGCTCTCTTCATGTCTGAGAGAAATCTGTAGTGAAAGCTGCAAAACTAATCCACAGTTTTTCACAAGAGTGCTTCTTTCTCTAATGGACTCAGAATGATTCCCGGCCCAGTTGCACATCTACTCCACTAGCTATTCTATTAAACTGTGTCATTTCCTTCTTGTCCTGTGCTCACAGTCTTCTTTTCTAGGCCAAGAGACAAGGTGAAGAGAGGACAAATTTGTTCCTTTACAGAGAACTCAGAAAGGAAAACTTAGCTAAAGTGTAAGCCCCTAGAGGCTATGATAACACAAATCCATTGAATACTAGTTGTAACACACATCATTACAATAATGACCCTCAAGTCTTCCAAGCGAAAACTACACTATTTTTCATACCTTTAACATCTTTCTTATATCACTGAACTTTGTCACTGGAAATCCTATTTGGTGTAAGTAAGACACAAAAGGGTGGCATTCATGTCAGTTTTCCTCAGCCCTGTCCAGCACAGACATCTCCACCAACAGTATTTGTCTTAACTTCTCCCATCACTAGAGGAGCAAAAGCCTCTGGATTTCTTCTGATCCTACACAACTATCCATAACTGATGTGAATTTTGGCCTTGTTTTTTTTTTCTGTATTTACTTCCTGCTATTGATAATGAAGGTGACTGGAGTTGCAATAAGGAAGCACAGATGTGTTTTGCAGTTGTCTACACTTCGGTGAAGTAAATCTCTGTTCTTTTATAATTTCTGGAATCATGAAGCAAGGTCCTTTTTTCAGAGCTTGATGAGTTTTTCCTTGTGTTCTAAGCATAAAAACAGTACCAAGGATTTACATGCAGGGCAAGTTTTTCTCTTATCCTTGACTACAGTATGGGGGGTTGGAACTAGGTGACCTTAAAGGTCCCTTCCAACCCAATCCATTCTATGATTCTACAATTCTATGGCAGCAGGAGTATAATAGTTATTTCTGATCCATAAAAGGAATAGCAGCTGCTTGTTTCTGATATTAGAATATGCACTGAAATTTAGTTTTGGCTGGCAGAAGAACAATGAAACTTTAAATGTTGCATTTTCCTTAAGTTAGCCTTAATTCATTTTAAAATTTATTCATCATCATTCCCTTTGCCAGAATTCATGTACTTGACCTTAAACTAACCTTTAGGCACATGGAAAAACAAAGAAAGTTCTGAAATGCTGTCTGCATGTTCTTTTGTCTTGGGGAACATAAATCAGTCCATTGGGTGAGCAACACTGCTTGGTTTTGCATCATGAAATGTAATTGTGGGGCTCTGATATGGTTAAGCTTTATGAAGCTCTCAAGACTGGAGTGAGCAGGGTGCTGGCTTACACCTGTAGCACTGTTTTTGCTGTTTTCTAGACAAGTGAAGTAATGAACACTGATTTCTAAGCTGACATTACTTAGCAGAACAACAGGCATTCCTCTCAGATGGACAAATAATGTGCAGGCTGCAGAGAAAACACTGAAAATAAAAACAGGAACTGCAAATGTGACCTTATGAATAATTCAGAGTCTATGCAATTTTAAATAGAAAAGATCTTTGTATAACAAGGCCAATGAGATACATGTTGAGAAAGTAACAATTTAGACATGAATAGAAATAAAAAGTAATTATGATAAGGAAAGAAAATAAAGTATGATATTTCCACAGCACAGTCATTTCTCAATAAAAGACCATATTTAGCTTAAGGAACTGACTAACTCGAAGAAGTACAATACTTTTTTACTGTTATCTATTACTGCCTGTTTGAAATACTTACAAATAATTATTGATATCAACACAGTCAAGTGCCTTTGTCTCAGTGCCCAGACTCTTATCAGAGCCCATCATACTAGTCTCCCTCTTTCGTATTCACATCTCACCTACTGGATTACACGGCCAGTAGTCACTGAGACTACGAGGGAAAGCACATTGACTTTCATTTGAAACAAATGCACAAAAAGAAGGAATATGGTGAAAAGGTTCAGCAATTCTTAGGTAAGGTCAGCATTACCTTTCCTCTAATTAAATGGAAGTAACATTAATATTCCAGAAATCTGACAAACCATTTGCAACAGATAACTTATTTATAGAAAGCAGTCCTTTTGTACTGAAGCAATACCTGAGTGGTTCTAATTTACCTGAATGTATTCATGATACATCTTCATATCAGGTATCTTTGTATGACTGATCTTCTGGTTGGGTGCAAATACTTAACATTTTCACTGAGTCTCTATGTCAGGTCAAACAGAACTATCTGTAGTTTTCACTTGATGAGTTTATATTCATTTCAATGTGCCAATTTAATTTCTGGCCTTTTAAGTGCTAAAGACTTGTCAACGAGAGTTCTTCTTCAGTCTCAAAGTACAAAATGAACTGTGCAGATGGTAAAAGAGAACATTAGGAAATAAACACATTAGTGTGAGGCTTTTTCTTTTTTTTCTTGTTTGTTTTTATTATTTGTTTTGCTGAAGTCAAACTTTATTTAAGAAAATATAATTTTTTATATTAGGAAGATTATCTAAACTACCTTAGGTTATTTCTGGTCTAAAAGGGATGAACGCTGGTGTTGTGTAAACTTACAACACGAAGGAACATGGGCTCTTTATTACAAAGTGAATAAATCTACAATGAATCATAATCACATAACAGTGCCAGTTCTTATGCGCTCACACCAATTGGATATGCCAGATTATCTCCTGCTTAAGAAGCCAGGAATCCAAGTCCATTCCTCTAACCTTCTCAGACATACTTTTGTTCACAATGGACAGCGGTCAGACAAAGAGCTGACTACTCAGCTAGAACAAATTAGATTAACACCATTAATCAAAGCCAGTGAGATTTCTCATCTATGGGGATTTTGGTGCTGTCAAATTTCTTATTTCATGTTTTGAAATTTATTTTGAATTTTGAGTAATTTTCTGGGTTCTTTTTAGAATTATTTCCACCCATAAGTTCTCCCATATTTTATCTGTACTTTTTTTACTTTTTTTTTTTTTTTTTTTTTGACATAGTTAACTTGGCTTCCAAATGATACAATTAGAATTCATCAAAGAGATCTTTCACTCTTTCAGCCATTTGAGAGCAATTTTTTAATAAGATTTAAAATGAAAAGCAGACAGTGCAGAAATGGTCATTAAAATGTTTCCATTTGAAATAAAACGATCTATTTAATGTGTTAGTTCCATCTGGCTGAGATGAAGTTTCTTTTGGCTTGCAGAAAATTCAGTGTGCCAGTCTTGGCATTGCATTTCCCATTGGAAACTTCCACTGCACTAAAAGGTACCACAAGAGGCTACATAATTGGATGAAAAGTATTTCATTATTTACATTTTTTAAAAGTCAGAGCTTTACCACCTCATAGTACTCAGAAAGGAGGATGGAAATTTAGTAAGGATACGTGTTTCAAGTCTGGACTTTGAAATAAATAGGAGAGTGTACCTAGACTCTGGGAACTAGATTAGTGCTATGCATTTTCATTGCTTACAGTATTAACTAAACAGCAGTTGTGAAAATAGCAAGATGAAAAGCCTTACTGCATTCCACATAAGTATATGAATTTCAGTCTTTTCCCCCCGATTTATATCTAAATTTTAGATGACTACAAGAATGTTTTTTCATCTAGCACTTGATGAATCCTATCACGATTTCTTCCTCCTCTTTAGCGTACCTCTTAGCTGTGCATAAAGCAGAAAAGGGCAAGGAATTAATCAGAATGCCAAAAGAGTTGGGTTACACAGTATGTAAAAGGCACTTCAGCTACATTATTTGCACAATTTCTGTGGGGAGTTGTGAAACAGAGGTCTTAAATCTAATGTGTCTGGCCTACTTCCACCTGGACTCAGTTCAAACCCATTGCCTGCAGCTCACTGAATGCAGAGTGGGAAATCAGTCTTTATATTAAGAACTCATGGCAAACGATTCCAATTCACATTTTTTAGCTGGTATGTTTTTTAACCTGGAGCAACACGGAATTGAAAAATTCTGCAGTTCTGCAAGCTGAGCATAAAAGCCACGTTGCAAACTAAATACATTTCCAGTTCTGTGAAGCCAACAGCAGGATTTTTCTCTAGTATTTCTCTAGTTGCCATGCCACCCACTGAAGTTACTTTATCATCAATCTTTATCCTGTTCCTTTTCTCCCTGTTACCAGTCAGTGTCAAAGCTACTCAGCTACTATGATCTACAGATTAGTGCTGACCCAATTTCAATACATTTATAAATGCCTGATGTAGGCTAAAAGGCTATTTGCCACAAAGATAAGAATGTACCTGTGAAATTAACCCGCTGCACTTTCTGATGTGAAGCATGCATTTAGGTGCTGACATCGCATTACATCTTTCTATGCTCTGTCAAAAATTGAGTGTTTACTCAAACATCTTTCAACAGCATGGACATTATCCTGTTCTATATAGCACTGATTCTCACATCCCTCTATTAATTTCTTGAGTAAATTCTGACATTTTGAGAGCTTATGGACATGAATGAAGATGTTATTGGCAGTACCCCTATAGGAAATTGCAACAAAACCTGTCAGACCTGAACTGTTCTGTTGGAGTCGCTTTAAACCTGAGAACTGCAGTGGGCATGTAAAACCAGATGTGCTAAAATGTATATTGATTTTGTGATATTGACAAATGTAAATTTACAAGTTACAGGAGATACTTTTGATCATGCCACCAGACAACAGATTCAAAATAGTATTTCCAATATATGATAATTGTGGGAACTCAATACAAGAAGAAGCAAATCTCTAATTACTTCTTATGTGTTATCAGTGCACTTCAACACAAAGAACTATAATTCCTAGAAGAATTTAGAACCTATAACTTATCCTCATGAAAGTATATGTATTTTTTCATAATTTTACATTATTTGTCAGGACAAATGTAATCTAAAAAATATACCAAAACAAATACATTCTTGCAATATCACCACCCAGATCGAAGTCATTTTGCCTGCAGGGCCTTATGAGATTATTCAGATATCATGTCTGACTGACCAAGATAGTAGTTTGTGTTGATATTATTTTTTATTATTATTTGAGTTTCTGCAGAAGTTAAAACTGCTAAGTGAATTTTGGTAAAACAGCATGGGGCCATTGGTCTGTATAGCAGTTTTTATCAGCAGATCTCAATATGTGAAATCTTAGACTCATGTGGGAAACTGAGAGAGGGAAAGAGGAAAGCTAATAAAGTGAATGAGTGTCAAAGCTAGGAGAGAAAAGAAAAACAAAACATGTTGAAAACTGAGAAAGAGAACTGCCTTGAAAAGACTCTCATAGCTTTATGTTGAACTGAAAGGCTTTCCCAGATATTCCATCGCAAAATACCCACCTAAAGAAACTTGATCAAGGGGAGCAGAGTCAGCGTTCTTGTCACACTTCTACAATGGCCCTGCTCTGAGATAAATCTCCATCTGTTTGAGGGTCTGTTTTTGCATAGTGACATACTTTTCCAGTAAAGAAAAAGTGAAGAGATTCAAGGGATGCATTTTAACAGTACAAGGGAGAAAGACAAGGAAAACATGACTAAGTATTCATTTCATTGGAAATATCTCAAAACAACAAGGATTTCATAGCAATTATGTGTTTCTACACATAATATTCAGCTGGAATCTGGTATGGAAAGTTGTAAGGGGGGAAGGTGATTTTTCAACCATTCATTACTTAGAACAATGAAAGTGTCAGTGAGGCAGCACAGCACAATTATTATGTCAGAGATGGACGGGGAACTCAAGTCCAGCTGCAGTGCACGCTTCAGGATGAAGAGCTCTCAGTGAAAATCTAAGATTTGGTTCAGGGCCAAAACCAGAATGTTCTATTTCTAAATTTGATCCAGATGTAGCCCGAGAGGTTGTAAGTCTTGTGATAAAAGCTGCTCTTGTGAGAAAATCACACATGAGATTACTTTGTTAACCTAAACCTTAAATTTGCCTTGGTGGGGTGAACAGAGAAGTAGAAATGTCTGTCAAAATCCCACAACGAAAAATACCGTGTCATGGTAAGTTAAACCAATAAACAATACAAGAACTGGCTGCAGTTCTAACACCTCATTCAGCCAAGCTGGATCCAGAAGTCTTTGAGCACGACCTAGCCTTAAAGTGATTTGAAAGCCATGTTTTAAGACTGTCATTACAGTAGTAATGAAAGGAAAGAGAATCTATCATTACATTTGCCCTAGAATCATTTTTGTTTCCATGGAAGGAAGACAAGCCATATTCAAGATCTAGTCACGTGTTTTTGTAGAGTTGCATGTCATAAAGAAGTTCTGTACATTATCAGTTCATTTTGCACCATGATTTCTGCTTACATAGCAGATCCAGAATCCAAACTCAGGCAGTTCTATCATTCCTTCCCCTGTAATGCCTGATTGAATCTGTATCGGATCAAAGACTGTGACACAGTATAAAATATTAGAAGTAACTCAAAATTCCAGATGTTCATCTGAAAAAGAAGCTTTGGCGTCACAGATCACGTATTTGGCTAAAAACATATTTTTAATTTATGATAACTTGTTGGCTTTTTAAGTTGAGATCTAAAAGTAATCCTACAAAACTATATCAAACCTTGCTGTAGTGCATAAAGAAACCATAACCTTTGAAACATATATTTTCTCCCATTTTCCAGCATGGCTTTACCAAGGGATGTCATGCTTGACCAGTTTGGTGGTCTTCTGTGATGAAGTGATGGCATTGGTGGACTAAGGGAAGATGACTGATGCCATCTACCTGGACTTGTGCATGGCCTTTGACATGGTCCCCCACCACGCCTCCAAATTGGAGACATGATTTTGAGGGGTGACTGTTCAGTGAATAAGGAATTGTTTGGAAGGCTGTAGACAGAGGGTTGTGGTGAATAGCACTATGTCCAGATGGAGGCTTGGGACTCCATCTAGAGTACAGAATCCTGGTCTGGGGCCCCCCATACAGGAAAGATGCGGAGCTGTTGGAGAGGGTCCACAGGAGGGTCATGAAGGTCAGAGGGCTGCAGCACCTCCCCTACAAAGATAGGCTGAGGGAGCTGGGCTTGTTCAGCCAGGAGAAAAGAAGACTGCAAGAAGACCTCATTGCATCCTTCCAGTTTTTAAAGGGGGATTATAAACAAGAGGGAAAACAACTTTTTACAGGGGAGGGAGTGATAGGACAAGGGGGGATGGTTTTAAGCTCAAGGAGGGAAGGTTTATATTGGACATCAGGGGGAAGTTCTTTACTGTGAGAGCAGTGAGATGCTGGAACAGGCTGCCTGTGGAGGCTGTGGAGTGCTCTGTTCCTGGAAGTGTCCACGGCAAGGTTGCATGGGACCCTGAGCAGACTGGTCTAGTACCAGACCTAGAGGCTGGTGGTCCTGCCTGTGGCAGGGAGTTTGGAACTTGATAATCACTGAGATCCCTTACAATCCAAGCCATTCTATGATTGTTCCCTGTAGAGGGTATCAGAATTGCCCTTGTGATTAATATACATGTAATCTCTACCTATTCACACTGTTTCTTTCCAGCACTGCTAAAAGTTTTGGTATGCTGACGTGTGTTATTGAGGTTTTTATAGGTTTCTCTTAATCTGGGAAAACAAACAAACAAACAAACAAAAACACACAAAAAACAGTTCAAATAATACATCTAATATTATGTCCAATAGGAATTTGTTTTGACTTTGGCATAATTGAAGCATCTTATCATTTGCATCAGAATCAAGAACTACCAATGCTTTCTAACTCCAATCAGTCAAGTCAAGTTTTAAACAGCGCTTGCAAGCATTGCGGTAAGTTTTAAATTATCAGAGAAACATTAGGTCATTCACAGGAACACTGGAGCTATAGAACTAATAGAAAATAACCTTGGAATGGCAAACTCGCTGGGTGATGTGCCAAAAGCATGTATCTTTATACTGTAGTTTGAAGTTTTCAGTGCTCAAAGCTGTGAAAGAGTTGAAAACCAACACGCCCCGACATTTCATTCACTCTTTTTCTTATAGTTTCTGTTTGCGCTTAATATTATGTGATCTATACTTAAATGAAGTGCTTCATTTCTCTTTCTAATACAAATGAAGTTAATACTGAATTCGTATTTTGTTGTCGCCTTTTGTTGTATTCAGTCTTCAAAGCTCCAGTTTTTCTGGTTTTCATTGATTTAATTGAGGAGTTGTCAAAGTAGAGAAGGTGCACAATCAGACCTTTTCAGTATGATATAGTATATACACACATCTGGGTGACATTAAACTTCTTTTTAATGTAACTTACCCTTGTTGATGAAAGCCATGTAAGTGTTTAACGAATCACTACAATCAAAGATCATGAAGGTGTAAAGATTTACTGCTGACAGGAAAGATGCCATAAGCAGTGTTCCACCGGACTCAGTGGTGAGGTCAGTTTTGTTTAACATTTTTATCATTGATCTCAATGAGTGGATCAAATGCACCCACAGTAAGTTTGCAAATGACATCAATGTCTCAGCAGTGTCAATCTGCCTGAGAATTTGAAGGTTTTGCAGACAGATCTGCAGTGAGTCACATTTGTTGGTGTACCAACCAACAAGGCTAAATGCCAGGTGTTGCACTTGGGGGAAAACAACTCCACGCAGAACTACTGGACTGGGGAAGAGTGGCTGGGAAGCTGCCAGCAGAAAAGGGCTTTCCTACAGACACTTTTTATTCATAAAGAATTTCTTCAATACATTCACTCAGAACTCCAACACCCAAAAAGTTAATGTTCTTGATTCTTGTTGCAGGACTGTTTTCCACTTTGTAGAAGTGAAGTAGATCTAATGCACATCCCTCACAGTCCTGTCTGTCCAGGTACATGCACTGGTCCAGCTCCCTTCCACCGGAGCAGCCATTTCATAAGAACACTGTCACTTGAAAGGCTGAAAAGAGCAGAAAAATGAAACTCAATTTCTAAGGAAAAATAAAAAATAAAAAATCCCACTACTGTCAAAAGTTCTTTTCTTTTTCGTCTTTGCTTTTTCTCAGTTGCTTGAGAAAATCATAGGGATCTTTAATTGACCGAGGAAGCACTTAACACCCAATGACACCGATTAGTGCAGATTTCTAACTCTAGGGCTTGCTGAAACCACTAGAGCAGCTAAGTAGAATTGCTGCATTAAGCCATTATGATCATGTAAACAAAAATGTGCTGAGTCCATTAAATATTGAGAAGATAACTGTCTCATTGTCTTGTTCTATTTATGAATGTTTTTGCACACACAGTGTTCTGAGAATTACCTCAACAGATTTAACTCTGTTAGAAGGAAGTGCTTATTTTTGGAATAACAGATCTAAATCGTGGGATACAGACTTCCTTTCAAATCAACTGGTGAATTCATTTCTGACTCTGTACAGAGAATTCATGTTAGCAGTTAATTCAAATACTGAGCAAAAGAAAAGTGGAACATTGGAACCAAAGGTAGGTGGACAGATGTAAACACAGAATATTTTATTAGCAAGAAACAAACAAACAAAACAACAACGACAGCCCACACAGTCTCAGATTTAATGGTATTATCTCCATATTGTTTTCTCCATTGACATCAGAAAAGTAGTAATAATGGAAAACTGATGTTTTAAAATAAATAGTACTTTTTTTTTTTAATGAAGAAGAGAATAAAGCTAGAAAAAGTAATTCTGTAAATTATTTCCCACAGTGAAAGATTAAAAGGAACAAAACAGAAAGCAACGTAAACTTCTTGTCACAATAAAGAATTATATACAGCATTCAGCTTGCTAACACAAACATCAAACTTTTTTTGTTTAAGAACTATGCATATCTCGTTATAAAATGCATTATATATGATATTACAAAGAACAGGGAATTATTTTTTATGATAAAACATCTACAGTTCCTTTAATAATGACACTGGGGCACACTCTTAAACAATGTCTATGACTGCATAGTTAAAAAGAAAGATGGCTTTTCTTCTGAAGTAGGAAGGCAGAACAAACAAACGCAACATCAAAACATTGAAATAAGAGCAGCGTTTACTCTGTCTGTGTGCTCTGCACACAAGAAGTCTCCACGGCTTCTGAATGACCTGTTCTAGCTCTTAAGTGGGAAGAAAAACTGTGAATTTCTGGGAATGCAAAATTGTTACCAAAAGGAAGTTCTGTCTTACCAAGAGCAGAGCTTGAATTTGTCTTTCGGTTTGAATGGCCCCATCCTACCCTACAGGTCACTTAGGCAGGTCACTGAGAAGATGTCTTTTTTCTTTTTTCTTTCTTTCTTTAAAGAAACATATACATATACACACACATATATATGTAGTGTATATGCAAATATGTAACACAGATGCAAGTATATACACATATCGTATTGTCACCCTGAAGGGAATTTGAACATTTCAAACCTTTAAAAGCTTTGGCTGGACCAGACAGAACCTTTCCCCTTCCTCCTGGATGAGACAAACCAATCCACCTGCTTGGAGCCCCTGTGCATCCCCACAGCATGGCCAGGAAGCTTCTGCTTCCCCACCTCAGCATCTGCTCCAGCTCTGGATCACACTATGTTGCTACAGTTCCAGCCTGTGTCTGAAAAGTCTCACTGAAGACTAGTGAATCTTCTGTCACATAAGAATGATTAGTACTTATTAGCACTCATTAATCTCTACGTGCTGCAGGTGTGCAGTAGACTGACAGGCAGAAAATCTGTGTCTCATGGAGGACATCAGCACAAAGCAGCAGAGGCTATGACTATACTGACAGGCCAAAGTGTGCTATGAGCCCTGCCCTGGTGCACCCAAACTGTCTACTGAGACGTGTTTGGCTCATAGAAATTCTTGACCCATCCTTTGAGTTTGGAATGGAGGAGCACTGTTTGGCAGGCTGGGGACCACTCTGGTGGTGCAGTGCTATGTGAGGCTGTCCCAGGGCAGAGAAGCACTGCTACCTGACAGAAGTCCCAAAACATTGGACAGAAGACAGAGAATGCCTGAAGTCAGGCCAAACCTCCTTTCTCCCTTCAGCTTAGGTCTGAATTTCTCAGCGGCCCTGCTTGCTCTTACAAAGTGATTGGAGAGGGAGAACAAGGGAAATGTCTGTGCACTGGCTGCTGCAGCAGCAGGACCCAAGGATTAAAGCACATATAACTTTCCCAGGCTTCAGAAGGTCTCTACTTGACATTTTGGAGGCAAAACCCATCCTGAATGAGCTCTGATCTCCTACGGTGGGCTCTTTCTGACTGGTTGTCAGCCTTAAACAGGCTGGTTGAGAAAGCGCAACAGCTGCTGCAGCAGAGAAAGGTTAATCATTTATTCTGATTATTGGAGACATCACCACTACTGTAAATCAAGCAGGTATAATATAATTAGCCAGTTACATTTCCATTATTAAAAAATAATAAATAAATAAGCCTTCATTCACAAAAGTATTCAAATTTCAGTATATTTGTTTTGCTATTGATGAAACTGAAGTGATTTTCCTTCCTTTATAGCTCCAGGCCTGCATGTAGAAAACATCAACAAGCTTTGCACATTTTATGATAAGATAAACAAAGATATAAACAAGGAGATAAAACAGATACAATTATGAATGGTAAGTTATTCCAGTGTTTAAATTAATTACATGGTTGATGTGTGACCGTGTCTTTTTATCTTCTACTAACTACAAAAAAGAAAAAGATCAAGAAACAGAGATGGGGATATTTAAATTCTATTCTTCCTACTATAATTTAGCTTTAATCACTTCTGAACAATATTTGAGTTCTGTCCAATACAGTTGCCATGTTTAATACAAGGATTAAAGAATAAAATATACATGTCTTGCATATAGGAAGGAGTGGGGAGATTTTTTCTTTAAAAGAAGAATGCTGTGCATCAAAAGAAAAAAAGGTTCACATAAAGTAAAAAAGAAATAAAATGAAAAATTAGTGGTAATTCATGTTGCAGCAAATAGAGATGTATCTTTCAGGGAACAAAAGATCTGGGAAAATTTATTTAAATACTGTACCTAAAATTAGTAGCCTTTATAATCATAGCATCAGCTTTTCCTAACATAAATCCATCAAATTATAGAATCATAGAACCGCTTAGGTTGGACGGGTCCTTTAATATCATCCAGTTCCAACCCTCTGTCATGTGCTTGTTGCCACCCACCTCTAGACCACGATGCCCTGAGCCCTTCCAGCATGGTCTTGAGCATCCATAGCTTCTCTGGGCAGCCATTCCTCTTTGTCTTGTTACTATCCAACTGTGCAAAGTGTCAGTCTACTTCCAGTTTATAAGCTCCTCTCAGGTACTGGAGGGCTGCAGTGAGGTCTCCCCAGTGCCTTCTCTTCTGCAGGCTGAACAAATTGCCTTTCTGAGTGTGTCCAGATTCCTCTGGATGGCATCCCTTCCTTTTGTTGTGTCAGCTGCACCACTCGGCTTGGTGTCATCTGCGAACTTGCTGTGGATTCACTAAATCCCATCATCTGTGTCACTGACAAAGACATTTAAGAGTGCTGGTCCCAAGACAAACCCCTAGAGGACAGCACTTGTGACCAGTCTCCATCTGAACAGTCATCATATACCCTGAAGCGAGACTGATCATAAATACCCTTTAAAAACTTTAAAGCTGATGTAAAATTTATAGTTAAAACGAGGACTTCAATCAGAAACAACAGAGTTTAAAATCCAAATATTAATTAAAGCTATTACAATTACTAAAAATATAGTAACATTTATTAAAAGTTCTAAACCCTTTCTTCTCAAAATGTAGAAGAGTGGCAGAGTTGGAAAGCAGCAGAACTGTCCCATCCCATCCCTTCCCATCCCTAAAGATATGTACCTGATGCCAGTGGTAACAAAGCTAATTCTTTGCCATGGGCTGGGGCAGAAAGTCTTGTCTGTCTTATTCCCTAACTGAAATGCAGTCTGGATAGGAAGGATTTGTAATCACACTACTGCAAAACATCAATATCTGCCAGAAAACAAGAAGCTGCTGCTGCCTTGGACACAAATTAGATCAATTGGCCATCTGGGGTGGACACGTAGAATAACACACAGAGAGCATTGAGCAGCAGTTAGCCTCTTAAGGTTTCAGGAAAGCAATTAATCAGCAACTCCAAGATCTCATCTCTTAACAGTACTGCAGTTTGTGAAGAACTTTTGCCCTCAGTGAGATTTGAAGGCCCCAGATATAGACAATGCCCTCTAACAAGACAGTCATCTGTCTGTTCCTTACTTTGCAGAGAGGTGAACTTCCTCTGTTCTGCTGGATGCAGAAAAAGGTAGTCAGAACTTGAACAGCCCATAGGGATACAGGGAATGGAGCCTCAGTTTAGGTCAGCTTGTCTTGACTCACGCTGCTGGTCACCTTTCATCAGCTTAGAATAGTAAGTTCTTCCCCACCAGTGGAAGGGGAAGGATGGGAGCTGGTGACTTCTGGCACCTTTCTTTTGCCTACTGCTCCATCTGAAGGCTTCCAACGGCAAAGTATGTTCAGTGTCCTCAAGGCTGAGACTGAGCCAACCAAGATGAAAAGGGTGAGGATGCAAATGGTAATAGCGGGCAAGCCTGTTCAGCAGGGATTATAAGCATCCACCTACCAGCCTGACCTGTTACCTATAGAAGCTCACTGCTTGCTGGAGTCCAGAATCTGGAATGTTGTGGAGAGACTGCTAGGACTTGTCTGACTGTAAATATTAAGCTTGATATTCATCCATGTAGGCATCAATGATCCTACCAGGGGTGACCTGTAGAGATCATCAAAGATGTCTGCAGAGCTCTGGGCACATGGTCTTGGGCTTGAGGACCAGGTGACGTTCTCAGTACTAACAGCAATGGGACAGGAGAAGGGCACTGATATTGCATGTCAGTGGTTTTTTGAAGAGGTGGTGTTAGCAATCAGGTCTTGATCGCCATGGCCTTGGGACACTGTTTAAGAGTCAATGGCTCCTTAAGCAGGGAGATTGAATCAGATGAGTCTTGTTCAAACCACAGGGCTCTTCTCACCTTACCCACACAGTGATTCTGTGCATCCAAAGAAGTTAAATGTACATCAATCCAATCCCAGCTGAAGGATGCATATATTCTACACTTTTTGCTAAAGCTGCAAATTATTGCAAATTATAAGACCTAGATTACAGCCTTCCAATGGTATATTGCCAAACAAATATTTAAATTGCAACATTGGATTTGAATTACAAAGGAGACAGAAAAAAAAATATATTAAAACAGACTCTGCAGCCAGCAATTACAGTGAAGGCTAAATGGTATTATCAGATTCCATTTCATGGAGGAATACTCAGCTCTCCCCAGGGCATAGTCATAGGTTGCTCTATGGCAGATGAAAGAGCAAATGCTCCTTCTCCCTCCCTTAGAGTACTCCACTCCAAACTATACTGCATCTCTCCTTTGCTGGAGAAGTTTCTGCCATTTGAGGGAGAAAAGCTGAGCAGAAACTGGCAAAATTGTGCTTTCTTCAAGTATTGCCTCTATAAATAACTTAGGGACTCACAGCTTACCTCCAGCCAAACTGGCCTGAGGATGTGCTACAGTCACTGAGTTTCTGATAGTGAATGAGAGCTGAGCACTTGTGGAGAGAACAACACTGAGCATGGAAAAACAGCCCTACCTTCCTCCATGCTTCTTCATGGAGGCAATTAAAAAGCAAAATGAAAACAGAGGCATCAATTCTCCTCTCTCACTAGTTTGGAGCAGGCAGAGTTCCTCATAAGTTGACAAAGTTACATGAAGAAAACAAGTTAAGAAGCCTCTCCTAGTAGTAAGAATTTGAGGGAAGGAAATTTTTTCTTTCTTTCTTTCTTTCTTTCTTTCTTTCTTTCTTTCTTTCTTTCTTTCTTTCTTTCTTTCTTTCTTTCTTTCTTTCTTTCTTTCTTTCTTTCTTTCTTTCTTTCTTTCTTTCTTTCTTTCTTTCTTTCTCTCTCTCTCTCTTTCTTTCTCTCTCTCTCTCTTTCTCCCTTTTTTCATTTCTTTCTTCTTTTTTCCTTTTTATATTTATTTTTTTTCCTTTTCTCTGTGATCTGGTAGAAAATAGTTAAACGTACCAAAACAGAAACTTGTACCCACTCCCTTAAAAAAAATAAACAAATGTATCTCTAAGTATTTTTCTTCCATTGCCAAATAAATTAGAATCTGATATTCAGTAGATAACTGAATATCTACTATTAGTAGTTTAGTTTAACGTGGTGTTGCATATTTTCTATCAAACCATTGAGGGCTGCTTTTCATCTCCCACTTTAGATAAGCTATATAGCTCCCTTTGGAATTGTTAGATTAATTTGATTTGTTTTACAGTTGAACCTAGCTTTCCTTTTTATAAAAAATTTCCTTTTTATGGTGCAGTTAGGATGCTGTCTGGCTTTGCAATGCAACTTAGAGCTAAGAATGACAAATGAGAGACAAGTTCTGTTTCTTTTCCTCTCTGATACAAGAAGAACCAGAATAATCCAGCATGAGAATTGCAATGCTCCCTCTGAAGGTATTCAGTTCACAGTTTCTATGGTGAACCATATATTTTGTGCTGATGCATCACTGTGTTTCTGCATTTGTACTTCATATTGACCTCTGTCTAGAGGCATCTCTTTATTGATCTATTTATATATGGCAGCACAGATCAATACAAATATTCGCAAGGAATGTGAAGTTATTTTTGTGCATGTTAACAGGTGTATACAGAAAATACATACAGATATTGATGATGCTTCCAAGTCACTAGCAAAACTGATGACAGTGAGTTCTAAGAACAGCAGAGTGCTTGGAGCTAGTAATGTCTACATAACATAATGAGATATTGTGGTTTTTTTAGTGGGCAATTACATCTGTACAAAGCCCAGTGGGTAATTTTATTCTTCTGCCAATATGAAAAGATCTAAAACTGGGATACCATCAAGGCATTTGTAAGACACATCACCAAATAATTTATTCTTAACATATAGTTAGTAGAAAAAGAAGAAAGAAAATGCTGACCTCTTTTCCTTTAGGAACATGCCATCATATAAAGAAGTTGCTTTGCAGAGCTATGATTCAAATGCACATGAAAGGTCTTTGCACCAATTTTTAAAGAACAAAATCTGGAGAAGAGTACAAATCCAGAGGAAGAGGCTCTTTGTTACACTGCATAGCTCTGAGTCATTCTTTTGTAAAAGCTGCAGATTATTTCTGTCATTACTCTTTCAGTTCACGTTCTTATGTGAGGTCCTTTATTGACGTATATTCCCATGACCATACTGAATTTTCTGGTCTCTCACCTCTCTGTTATAAAAACTGTACTCACAAAGGTATGGCATAGAAAAAGCATCACATGACATAGATAAGCAATCTGATATCATACATATAACACTTACATTTTCTGATAATCCTTCTCACATGCATTTTTCCCTTAAATGAATAAAGTGCCTGAACAACTTAAATAGCAGTCAAAATGTGTTTAAATCCATCTTCATGCTGTTAACAGTGTGCAAACAGAAATATGAACTATGATCAATGAATACATCATTTGCAACGAGTACTTGTTCAGCTCTAGCATGTTCTTAGAAATGATAGGTAGCCATAAAAATGTAAGTCAGGCCTAGAGAATTACAGTCTTCACTAATACTAAATCTACACAGAAAAATTTGACCCAGTCAATACCATCTGTAACACAAAATAAATGTACGCTCATCTCATGAAGGAGCAGAAATGCAAGAGTGATGATGTGTACCTGGTACCATTACAACATTGTCTCCAGCTCATACTCCAGATGGGTACAGGAAAATGCACAAGTGTTTTGGGGTCAGAGTTTCTTGGACATGAGGTGGGAAGTTAATAACAGTAATGTGGGGCATTACCAGTTCTCTCTCCACCCATAAGAGGCCTCTGACTCATCCAGGAAATCCCTTCAAGTTTATGATGTTTATCGTAACAATTTCGTTAGATATCTTGTTTGATTAAATAGATCAGGCTTTCCAAAGCTGCAGATTCTCAGGATGAAATCTCAAAATATATAAATTTATCAAAAAGAAACAAAAATCTTCCACACAGAAGCAATAAATATTCATCAGTGTCTCTAAAATGATATATTTGCCCAAAAACATAAATGCCATGATTAGAAAACCCAGGGTTCTGGAAAAACTTTCCTACTAGGCTTCTTACCCTCTGTATCAAGGCTACGTCACTCTGCTGTTTCAGACTCTGTTTGGTAATGAAGAAGTGAGAATAACAATGACTTATCAAAGGAGTGGTGCTGTGATATAGAAGACTTTTTTCATATGTGGCTCCATAACCACGAAGAGTGGAGTCCTTGAATTCTCCCTTCCTCCATTCAGTGTCAGACAGTGAGTAGGTGCATCAACATTTGGTAACACTGTGCTGAAAATGTGATTTGGGAAGGAAAGAAAAGCCTTGAGTCCATGATTAAACTTGAATGAGAGTTCAGCTGGCTCCTTATCAACTGTTACTGTGTGAGGAGCCTGATTCTACCTGTCGAGCAATCCCTGAAGCTCAATATAAAGCAAAGCTCTTATGTTTCTATTGCACCCCTGTGCTTTGAAAATGCATATCCCCATAATATCTTTTCTTATTTTATTTTTCTCACTGGCTGTTCTAGTACATATGTATGCCATGCAGGTATGTTCCTTACTGTATTACCAGAAGTTTATGGCTTCCACAAACAGCTTCCATTGTTGTTTTTCTTTATTATCCATTTTAGATTTTACTTGCATAAGTGCAGAAGAAAAATAATGAGGAAAAAATGCTTGAAGTCTCAGTATTGTACAGTGAAAGGAAGACCTGGAAATGGAAGTCTTTGTAACAGAGTATGTACTCTCTATTAATACAGTCTATTAAATATTAAGACTGAAGCCAAAGTAGCTAAAACTGAGCGAAACAATTTGTGCAGATCGATTTCTGTTTGAAAACAAATTACCCTTTAGGTTCAAAGGCTGCTGTAAATGCAAACATCTACTGAAAACAAGAACATTTAGTTGTTTTTCTGTTTGATTGTTTTTTAAAAGGACTTATCTCCATGCATAACATCTCTCTGGGGTTTGTATGTGCACAACTCTCCCTTCTGATAGCTCCAGTGATAACAAAATGTAGATTTTTTTGCTTGTTAGTATAAATAAGAATCCGTGTTCTACACGCACTTATGTAGACAGCTGTATGACTCAAACCTATGGCTGCCACTGAGGACAGTGTGAAAATAAATAGGAAAGACTGAAGGCAACAAGTAAAAAGTATGCATGCATCACTGTGCATGTATACAACATACATGCACTACTACATGAAAAGAGATCCTTTTCCTTGGTTTCACAGTGCTATGTCCTTTGCTCTTTTACATTTTCCTTTAAGTTCTTCATAGCAGAGAGTGCTTTCAGTTGAAACCCTTTCATTACTGAACTCATCCTCAGAGCTCCATGGGCTGTGGGGATTTTTGGCTAAGTGAGAGGGCAGCTCAGAACAGAAGTTATAGAGAAACACGAAAAATTGTTCGGACACAGAAAAGGCTGCAGGATGGTGATGTGGGCAGGACTGTATTCTTCATTTAGATTTAGGGGATGCAGCACTGTAGAAAATGTCAGTGATTTCTTTTTGTGATGAGAAATGTTAAAATGTTGAAATGAAAGCTTAATGAGTGTTAAGTTAAGCAACAGTTCTTAACAGAGTATTTCTAATACTGTATATTGATAAATTTGGTACCAAAGTGGTAAACAAAACTTAGGTACCATAGCATTTTTCCTTGCTATTGCTGCGTGAACCTCAGCATTGGAAACACAGGCTTTTTTGTATGAGCTTGCCATTTGCATGAGAAGGACAGATGCAGTCTTTTTTCCCTGCTAAACAGAATACTTTTCCTACCTATTTCCTGCTTTTCAGAGGGGATTTGTCCCCATCTCTCTTGTCTTCAAAGCACCATAGCCAAAAACTTCATACCTGGGAAGTATTGGCAACAAGGTTGTGACATTAAACAAGTTTGACACCCCAAAACAGAAAGCCGAACAGATTCTGACTGAATCTGTATTAATCCTGAAGATATCAGTAAACCTCTTTGTGCACATCCTTCCTAAAGGAAAACTAGTGAGAAATATCAAAGAAGCAAAGCATATTTTGTTCCACCATCAGCATTAAGACAGGGAAGAAAGACAGGAACAGAGCAGGAAAAAAAAAAAAAAAAAAAAAAAAAGAAAGAAAAGAAAAAAAGAAAGAAAATATACATTTGGAGAAGAAAATTTGAACCATCTGCAAAGATGTAAAACATTCTTTCAGTGTGTTTTTAGTTCATTCAGTCTTGAACTATGTCATCCTGCATGGCAGCTTTGCATAAATGAAAACAGAGTATTCCTCTTTATCCCTCATGCCTCATGCTTCAGTCTGATCTAAAAACCTCTTTACCCACAAACCAAAACCAAGATCAAACAAAACAAAACCTCCCAGGAAGGATGCTTGGAGAGGTCATCCGATGACTGATGGTGTTTTATAGCTTTATTATGATATTACAGTAAGCATGGAAGAACAGGCACAATCAGGAATCAGCACTGTGAAATCAGGGTTATCTCTTATCTATTGTCTTCTCTGTACCTGTAGTAACTGTGTGTGGTTGATAACACCTCAGAAGGAAGGAATCTCTGCAGTTAACTCCTGATGTCATTCTCTCACCTAACTTCAAATTCTGTCAGTCCTCAGCCTTCAGAAGTTGAGATATAAGTAGATGGGTGATGTAGAAATGCAAAGGATAGATATGTGACTGACTGGACAGGAGTTTAAGGTGGGGGTTCATCTGTCAGGTTTTGTGTAGCAGTTTCCTGCTTTGTTACTGGCAAGAAGGCAGGACAAGATTGATGAGCTGAGAAAAATAATTTGGGACATAAAAATTGCTCAGTTCATCTGAACACCAGCATTATAAATTTAACAATAATTTAATAATTAGAATGATGTGAAACCTTCAGAAGTAAATCTGTCCCACACATTTATCATAGAATGGAATCACGGAATCGTAGAAGGGCCTGGGTGCAAAAGGACCACAGTGATCATGCAGTTTCAACACCCTCATCATATGCAGGGTCACCAACAACCAAACCATGCTGCCCAGAGACACATCCAGCCTGGCCTTGAATGCCTCCAGGGATGGGGCATCCACAGCCTCCTTGGGCAACCTGTTCCAGTGCATCACCACCCTCTGGGGGAAAAACTTACTCCTAAGATCCAACCTAAACCTCCCCTGTCTAACTTTAAAACCTTTGTCCTATCACTGTCCACCCTCATAAACAACCATTCCACCTCCTGTTTAAACACCCCCTTCAACTATTGGAAGGCCACAATGAGGTCTCCCCGCAGCCTTCTCCAAGCTAAACAAGCCCAGTTCCCTCAATCTTTCCTCATAGGAGAGAGGTGCTCCAGCCCTTTGATCATCTTAGTGGCCTCCTCTGGGCCTGCTCCAAGAGTTCCACATCCTTCCTGTGCTGGGGACCCTAGGCCTGGATGCAGCACTGCAGATGGGGCCTCACAAGAGCTGAGTAGATGGGGACAATCATCTCCCTCTCCCTGCTGGCCACCCCTGTTTTAATGCAGCCCAGCACACAGTTGGCCTCCCAGGCTGCAAGCATACACTGCTAACTCATATCCAGCTCCTCATCCACCAGAACCCCCAAGTCCCTCTCTGCAGGCCTGCTCGCGAGGAGATCTTCCCCAAGTCTGCATAAATACCTGGGGTTGTCTTGACCCGAGTGCAATTTAGTGTTCTTAATTTCGTGGTTTTTTTCTTGGAGAAAGAATGTCTTTTTCTTATTTGATTAAAGAGAGAGCCTCAGTGTTTATAAACTCTACAAGGTAGATGCATCAGTGTATTTCAGACATGCCTACATTCTATAATTGCTGTTTTCAGTAACAGTTGCAATGGGAATTTCTGAGTAACACAACGGTCATTACAGTAGTTGAGAAAATGTTTGCAGATAGGCGTGAGATTAGCATTTTCCATGCCAATCAGAGCATTGTTTCATATCTGAAGGATAAAAATTCTTTTTGCTACTACCTCAGGGCTTCAAAGCATATCATAAAGGTATAATGTCCTGAGAATTTCTAGCCATTCTGAGCTGGATGATAAACACACATTTTACATATAATACTCTCTGATGAGAATTCAGCAAAATATCTATGTTGTTTCAGAAGGGGAAAGGGAGAGGGTGAGGGAAGGGGAAGGAAGGGGGGAGGGAAAGGGTAGAAAAAAGAAAAAGTCAGGCACACGTTCTCTCTGTTGCAGTGAATATTTGCCTTGGTATCTGAAAAGAGAATAATATTTCTCTTTGGTACTTAACTTCTTGTGTTTCCACCCATTATTCAAAGTGTTTTCCTTCCACCCACCCATGTGACACTGCCTCCTTCATTTTGCCATTATTTTTGTTGTTACAATGATCAGCATCATGAAGCTTGGAAAGGAGACTGACTTCACAAGTGGCTGCTAAACATGACATCCTTGGACACCTGGAAGAATTTGCGAACACATGAGCCTCTTTACCAGAGGGCACACAAGTTGCAGCTAATCAGGTGACCAGAAGAGATATTTCAGAGAGAGGACAGTGAAATCCACTCAGACAAGATATTTTTGTAATATCTTAGGAAGACTGGCTTGTGTCCTGAACCCCAAAATCTACAAAGGACTGGAAGTAAAGTAATAGAAACTCTAGTGCCTCTTGCCATTTTATCTTGCTCAGTATCTTCTCTTTTTATAGAGTTTAATAGAATGCTGTTTTCTGTAAAGTTTTACTAAAGATTATTAAGAGTGCTGACATCTATAACTGCCATTCATGCTAGAGTTCTGTCCCAAAAGCAGAAAAGCTAATGACGGTAGTCTCAAAGTCATTCCTGATTCAGTTCTTTGTCATTAAGAATGATGTCTTCCTACAAGATTCGTCAGAGCTTCATGTTACATAAAGTGAATGCTAAGTAAAATATTCTACCAGAATACAAGAAAAACAATAACATAATCACTGATTCTTTCTTAAATCTCCTGTTACCCTAACGTTCACTAATTCTTCGTGACACCTAGTGACTGATTCATACAACAAGTTTTTTCTAATTTTAACTTACATCACAATTTTTTCTGTTATTACATCAAGTTCACTTATCACCAAATACTGGATGTTTTCTGCCATACTACAGATCGCGTATCTACTTGTTTTGCTAAATATTTTATTTCTTTTGCAAACACATTCATTACAGTTGGTTTTAAATGATGAATTATTTAAAAAAAAAAAAAAAAAGAAATTCAAAAGCAGTGTTATATTAACGACAGAGAGACAAGGAATTGTCTTGTGCTTTTTATCCTTTGGTAGAAGGCACTGCTGATAGCTGATAGACATTCAGTGCCCTTATTTGGCCTGGATAAGAATCTGTGTTTTGCCACCAGATTTTTATTTTCTCCAGTCTGTCATTTTCTCCACTGCTACTCTA
Source organism: Coturnix japonica (assembly GCF_054131305.1). NCBI lineage: Eukaryota > Metazoa > Chordata > Aves > Galliformes > Phasianidae > Coturnix > Coturnix japonica. The sequence continues at coordinate 6,010,117 of NC_140702.1, forward strand.
TGTGATATGACATGCTGTGCACTGATAGATATTGGCAGGTCCTGATTAAAATTCACTTTACACCGCCTGCATCCTTCAAAGGAACAAAAGTCTTCTTTTTGTTGTTGTTGTTTTTTAATCCTGAGAACTGAAAACTCATGTTTTCTTTGAGACACTGAGCATGAAGACTTTGTTTTCGTTTGATAAGCAACATCTGATGATTTGTCTCTTTTCAACTCAACAACTGGTCACTGTGGAGAACCTGCAAAAAGTGGGTTTTGGTGTTCTCAGCTCCAGGTGTTGCTGACAGCTTACGAGCTGCTATTTGACAAGTCCTTATCCTTACCAGTTTCTTAAGGTGAAAGACACAGGGAAATATCGTAGCTTGAGACATAGAATTTTTCAGGCTGGCTCTCAATGGAATCTGCTTCATTTCAATGCAGTTCTGTTCAAGTCAAGGCCATAAATTGTCTGGTAGTTAAATCTCGTTCCCATTCCACCCTGCTCAGCTTAAATATGGCACCTAAATGAAGGTAAATTAGTAAAAATCTGAAACTGTGCCAGGTAAACCTAAACAAAACACTTTTCTTGCAACTGTTCTATGATTTCAACAAATTTTGCCTGACTTCCAAGTAGAAGAATCATAACTCCTGTCTCCAGGAATACCTTGTGGGTTTTTCCTCCATGGGCATATGCAACAAAAGATTTTAGACTCTTAGATTTTGCCTTTCCCTTTAAGTAGTGCTCTGTCACTGACTGCTGGCGCTGAGTATACAATGTAATTGACAACCAAGATAAGAAAGACTTTCTAAAATAACATAGTGAGTTTAGGAGAGATTTGAATCCTGTATTTTCAAAGTCACTGAAGGAATCATAGTGGTTTCCTAACACATTACTTTGCTTTAATAAATGTATTCCTTTGGCCACACTCAAAGCACTCAGCAAGCTGGCTGAAAATCTGAAATCTGAGCAACAGAATATCAGCTTCATAGCTGAGACCTGCCTTGAGCAAAAAGTCTTCTGTGTTGCCAATCTTTCCTGGCACTCAGCCACTGAAGACAACTGTTGTTGGCACAAAAGCCTACAGAGAGCAAATTGGTCTTCCATTACTATTCCCTTAGTCACTATTTAGATGGTCTGAGAAGGCTGCCTGCTGCACTTCACGGCACAAGACTCATCTGCCACAATACTCTCACCTATAAAAATGGTGCTTCCTCTTGCCACAAGACTCAGGGAAGCCCAGAAAGCGCCATGTTTTGCATTAGGAACAGTCATATGCACAGCTGGCATATGGCCACTGATTATACTTGTAGGGAGGTGGAAAAAAAAAACCAAAGCAAAAAACAACAAAACAAAACAAAACAAAAACAGTCCTAGGTGTACTCATAGTTAAGGTCTATTAGGAAAACAAATAGTTAAGCTACCAGCGCGCAATAAGCAGGACTACAAATAAGAAGAAATTGAGGGCGTGAAGCTCAAATAGCTGATATATATGAAAGATTTTAAGAGAAAAATGAAGAATATCCAAATCATCTGATTCAGTCGTACCTGAGTCTTCTGCACAAAGCCCAGGTAAGATTAACAGCACATCTGAAGTAATGCTTGAAGACACATTTATTGTCAAGCATTGTTTTGCATCCTTATTACTTGTTCTTGCATGTAACTTTGTGTAGTAACACAGAAAACATGAAATAACTTTGTCATGGAGTGTTTTGATGTGAGAACATTCTCTGTTGGGTGAAATCCAAGACTAAAACATGGGGTTATCCCCAGTACATATATGCCACTAATAAGTTTAGTATGATAAGAAGGAGAAGAGAAAGATGAAACATCCAGTATGTCAGACACAAATCATCTAGTGCAGAATGTTCTAGTGAGATCTGTCTTTCTTTGCAGAGGAGGCTGAGCTTTTAACAGCTCTTCTGGATTTGCACAGCCAGATACAAACTCCCTCTTGGAAAAACTGCCTTTGTTTTCTATGCATTTCCCCTTGCTCTCTGCACATGCAAGACAGCACGTGCTCCTGTAAACTCTATTTCTTTTCCTCAGTACTTCACTGGGTTCAAAATCTGTCAGCATGTTTCCCACTTTCTCCTTTTGACCCTGAAGTGCAGGATCCTGACTACATTCTTTGCCAGGCCTGCATTCTTTGAGATCATGAACTCGATTAGTGCATGCTTTCTGCAGCCCAGTCTGCCTCTGATTTTGAACTTTTTTATGATCTCTTCCATGTTGGTGAGCACCAGATCCAGCACTTCACCTCTGGTTGGTTTGTCCAATATCTGAACCAGAAAGTTGTATTCCATGGACTGGAATCTCTTGACTCCTTGTAGCTCAACATGTTTTTTTCTCAGCAGATATGTGAGTGGTTGAAGTCCTCCATGAAGATGGGAGTCTGCAAGTGCAACACTTCTTGCACTTTTTGAAGCAGGAAGTCCTCATCCACAGGCTCTTCTTGATCGGTTGGCCTGTAGTAGACCCCAGCCACCAGGATATCATTTGTCCCACCCCTAACCTTAACCCATAGGCTCTCAGCTTGTTAATGACTGTTTCTCACAGGCAGTTCTTCCCAGTTTATTCACTTCTTAACCTCAGGTGAGACTCTTTCACATCTCCTGCCTCACCCAACTCTTCAAAAAAGCTCATAGCCCTCAGCCATGGTATTCCAGTTATGTTAGACATCCCACTATGTTGGGAAAGCAATAGTATTCCAATTGCACCATGGTTTCCAGTTCCTCCTGCTTACCTCTCATGCTGTGTGTTTTGGTATAGAAGCATTTCAGCTGGGCTTTCAGTCACATTGCTATCTTGGGGAACTTTTCACAAAAGCTCGGGGGAAAATCTGCACTATCTCTGCCTCCTGAAGCAGCAATGTTCCCTGACTCATCTGTTCCTCAGAAATACATCCCCCTCCCCCATCAAATACAGTTTAAAGCCCTGGTGATGAGCCACACCAGCTTGCTACCTGGTATTTTCATCATAACCTACAGCAGGCTGAGGGTCCTTGTTAGCACCTTGTCTAACTTACCTATGCTATCCTGCATGTCCTTGTCATGGGCATGCTCACTGTCACCCTCTTCCCCTTTCAAACCTAATTTAAAGCCATGTCAGTGAGCCCAGACAGCTCCTGGGCTGCAATACCTTTCCCCTTATGACCTAAGTGGATCCCATCAGCAGCCATTAGGACAGCTCCTAAACAAGTAGCAATTAAAAAAGCCTAACTTCATAGGTCTAACTTTAATAAACAGTCAGCATTCTTTCTCTTTGGAAAAGAATGGAATTGCCTCTCTTGTGGTCCAGTTTTGAGAATAACATTGATTATCTAGGAGAGATTCAGCCTGCAAATATCATAATCATGCCATCATAACTACCAAGGAAATGCTGCAGTCCTCCAGCACTTACTAACAGCCCAGTGCAGGCATACCTCTCGTACTGGTAAGGGCCTCAAACTCATGACAGCTTTATTCAGTAGAAGACAGCATGGTAGAAAGTGATTGTGTAGAACCACAATAGTAGCTGCATATTTACTGTTGTATTACAATAAAATTTGCCTTCTACACAATACTGTTGAAGCTAAGTATCTCACAAAGCAAGCTTGAACTTTTTTTCCAATATATTCAATATCCAACAACAAATCCACTTCAATCACTGGTTTCCAGAAAACAGATTATTCACTGTCCCACAGTGTTATAATTACCTTAGAAATGCTTAGGCTAGAAAGGAACTTAAAGTCCATCCAGTTCCGAACCCCTGCCATAGTCTGGTTGCCATCCACCAGATCAGGCTGCTCAGGGTTCCATCCAGCTTGGCCTTGGGAACCTTCAGGTCTGGGCCATGAGATCAGCTTGTATAGATGACAACCATCTCTGCTGCCTTTCCTATCACTGTAAGTTGTTCTCTTTTGCTTTCATCTAGTACAAGACCTTTAGAGTATCCTCTAGACAAAGGACTCCTTTACCTCTTGCAGGAGATAAACACCTTCCCTACAGCCCCGTTTCATCTTAATTCTAACAATGCTATTCATTGGAAACAGGCTCCAAGCAAATGCTATCAAAGTGATAACAGCCAGGCATGCTGGGGGACCAGTAGCAGGCATGGCTAAACAGGGAAAAGAGGGATCAAGAGGGAAAGGACAGGGTAGTAATGGTTAAGATCTGCCAGTTTACCAGATCCTGCTGCTGCTGAGTGGCAGACATTCTACTAATCAGCAGCCAGGGAAAGAGTCATTTGAGGTGGCTTTTTTTCATCTATTTTATTTGCCAGAGTAACCACATTAACAAGGGTCAATAGTTACAACACCTCTAATGTCCAGCACATAAACCATCATCTAACTGCCTGACTTGCTTATTGCCATCTGTCCCTTGAAGAGTTCTTATTTGAACTCAGCTGCTGCCAGTTTCTCATAAATTTATTTTTATAATTATATTCTTAAGTAGCATGAAAAAAAAATATGTATATTTCTGCAGGATTTTTAGTTTGATGATTCACAAAAAGGTTGTGCTTTTGCTGGCTGCTTTAGTGTATTATGTGCAATCCATTTGAGCCTGAAAAACAAAGTTAGAAACAGAAAATATACTAATATCTATGCTAACAGCTTTGAACAAAATTCTGATTACTGCTGCTGTATTTGCATCTCAGTGCCTCACAACCTGTGTAATACTTGAAACCAAAAAACCTATGTATAAAATAAATAAGAGCACGCACTTAAACATGCTTACAGAATTATGAGGCTCTGAAAAATGACATGTCATTCTGTTAGAAGCTATAAAAAATCCCAGCTGTTTGATACTGTGAGTGAAATATATTGGTTTTACATTTTATAATTTCAAACCCTGTTGTCAGCAGGCAACTTATGTTACTTTATATTCCACTCACCACAACCAACTATAATTCTTTCTGGCACAGCCAAGTAAAATATATCACTGTGTGCTGACACTACTTATTGTTTTTTGTCTCCTATAAATGATTTGTGTCTGTATTTTGAATTTTTGTAAGAGTATTTCCAGAAGATTTTAAAAGAAACAGTATATTCAGCAGAGCAGACATACCAGTATTTCAATAAATGGGGGAAAGCCTTCAGTTCATTGTATGTCCCTGCTTCATTTTCCTCCTTCTGCCTCTTGCCCAGAGTCCCTCTGGCCCCTCTTTTGTGCTCAGACTCATCAAGTAGTCATGGAATCTATTAAACTGATTGCTTCAGGCTATATGAGCATGTTAGTGCTGCTCACTCCAGCCCATAACTCATATATTGAAATGAATCGAGAATCAGTTTTTCTTTTTCTATATAATGAAGTACTGGTTAGGTGCACTTACGTTCCATCCACAGGGGAAGGAAATACTACTCACAATGAAAACAGACAGACGTATGAACAGGGCTGACTCTTTCATTGTGGCACCTTAAGCTAATTAAAAGAGTGACAGCAGTTCCTAGTTTCAATCATTTTCAAGTACGTTATTTGTTACTAAAACATTCATTCTGAACTTCAGACCTCCACTTTTGGTTTGGCAAGTCTGCCAGAAAGATAAAACATCTTTTAACTTATCAACAAGGCTCACAAGATTTAAAGCCTGGATATACATATTTTTAATTTTTTTTCAGTGGCTTTTGAGACAATACTTTTTAAATGCTTTTTGTTTTTAGCTCAGATGCCCTCATTTTCCTGCTTCTACTCTTCCTGTGTTGGAAGTACAGCATCCATTTTGTACTACCTGCAATAGAAAAAAAGAGTTAAAAAAAAAAAAAAAAAAAAAAAGATTTAAACACTGTCAGTATCTATGTAATTAGACTAATATCCGTGGAACTAATACTTCAATGTTAGCAGAAGGTAAAAAAGTATTACCCCCACAACTGATAGTTTCAAGCAACTATTTTACCAAAAACACTAGACATATTACCAGTGTAATGATCTTTAGCCTTTGACACTTTCAGGGCTTGTCCCTAGGGAAATCTCCTTCTGGAATGTTAATCTGTTGCTTCTCTGACCTACTACACATGTACCACATTATTATTACATCCCACATGCTTCCCTTTTCTTGCTGTCATTCTGACAATGAGGTCAGTGAGAAATTCATCTCCAGACCAGATACTTGGAACAAAGTGTTTGCCAATAAAGGAAATCAGACTAGAAACAGGTATTTTTAGAACTACTTTTCTGACACAGACCCAGCTTTCTAATTACATATTATGCTAGGTAATAGCTAGGTGGCACGTACATAACAATGATTCAGAGAGCGTTTGTGGAATGATCACAGGCCTGGCATTTCTTTCAAGCTTTTTATGGATTTTGCTTAAAACATAGATTTCCCTCTGACTAGAACATGGGAATATGTAACACCAAAATTTTCCTAGCCCACATCATAATTCTCCCATTTGTCAGGTATTTTTCCAGTGTAGTGGGAGAATAAAACATACAGTTTTTACCACTTACCCATCAACCCTCAGGGGAGAAAAGAGGGGAACACAGACAGAAGATGCTCCCTGCTCCTGAATGTCTTTGTGGCCTTCCATTGGACTCTCTAGAAGTTCCCTGTCTTTTCGAACTGAGGAGCCCAGGAACAGAAACAGCATTCTAAATGTGGACTCACCTAGGCAGAGCAGAATGGAGGATAACTTCACTCACTCTGCTGACCATGCTCTTCATGATTCACTCCAGGAAACCATCGGCCTTGTTGGCCACAAGGGCACACATGGCCAAAAAAATGCAAATATTTTTGTGTTTAGATCTTTTAACCTTATATTGGTTGGGACACTAAATATTTTTATGCTATTTTATCCAACAGATATCTACTTCAGGAGCCAGTTGTTGAAAAACTGTATGAAAATCTGCCTAACAGCATAATGAAATCATGTAGATTATTCTGAATTTATGAATTCTTATTTTGAATTGTAAATTTCTGATCCAAATTAAACTGTTTGTTTCAGGATGATTTCTTTCTCCTCTCAAGGTGAAGGGAGGAGGTTTAGTCCTTAAAGCTGTGTAGATTTTTGGTTTTTGTTGTTTTTTTTTCTTGTAATCACATGATAATTTTATTCAGCAAGTTTAATACTAATGTTAGATCCACCTTCTGTTAAGCAGACAAAAACTGGCTTTACGCAAAAAAAAAATCAAAATAAAGTTCATATCTTGACTTCCTAGAATATCATAAGCATTACAAATAACTTCCTTGCATTCTTTTCCCTCCAAAATAGAAACTAAGACATTTCCTAAGTCCCAACTAAAATAATCTTTTGAGGCTTTTTATTTTGAGATCACAGAGATGAAGAAAAAAGGCTTCTCAAGAAAGAATGGAGGATTAAAGGGTAACAGATGACAGAGTTCAAATTACATAGCATGGACAAAAAAAAAAAAAAAAAAGGTTGAGAATGACAAGAATTCTAGGCTTTTGTCCCACTTTCTAAGAAAGATTTCAAATAAATGCACTTCTATTATACCTTTCATATATTTGGATTACCTCCTAAATTATTAAGAATGCAATCTTAAATTGGGGGCCTGAACTTACAAACCAACATTTCATCACTTACAAAAATTTCTCTAATCTTCCTTCTAGGGAAAGTAAAAGCAAACCTTGTTGTCTCATCCCACTCAGTGAGTTGTGAGGAGAGTGAATATTTTGAATCCCCTGAAAATGGCACTCCGTGGTCAGCAGAGGCTGTGGGAGCAATGGAATCAGGCAGTAACACAGAAGAACAACCCAAATGATTTACTGAGCTTTCCAACCACAACTGGTCAACTACCTTGAGGTAAAATTAGGCAACTTTCTAACAAGAACATTACAAGTAAGAGATACTTTGGCACAGGTTTCACTGCCTAGTTAACTACTTTGAGGCAAATTTAGAGAAAAGTAACTAGAGAAAAATGCTGAACAGAGATCATGAAGAAAAAGGAGAAGAGGGTGGAAAGAAAGAGAAAATGAAAGAGATTTTTAACTCATCCTCATATCCAGCATTATCTTGAGGTGGGCTCTTGGTCTGTGGGTGGCAGGGTGTCTTAAAGCCAAAATGTACATGTTCAGATGGTCCACTGGTTGAGACCATCCTCAAGGTGTCAACTCCCCACATCAGTGCAGCTGGCAGTCCAGAAGACTCAGGAGCTTTTGCCGAGGGTCTCTGGTGGTCATGCACACCCTCGTCAGAAAGTTGCCATAAGAGGAAGTGGGCAAAATGGCTCACTGCCCCATTTACTCAAGACCCGGCCCACTTCCACCACCTTCTTTCTTGAAGTCAAATTGTTGAATCAAGTTCTCCATTAGTCCCCTAAACATTGTAAACAATCCAAGGTTTGTATCTGTTACAAAATCAGTGGCAAACTTCCAGATCAGATTTAATAATGTTTTGTCATTGGTTATGAGATGAAATCTTTTGCCTTAGTTGGCATGAAATAATTGTAAAAAGAGTGAAAAAGTAAGAAAGATCCTTCTAAGACTGCTCTGTGAACTTCAGTGAAACCACAGGAAACATTTAGAAAGTCTGCACCAAAAGTAATGTCTCCTATTTTGTTATGTTGGCCCATGACATCGGTGGTAGATATTGTGGTATGGAGTTAGAAGTTGAACTTTCCAACCAGTTCGCAATTACATTTCATTGCCACGCATCAGAAGGCAGCAAAGGAACAGACTGGCAGAATAACATCTGACAGAGACGCAGAGGATGTAAAGATTTGGAACTGAATTGTTGCACGTTGAAAACAAGGCTCCCATTGACATTCACTGATGCTTGCTGAACATTTGTGGAGACCAGACAGTGGCTGTGAGCACAGTGAGGCAGTGAGTGATGCATTTCAGCAGTGGTGACAGGGGCAGATGCTTATCTCTTCTGGTACAGATTTTTATGAGCGAGGCACACAGCCTCTTGAACACTGCTTATGAACAGTTAATGGTGGTGACCATTCATGGAAGTGAATAGGAGGTATTACTTTCAGTTCAACCTAACTAATGAAAACATTAGAATAGCAAAATGACCCTGTAAAATGGTGACAGATGATGAAAAATTAAATAGAAACTGTTTGAGAAATACATTTGGAAAAAGGAAGTTTTAAAGCTGTTGGTCTTCTAGAATTACAGGTAGAATAATTTGTTAAAGCAGAAATTAAAATTAGGTATATATTTTTTCCTGTCCATAACCCACACTTTACTGTAAAAGATAAGGAAATCCCTGGCTACAAATTACCGGGGACTCTTGCCTTGAAAAATATTTAAATCACAAGGAGGAGAATTACTGACAAATGTGAGAAACTGAAGTCATTTGACATTTCTAAAAAGAACAACATTAAACTATGGAGACACTGGCAAGCATACATTATGTGCTGCTTCCATAGAAACAGCAGTAAGTACTCACAGAAAATGGAAAATTATTAATCAGGGACTTTTTTTGATGCTGGAACAAAGGGTGTCGCAGAGACTATAAAGTCGTAAGATAAATCCATGTATTCTGAAAACAAAACAAAACAAAACAAAACCAAAACAAAACAAAAAGCACGAAACAAACAGCTGACAGCCTAGCTAAGGATAAATCATACAAGAGCAGGAGAAGACCACTTCTTCAAGGTCAAATAAGCATAGTCCAGATGTGAAATCACATTGGTGTCCTCCTGAGATAAGACATTTTGTATGTACAGGATTAACAGCAGTAACTGGGTGGATAGCATTCGCTTAGAATTTCTTAGGGCGTTTGAATCAATAACAAATGATTAAGGAGTGTAAAAACAATGAACATGGTCATTTAATATCGCAGGCACAATATTCGAATAAAGTGATAATGAGTAAGCCACATCAAGCTTCAGTCCCTCATCATAGATAAGTCATGCAATCCTCCTCATCACCAGAAAATGAATACAAGTGAATAAGGACAGGATTTACAGCAGAGAGCAATCTAGTCAACATTTCAAAGAATCATAAATCAAGCCATGAGAAGCATCAGATGTTATTACAAATTTTTGTACCATGAAAAATTGCAAAAATTGTTTATTAATGTGACTTCTGGTTCTGGATCCTTTAAAATTCCATGTTTTAGCTTGATTGTCTGTAGGAAAGCCAGAAGTGCTGTTCTAGTATAGGGCTGTTGTCCGTGTTGTTCAGATGGACCTGAACTTGGCAAGGGATGAGAAAGATAACAAGAAGAGGTTCTACAGGTACATAGGCAGGAGGAGACAGGCCAAGGAGAGTGTTTCCCCTCTGAAGTAAGGTAATGGAGAGCTGGCTTCCTTAGACATAGAAAAAGCTAAGGTGCTCAGTGAGTGCTTTGCCTAAGTCTTGGTTAAGCTTCCCATGTCTGCCAGGAAGTTTTTCACCCAGAGGGTGGTGACGCACTGGAACAGGTTGCCCAAGGAGGCTGTGGATGCCCCATCCCTGGAGGCATTCAAGGCCAGCTTGGATGTGGCTCTGGGCAGCCTGGTCTGGTGGTTGGTGACCCTGCACATAGCAAGGGGGTTGGAACAAATGATTGTGGTAATTTTCAACTGAGGCAATCCAATGATTTTGTGATACTAAGTCAACTGAAAGACGATTTTGACAGCCAGGTCACTCAGACCCAATGGCTGATGTTGTCAGTGCTGCAAGAGCTGTTAGTTTGGAAAAGAGATTAAAGCAGGCAATGGAAATCTGAATGACATCTACTGTGATGGACAGCAGAAGGTAAAGTAAATCTGGAGGTATGTCTGTGTTAGGAACAGAAAAGATTTCCTAAAAGACCCCTGCAGCACTGCTGTGCATTCACAGGCTGTTTTCAAGGCTGCTACAAGACAACACTTGTGCTTGGCTGTGCCTCCTAAATAGAAGGTATTCACTTGTGTCCCCCCTGAATGTTATGTCTTACCCTGCACTGATTTCTATCTGCCAGTGGGAAGATGCTCCCAGAGAAGAGCGCCAGCAGCCTGCCAGACAGTCCTCGGTGTGTGACCTAAGAACATCCAGAGCACCTTTCTGGTGTCTTGTTACTTTTTCTGTGATGCTCCACAGTACAACTGCGCTGTTATTTCCATCTGAACTGGTCAAGATATTTCTTCTTAGTGCATGTGATCATACACAGCCAAACCTTTCCAATAGTCTAATTGAACAGCCAATTTACTGCCTGATATCTGTGCTCATCTCATCTATTCATCTCAGGATTTCAATTGTTTTCATACCACTGTATGGGTTCTATATTTTCCGCTGTGCACATTTTGTTTTTGGAAAAACACACATTTATTTTTGTCCATAAGAAAAGGTCATAGTTTGTGAAGCACAGGAATAATTAAGAGAAACTGAAGTATTTTTCCTATAGCACAGATGGTAAAGTTCTCAAACTGATTACAGTATATTGGCATTTCATAAAATATGATGCCTGAGAACTACTCATAAAGTTTTTTGATTTTTTCTATTTATTTGCAAGAGAAGTATTTATTAATAAGTATTTTAAATGTCATATATATAGACACTTGTGTGGAGGGCCTTAAAAATAGTTTTATTCCTTTAGAATTTGAGAAGTGTTGTTTTTTTGGTTTTTTTGTTTGTTTTTTTTTTCTTTTTTCCAGCTTGCTCTTTTCTAATGCCAGGAAGCAAATTTGAAAGACCAGGTAATAATTGTTTCAGATACAAATATGTTTCAACCAAACTGCATTTGTGCCACATGTCAAAGTAAAGCTTTAAGAGAGATATCAACATCTGTTTAAAGAAAATACCAAAAGTGACTGTGTAACAACCAGTCTTAAAACATCCTTGTCAACAGATAAGCAGAAAATTCCTCACAATATAAAATGGAGGTGAGGTGAAAGCAAAACCAGCAACATATTAGGAGGAAAAATTCAGCATAGGAAGTTCACCATTTTCACTGTGCATGACTGTGGAATTTATGTCATAATATCTCTTGTGTTCATAATGAATTCTACCTAATTATCTTTTGGTCCTGATCCATAAAAACAAAAGCAAATGTTCGATGATTTGAAGTAAAATGAATGCTAATTCATTTTACTGGGGCAAATCTGTTATGCTAATCTCAACTTTCAACAGTACCAGCAGAAACTTTCCATTTTACTTCAAAGATAAGCAATTTTACTCTTTCTGCTGGCAGACATGTCTTGAGGCAGGCAGACTTTTTTTCAGGTGCTGGTGTATTTTATTACAGTGTACTTTGTATACATGTTACTATATTGCCCTTTATGTGAAATGTTTTGTCAAATGGCTTAAACAAAATGAAAACTCATTTAAAAAAAAAAAAAAAAGAAATTGTTTTCCCAAAGTACCTCTGAAGAGGTCTTTAAGATTGATTCCTGCTAAGAGCAAAAAGAATACACTCTATGTTTTCATATCTAAAACTTGCAGCTTGCAGCTTAATCTGGGAAACACTGAAGGTGACATCCTTAAATCTAAGTCAATCTACAGAAAGTTTTAGACTAAATTGCTTAATCCCTGTACACAGTCAGATGAGGACCAGAACAAATCCTAGTTATTTATAAGCTAAACGAGAATTTGCAGGGTTAAAAAGTTGTAGCTGTTATTTCTATTTCTATTTCTATTCTTAAAGGTGTTTTTCTCTAAATGCTGTTGCTTAAATTTTTAAATGATACATGATTCTAAGTAGGTAACGTTCTTCATGAACAGTCCTCTATATCTGTACAAAAACCTTCCTTACAGCATTACAAAGTACATACTCTTTCATTTGTGGGTTTAGATTTTCTTCAAAGAGGAGCAACTTATTACCTTCTTCAAGTCAGAACATTCTGAAAGTGTCTCGCAGAAGTATTTGATAAAGATCTATAGACAGAGCGAATCCTTTGATACATAATAAAATAATTTTGAATCATCTTTCCACACACAAGAGCAAGACAATGTATCTTTTTAAGGAGGCATATTTTACATGGCACGTTGCATCAATACAGAAAATCCTCTTCCTATTTGCTGCTGGGCTGAAGGAATTACAAAGAACTGGCATTCATTCACAAAAGCAAACACTACTCATTAAAGATAAATAACTCATTATTAGTTTTTAGAAAGAAAAGGGATAAAACTGTAGAACTTTACCAAGAAACATTAACATGGCTAAAAAATTGGAGGGAGGGAAAAAAAAAGCCAATAGGAAAATTATAACAACATGCCACTTCTGAAATTGGAAGAACTAATAAAAAAAATAGTTTACATGAAGCTTTGTTTAAAACTGACACTTTTCTACCTGTTTTTGTTGATGAATAAATGGCTGATGGGAGAGCTGAGTGAGAAATTTGAAGAACAGAGGAGAAGATCATAGAGGAATTACTTTAGCTCATTAAAAGTGATGTGGAAGGACTGGGAGGAATATGTATTTAATTATACATCATGAATTCTCTAATAGCTCTTGTGAAGTGACCATGTGGGCACCTGTATTCTTCTTTATAGAGAAAACCTGTATATTTATTACTGCTTTGTTGTAAAAATTTAAGACAAATATTTATTACGCACATATTCTACTTCAAGATTCTTCATTTTTACTAGGAAGTTGCTAAGGTATGCAGGGAGGAAGTTAGGAAGGCAAAAACCCAACTGGAATTTAGATTGGCCACTACAGTAAAAGAGAATAAGAAATCCTTTTACACATGTATCAGTGGTAGGAGGAGAACCAAGGAAAATGTCCATCCTTTACTTGATGCAGCAGGGAATGTGACCAGTGAGGATAAAGGAAAGGCTGAGGTCCTCAGCACCTTCTTTACATCTGCCTTTAATGGGCAGAGCAGTTATCCTCAGGGCACTTTATGCCCTGATCTGAAAGTCTGGGTTGAAATGCAAAATCCACCCCCAGGGAACTTCAGGCCCATGAGCCTGACCTTGTTACCAAGGAAAGTTATGGAGCAAATCATCTTGGGTGAGATCACACAGCATGTGCATGGCATCCACCAGCCAGCATGGGTTCGTGAAAAGCAGGTCATGCTTTACCAACTTCATCTCCTTCTACAATTGGGTGACCAGACTTGTAGATGAGGGAAAGGCTGTTAATGTAGTCTACCTGGACTTCAACAAAGCCTTTGACAAGGTATCTCACAGTATGCTCCTGAGGAAACTGGCTGTCCATGGTCTAGACAGGTATACCTTTCTTTGGGTAAGGAACTGGCTAGCAGGTTGTGCCCAGCAGGTAGTGGTTAATGGAGTTAAGTCCAGCTGGTGACCTGTTACAAGTGGTGTCCCCCAGGGGTCAGTACTGGGGCCCATCTTGTTTAATATCTTCATTGATGACCTAGATGAGAGGACTGACTGTAATTTCAGTAAGTTTGCAGATGACACCAAGTTGGGAAGAGGCGTTGATCTGCCTGAGGGTAGGGAGGCCCTTCAGAGGGATTCCTATAAATCTCAACCCTCTTACTCATCTATGCTTCTTCTGATACAAATTATTTTCCCAGTAAAATATGGGATTTCTGAGCTATTTTTTTTTCTATTTGCACCTCACTATTGTTGGATAGTCTGAAAAATACATGGTGGTTGCAATTGAACCTTCAACACTGAAGTTGGTACCAAATTTCAAATGTTTTTCGCAGAGAAGCCTTCAGTAACCACTCTCTACATCACCAGCTTGCTTCAGACTACTACTGAATACTTGAGTGCATTAAATTCAAGCATGCACTGCTGCTAACATTGATTCTTATAAAACAAGAATGATGATGTGCTCAGGGAGACAGGAGGCCTGACGTTAAGTGCACAATCTAACCACATTTCTGTTGAATTGCAACAAATATCAGAAGATTGCTTTTTCTGCTTTTTCAAGCCCGGCTGTTTAATTTGTTTCCAACCTCTTCCCTGCCTTGCTCTCCTTTCCTTTCTCATTTCTCTCCAGCCTCCACTTTGTGCTGACCGGGCATTCTGCTCTGTTCCAAGTATGATGCCAACAGAGCAACACTGATTAAATCCATTGATTACAGCAGATGAGAATTCCAGTTCAGCTTCTCTTCTGACCTCCTGAAAAGGAGGAGAAAGACAGCCACAACTAAAGAAAAGCAGAAAATTCCAGTGATCACTGGTGACCTCACAAGCTTGAAACTACACATTTGTATTTCAAACAAACAAACAAAACAAAACACACAATTTGGAAATTAAATAATTTATTATTGTTGAATTCTGTGCTTCCTCAGATCAATTTAAACATAGTGAATAGCAGATTCCTATGACAGTGCAGATACCTCTTCCAAAAAATATCACTGGGCAGTGATCCTTACATGTGTGATTCCTGCAGATCTCTTGCAATATATAATAGGTACACATCTACTTTAACCCTGACTGCAAGACTTTGTTTTCAAACCTGATGAGGTCTAGGTGTGAAATACCTTCTTCTTCACAGATACTTTTAAGTGGAATTTTGAATCATGCAAGAAGCTCCAAGATTTTCAGCTCATCAACCATTGTCAGGCTTCCTCTTGCAGCTCAGAAAGCCACTGCTATCCCGGGCTCCATCAGAAGAGGGACTGTGCCTTTTTACCCTGCCCTTGTGAGGCCCCATCTGGAATACTGTGTAAAGGTCTGTGGCCTGTGGAGGTGTTGGCACCACAAAGGGCCACAAAGATGCTCAGAGGGCTGCAGCATCTCCCCTACAAAACAGGCTGAGGAAGATGGGCTTGTTTAGCCTGGAGAAGGCTGTGAGGAGAACTCATTGCAGCCTTTCAGTATTTAAAATGGGATTGTAAGCAGAAGGGGAATGAACTTTTTACAAGTGTAGACAGTGATAGGACAAGAGGGAATGGCCTTTAGGGAAGGTTTGTATTGGATGTCAGGGGAAAGTTCTTTACAGAGAGTGGTGAGGTCCTGGAACAGCTGCTCAGAGAGGTTGTGGATGCTCTGTTGCTGGAAATGTTCAAGGCAAGGTTGGATGAGGCCCTTGGCAGCCTGGTCTAGTATCAAATCTGGGGGTTTATGGCCCTGCCTGTGCAGTGGGTTTGGAACCTGATGATACCTTAGGTCCCCTCCAAGCCAAGCCATTCTAGGATTCTGTGCCTCTGTGATTCTCCTTCGTCTGTCAGGGCTTCAGTAGTTAGTTCTTCTCCCCTACAATGGCATAATTTTATAGGCCAAGCTGTTGAAGTATGTGAACTTTTTTTTTTCCCCTCTCATTCTCTCTTTCAGCTAGGTCTGAATATTTCAGTTTCCATGTTTACTTGGAACCTAAGCAATATTGTAATGGGTGGATTTCTTTGCCTGATCAAAGGTGCTAGAGAGGGAGGTGATTGTCCCCTCTACTCAGCTCTTGTGAGACCCCATCTGGAGTACTGCATCCAGGCCTGGGGCCCGCAGCACAGGAAGGACATGGAGCTCTTCTTTGATAGGCAATAGTAAAAATCTCCCATAACTATGTGAGACAACAAAGTAGTAAGCTATATCAGCTTTTTTTAGGGACCTTTTAAGCATACCCATATTAAACTTAAAACCAGGGCTGAACATGTTTCCATAACCTCAGAAAGTGCTGCTAACAGTTTGCTAGTGAAAATAAAATAGAATACATCTCTGATAGCATGGCCTAGCTCCGTTCTTTGTTACATGGAGTACTGTTCCTCCCCACACGTGGATGATGCCTATTGGTGAATTTTCCCATTGTGCCATGAACTACCTTCAGTTTTTAGGTGCTTTTACCAGGATATCCTGGATAATGTTTGCATCAAATCACATTATGAGCCATCTTATCACCATAAGACATAATGGAAGGGTTGAGGTGCATGATCAAGGTGCAATAGCATGATGAATTCTCCATCAGCTGTATTAGTGTGATAAGCTGTGTGTTGGCTCTTAGCCAGCTGCAAAAGTGAGGTAATTTAAATCTCTTCTGTTCAAGTTTAAGAAAAGGTCTTTCACCTCACTTTTCCAACAGTCAAAAGCAAGCACACAATCTGTTATTGCAGCTCAGCTGATAGGCAGCAACTCAGTTCTTTGCTTGAATTTGAGAAGTCAACAATTTATCTGACATTTATCATGCAGAGAAAGGATTTGTGTCACTTATCTGTGCATAGCCAAAAGTAGAATATCATGGTGACCCAGAAGATAGTGATTCCTTCCCAGCCACTGCACTGTACTAAGGAAAGTCCTGCACACATTCTTTCAGCTGCAAGGATACAGCATCAAAACCCTTAAACCTTCACATCTCCCCAACTTCCTCCAAAAGAGAAAGTCATCTCTCCAGGCAGCAGGAAGGGAAAAGGAAAGAAAGCCTGGAAGTGTAAGTTACAATTTGCTGTAGAAAAATTGCTAAAACAAATCATTAGCTGTAACAAAAAAAAAAAAATAAAATCTTGCTGGTTTTACAAACCACATCCAATACCACATGGTCTGAGGGTAGTACTGAGATCAACATTTCAACAGCTCCAGTTCATCTTTTGAATTTTTTACATCTTTCTTTCTTTATTTTCTACATTTTCCTTCACTTCTGCACACTAAAAAGACTCAATTAGTAGGTGATTCCAAAGAAGGCAACTTTTCTAACTAATGGAATTTCCCAACTCTAAATTTCCAGCTATGAAGAAATTTCTTCAATTTACTAGAAGTTATTATACATGCTACACCATTGCAGACTCTGTTTCTTGAACCTCCCTGAGAATTTCTCATTCTCAGTTATAAAGAATTAGGAAAATGAGCAAAAATAAATGAAACCAAACTAAAATAATAATAATGGCAACAATTGCAACAATAAAAACAAAAAATCAGTGGAAGAGAGGCTTATAAAACACCAGCCAAGTTGTACCTTTTAAAAATAATAATTAAAAAAAAAAACATCAAGAACATAAATCATGCTCCTATCTTCCCTCAAACTCCTTCAGTCCTTCAGTTTTCATTTAAAGTAATCAAGGCCTTCACCACCTGGCCTCACACATGATACAGAAGAGGCAGCACAGGAATAAAACAGAACCATAGAAAGAAAAGTAGCCTTTGGAAAAAGAAGATTCATGATTTAGAAGTGGTCCGAGGCCATGCTGAACTTCACCTACAGTACCTCAACCCCATTGTGAAGCATCATTCATCTATTTCAGATGTCCATTTCACAAAGAAATTCATGAATTGCAAATAAAGTTCTACTTACAGATTAAATCTCCTCTACACCAGAAGTCACTGCTCCGGTGAAGAAAAAGAACTTCTGGACTACCAGGAAAATGTAGATCCCTGCTGTTTTTCCACCTCATTATACTCTCTGAAGGTTTGTGCAGCTGGTATAAATGTGCCTACTGTCGGGTATGGAGCTGTTCATCTTTGCCAACGTTTGCAATCCTTTCCCTTTTTTTTTTTTTTTTTTTTTCCTTTGAAGCAAACCTTTCATTGACACATTTTAAGTGTAAGTTTGAAAGGATTTGGAAGGAAGTCTGAAAGGAAATGGAAGGATAAGAGTCAATGAAGAATCATGTGAAAGAGTAGAGAACAATGAGCATGAAAAGTCTAGTGAAGTAGGAAAAAGCTCTCTCAAGATGGTAAACAATAATCACCACGTCATCTTGGAGAGATCAAAGAAATGCTGAGTTTCAGAGCATGTAGCAAAGAAGGAAGAAAATGTTTGAGTGAAAAGTGTACACATAGAAAAAGAACATCAGAAACAGAAGAATTTTGAAAAAATAGGTGAACAAGGGACTGGACAGTGAGTGGCAGAGCAAGAAGGAACTCAAAGGGAGGTGAAACAGAAGGGACTTCTTAGAAATTTTACACTGGATCGTTTATTCCAGTCATTTTCTCATCAAGATCTGGGTTGCCACACTATGATGACTAAAATAAAGACACTGATCTTTAAATGGAGAAGAAAGAGAGGAATCAAAGCTTTCGCAGAGCACAGAGAAAGCCAGGGCAGCAGTCTTGCAGCTTTGTCAGCTATGCAGACTTTACATCAGACTACATTGCCTATAACAGGCATTGTGCTTTAAAATACAGAGTTCTGACAAGGGAGACCATGTGTTCCTTTATATCTTGTGCATTGCTTACTAACTAGATGGAGACTTACCCTTCCTTACCTTTGGGACCACATTAGAGATTTTGTACTTCCATTTCAGGATGCAGAGTACTGAACACCCAGGCATAGCTGTCGTCTTATAAATAGAAATGTAGTAACTCAAGTATCAAACAGAGCTTGCTCCAAACCCACAGGGTCTTCTCAAAACTGAAAAAGACCTATATATGTGGCATGCAAAAACCTCTATATCTTGAGCTCTCTGATATAATTGTGAAGCTCAGTTACCGTCTCAGTCTGTAGAAAAGACTATCTTTAATTTGGGCTTGCTGAGTTCTGAAACATTCATATCCTTTCTTTCAATCACATTCAGAATTCTGTCTGCACTGTACTTCATTACTGTGTGCCTGCACTGTCCTTTAGAAGGAGAATAACCAATCACTTTACAGCTACCTTGCACACTGTTCAGATTATCTCATCACTATTACTTTTATTCTCTCGACTGATCATGTATTTGCTTTGGATTAGGACATCAAAAACACTTTCCTGTCACCCTCTCTTCCTCCTTTTCTCTCCCTCTCCTTCTCCTCAGAGACATTTGTACTGTTTTCCAAGGTCAACTTTGATATGTTTTCTCACAGAAACAGAGTCAGAGTTAAGTGAGCTGTGATAATATATATAGAACTCATCATATACACTTCAGGGGTTACTTCTCTGATTGCTCCATTCAACTTTTGCATAATCTCCTCATGTGGCCACTTATTTATATTTAAAGTAACTGCACAAACCTGCAGAGAGTATAATTAGGTGAAAAATAGCAGGAATCTAGATTTCCCTGTGTGGTCTAGAATTTGTTTGCAAAAATCACCAGTTGATTTCTAATATTCTTCCCACCATGGCCAACAGTATTTCTGAGAACACTATTAAAATACCCTCAAGTTCCAAACCCTGCTTTGAAGCACAGCAGCAGGAAGTTGATTAAGTGAAAGATCACAGATAAACCCTTGTGGTCAAAGTGAGCAAATACCAATTTTTTTACTGTAGAATTATTCAAGAACAACTGATCTTCCAAAATGTAAGAAAGAAAATGGACAAAACTCCACAGTTTTCCACCCACCATCTGTGTAACTTAAATTGTTAAAAGACTTCTAATGTGATTTGGTTCTTATTTGCAGTTACTACCATTCCTTCTGTAAAAAACTTTCTCAGATATTAGTCTTTTTCCCCACCTCTATTCCAACAATTAGAACATGGTATTTTTCCTTTACATTGAGATAAGGTAATGTTGCAATTCAAGCAAAGCTATGTTACTTCTTTGTAGATTAATGCAGACTGTTTCCTACACCATAACAATTTTGAAATAAATAAGTGAAATACACTAAGCTTCATGTTGTTGATTCAGCCCACATAATCATTCTTCCCTTAAGCAAAACTCTTCTCCTCTGTTGCACCAGTTTTGTCAGAGGCACATGTTTAATTTATCTTCAGCATGTTGTCGCCATCTCTTTCCTCTCTCCATAACTCACCTCTCCACATGTCCATTGTTTGTACAGAGAGGAAACACACGAGGAATAAACTCTTGGAAGATATGTGTTATTGTTCTGACATCAGAACTCACTGCAGAATGGAACATGTGCCAAGCTGTGCGCATTACTGTTCTTAGGTCAGCATGTTGGCAAAAGTATAGTCCTCAAAAGTGAGGCTACAACCTGAGACTGAGAAACTCCTTAACTCTTCTGAACTAGCAAGCCTTACTAGATGTCCAGAGCTGACATGAAAGAAAGGGACAACTTCGGTATAAATAGCAAAATTTATCAAAGCTCTGAAATGTGTGGTCAGCAGAAATTTATTTCATCTGGCTGTCTTCTGAGAACTTTTCCGCTTACTTCAAGGTAGTTCATGCACTGCATTTTTAATAAGGTCAGCAGAATCACATCTTCAAAGAAAGCATCATTTTCATTTAGTTAGAAAACAGAGTTGTTTACTGCTTGATTTTACTGCCCAGAAGAAGCCTTGGACTCTTCAAGGCCTGTGATGAAGGGGATAATATTAATTACCTCTTTACCTCAAAGAGGGTGAGTAGGCTCAATTAACTTGCACTTAAAAGTGTTTTGAAACTCTCACAAATGAGTAACAGCGTTCCTCATTAGCAATTCTACATCAGTTATTCCAGTTCAATGGTATTTTTTTCCTTCTGAGTGTCTTCTATAAAAAGAACAGCTAATGAAAGGTATACCACCCATTTTACATTGCCAAGAAATTTGCTAATATCCTGTATGTCGTAGATGGTATATAAAACATGAAAGCAAATCAGCAAAAAATTGAAGAATTGGAAAAACAATAGGAATGTATTATAGAACCAGCTCTCTAGAAAATCCAAAAGTCATGATTCAGATTAAAATAAATAAATAAATAAATAAAAATTGAAAAAAAAATAAAAAGACAAATACTTTATGAGGTTTTGTATAATTACCAAACTAAGCAATAGCATCCAGATAACAAAGATTTTCTCATAACATTGCAAAACTACTTAAAATCGCACCACCCCCAGATAATGGGAAGAATATTTAAACATTACCAATCAGATAAGCAAACTGTAGCTTTACAAAATAGTCAGTTGATAAACAAGTTATAAATGTAATGTTTTTATAATGATGATGTTAAAAAGTCTGTGCTAAGTAATACTGTAACTTTTATCCACTGGCAGGAAAATAATCTGTTTCAAAATCTGGTTCAAGTAATCTGGTTCAAAATCAGCAAAGAGTATTCACTGTTTGTGTCCTTCAGTTCAAATGTAATACCAACAGTTCTGTGTTTATTTGCCATCAATGCTTAAATACTGTTTCGACAACTAGAAAATTGGAGAGGATCCTGATAAAGGTAACATGCAGTTCCAAACTTGCTTTGAAGATATCTGACAGATTTTGGTGTCTTTTTTTAATTCCTCTCTGGAAATAGAGGACCACATGTTTGCTTTTCACCCATCATGTGCAAATATAGATACAAGCGCAGAGAAATGCATATTAAATCTTTTTAAAAAGAGGTGGAGAATCACATATATCTTGCATGGAATCCTGGTTCACAGGAAGCAGTAGCCTACAGAGAACATCAAAGCAGTAAACAGATCAGAGCACTCCCACGGAACGTTTAGCTTAGCTGCACTTTCAATAGCCTTTCTAAGGACCAAGTTGAGAGAAAGAATTAACTGCAGAGATCAAAAAGACAAGGTACATCTTTGAAATCCCTTCACAGTCCAGTATTTTATTTATGACCAAAGCCCCTGAGTTGAATGTGAAAGTTGGTTTCCATGGATATTTAAATAACACTTTTATCAGGCGTATCAGAATGACACACTTTGATATTTTGATGTCTTGCAAGATCACCTCTCAGCCATCTCTGAATTCATTTGCTTCTAGCAATCACCATTTCTTAAAAGGAACAAGCAGTGTTTGTGGCTTGTTGGTGTGACCTCACTGCAAAAGAACTGTAAATGCAGAGGACTGTAGCACAGAAGATTGACCACAACAACAACCTGTGACAGAAAAACCAGACCACTTGCTATTTGTTCTTTTGTGCTGGGGGAGGTTCAGGTTGGATATTAGGAAAAATTTATTCTCCAGAGGAGTGGTCAGACACTGGAATGGGCTGCCCAGGGAGGTGGTGGGGTCACTGTCCCTGGATGTGTTCACGAAACATTCTGATGTTGTGTTGATGGACATGGTTTATTGGGAAATACTGGTGGTAGGTGGGCTGTTGGACTGAGTGATCTTGGAGATCTTTTTCAGCTTTGGTGATTCTACAATTCTTCCCCTTGCTTCCTGTTCCCATACACTGCCTAGTGTTTTCTGCGCTATAGGGCAGACCATGTGTAATCTGTGCTGTGAGCAGATACCTCTGTAAACTGCAGTTCAGCCATGTTCATTTGCCTTCCCTTCTGTATTGGTCCCTCCAAGAGAAATAGAAGTGCTCACTTAGCAAGCCAGACATGTCTGATTCTTGCATTGGTATGTGACAGATTTTAAGAAAGTACCATTTCAAGGCTGTGAACATGTGGTATCTTGGTCCTCCAGTGCAAATTTTCTGTCATCACCTACTAAAAATAAAACTAGAGTAAATAAAACATAAAATAAAAAATCAGCAATAGTGCAATTTGAAATAAAATTATCAGAAAGAAATTAGCAGCATGCCTGTCAAAGTAATGCTTTGATTTTGAAACAGCTGATATAAACATTTGTGATTTCTGTGGCTTGCAGTTAAGTTTTAAAAATAGCTCTTAAATATGCACATTAATAACATTCAGAAGGCACATCTTTCAAGCCTGTCCAGACTATTGAGGGGTTTAATTTAACCACGGTATTCATTTATGTCTAGCAGTTAGAATTTTCTTCTAAGCTCAAAGGATCCCAGAGTTGTAACTATGATCTAATTGGTAAGCAATGAAGAATGTTTTTCATGTTTTATAGACAACATGAATCCTGATCATTTTACAGCAGTAAATTATAGAGTGCTCTGTTCACCGTGTCTCCCTCTGGAAATACGGGCCTATATCTCATTAAACTATAAAAATAACTTCCTGTGTTCAGTGGCTCCTTGAAAGCTATCCTGCCAAGGTATGTTATTTTTGCATTACTAATGCATGTTAGCTCGTCAGTCCAGAGAAAGTTAGGTTTTTTATGGCCTCAAACTAAATTAATTTACAGCTGTATCCACATGTCAGGGGGGACTCATGAGGAACCTAAACTGCTATAGAAAACGATAATTTATTATTGATTTTCAGGTCCTTTTTAAAAGCAGCTACAATTCATTGGTTTCTCGGTTCCTTCTGTGCTACAAATGATCTACACAATGCTGGCAACTTAACAAAGGAGCTCCTGCGGGTAAGGCAAAGAACATAAAAGTCAGGTGTGCTTTACTTCTTGGCTTAAGACAAATGATTCATCACTTTATCACGGAAAAAAATAAAAATAAAAATCATACATATGTTGTTATGAATTTTCAGTTGTTTGGCTGGTTTTTGTTTTTTGATTTATTGCTTTTACAGGTTGTATGGTCAGACAAAGCATCTCCTTTAAATTATTTGCTTTTAAAATAAAAGCTACCTTTTTCACATGTTTTTAAAGCAATATAATTGTCACGTGGTTGAGAAGTTTAGCTGAATTTAACTCCAGTAAAACCAGTACACTACCAATGACAGATTGCAGGTCTTCACTCCTACTGTAATATTTTGGTTTTGTGTTTTGTTTGTTTTACTGAAAAAAAGGGAAGGGAAGGGAAGGGAAGGGAAGGGAAGGGAAGGGAAGGGAAGGGAAGGGAAGGGAAGGGAAGGGAAGGGAAGGGAAGGGAAGGGAAGGGAAGGGAAGGGAAGGGAAGGGAAGGGAAGGGAAGGGAAGGGAAGGGAAGGGAAGGGAAGGGAAGGGAAGGGAAGGGAAGGGAAGGGAAGGGAAGGGAAGGGAAGGGAAGGGAAGGGAAGGGAAGGGAAGATAAAAGTGCAAAATGTGTTATTCAGTTGAGAAAGCTGTAACAAAAACCACAGTGCAAAAGTTCAGATCCTAAATGTACAGATATTTATAGGAGTGGCATTCCACCACATATAGAAGACTATAATTACATGAAGTATCTAAGTACAAACATAATTTTGGAGAAAGCACACACAAATTTAGGGAACCTTGATTAATATTTGCACAGCATTACAAAGTGATGGTAAAGAACAAAGCAATATAATTATGATTTAGAGAACTGTAATTTACTCAGTTTTTAAAAAGGTGATAAAAAAATATACAGATGCTTCTGCTCAAATACTTCCAGTGATAAAAGTTGCTAAAGTATTTTGTATTTAAGTCCATGTATTTGTAACCTATCTAAAAATTCAGTGTGAACGAGTCTGAAATAAGTGCTGCGCTGACTGAGCTAAATGTCTGTTGAATTTTAATGAAACAGACAGTCTGTTTTAATGTGTTTTTGTACAAAATGATTACATTAAAACATGCAGCAGTTGAATTATATGGTAAGCTACTATTTAGAATTTCTTATTACATCATTAGCCGAGGATTCCTATATAAACATTGAAATTTTTAAATATTTTAAATAACATAATTCACATCAGAAACAGACAAAACACTTATTTTACATTTGATCTGCTTATATTATTTAAAAATGCAAATGTAAGTCATTTTTAGATTTTTTTCCCCTCCTTTTTCCTTTTTCCTTTTCCTTTTATTCAGTTTAGACAGGTCTTGTTCTCAGAAAAAGAAACAAGGCCGAAACCTCTAAAAGTCATCTCAGTCAAAAATAAACTGTTATCTTTACATCCATTATCATTATCAGAGATCATTTTTTCACAGCTCTGAAATTCTCCCCAGTGGGCAGTAGTCCATCTTACTAAACTACCTACCCATAATTCAACCCAATTTCACGCTATTGTCTGTCTGTGCTCATGAGAGTCCAGCTTTCAACTACAACAGAGACTATTTTCCAGTGCCTCCAGGGAAGGAGCTAATTTTGTTGGCTGCCTCCTTTCCATTTGTCTTCTCATGAATAAAGCAGGGCTTGACTTTTCCCTAGTGCTACCCATTTTCAGAAACACAAACTTCATTGCAGTGAAAAGCACTAAGTTACTACAAAAGCTGAAATGCCAGAATAAAAAGCTACTCATTCTCTTGCAAATACAGAAACAGTTTTCAAGGTCCTGAGAAAAAATGTTCACGGACAGGGTCAAGCTGAACAAATGTGCTTCACTCAACTCATCTTTTCTTGTGCATAATCTGAAACGTAATTGGTAAAACTGAAAATAAGAACAGGGGACTGTCTTTGTTTAGTCTTCAGTCCTTGATATTTCATTCAGTACAAAACAAGAAATTCTTCCCGTTCAGCTTACTCCTGATCAAGCAACAACTGGGGACCCTTGCCATGGAAAGAGCATCTGTTTAAGTAGATTGATTCAGATTACTGAATTCTTATTCTATTCTTACTGGTTTGATATAAAAAGTTTTGTTCTATAGTGAGTGGTAAGAAAAAAAGTAAACATTGATTTGAAGGAACTAATTTGCTATATTAAAGAGTTGTGGGTTTTTACAATCAACAAATACAAAATGAACTTTCTCGATCTCAGAAGAATCTACAGACAAGTCAAGTGAACATGATACCATTTTGCTTGCATGAAGAAATCATCTACAATGTTCTTGAAGCTTTGACCCTTATTCAGTTATGATTCATAAAATATCTAATTTAAAAACATTATATGCTGCCTTATATGCTGCCATTTACATTACTGGAGCAGACAAAGATTCTTGTTTAGAAGGATGGTAAGTTTAAATATTGCAAAGAGCAATGCTATGCTATTGTGTAAACAGTGAAAAATTGCAGCACCTACTTATGGAGTGAATGAAACTAGCTTCTGTGTGATGGCATGAAAAGGAAAAAAATTCACCTATAGACTACAGAAAAAATGGTGGTTTTTTTTTTATGCAACTTATAAACAGAGTTCATTCCAATATTTTCTGCGAAAGGCTGTGATCAAAAGTTCTCTTTTCCAACAAAAACAGACACGTTACTGATTGTGCATATTATGGGAGCTCAGAAGAGCAACATTTTGCTACTTCCTCCACCAGGTATTTACCAGGGAATAAAAAAATATCATTGGTAAGGAACATGAATCACACTGCATCCCTGAAAGTTTAGCCAAGCAGAACAACTACAGAAGTATGATCAGTTCTGTAAGCTCTTTTAGGTGTGCAGTGCCCAAATTAATATGCTTGGGATCACAACTCATGCTCTTCTCTACTAGCAGGGAAGAAATAAGGAACAACTTCCTGTAGGTGCATAGATCTGTCAGGAATGCATGTGCATTTTCCTGTGCATCATTTTGGTAGGGAATGTGTTCTGCTCATTTCCTCTATGTTAGAATGGCTACACTAATTTTTGAAAACTATTTCTAAATTGCATATGATGTCGCTCACATAACAATATATCCTGTGTTGTGAAACGAACAGTTGACTTAAGTGTCAGCCATTGTCAACTTAAGTGTCAGCCACTTTTACCACTGTCCCTAATGCAACCATTCCCAAAAACATGGCTAAATGGATAGGCAGTACATTAGGTAAAGTCACCTGACACAGGGCTTGCTGGATGTTATCCTTCAGAACAGGTTGCAAAACCAAGCATCCTTCATTGAAATTCTTCCCCCACAATTCTTTTGCATTTATATCTGTGAGAAATCTGCCCCACCACCTTAGCTGTTCTCAGCTGCCATGGTGTCCCGCGAAGATAGATGAGATCACTTACAGAGGTACAATAGGGAGCACACTTCTGCTTTGCTTTCATCTTACTCCCTGATCGCAGATCAAAGCAAGGATGCAAGCAAAGTAAGGGCATGTTTACACAGAGACAATACATCAATCTAATTTATTCTCTCACAGTGAAGAAATTTAAATGTAACTCATTGAAAGGGATTTGCACTGGTTTGTCATGACAGCTTACAATACTTTCCTTAATAATCATAACACCCAAACAGCTCCGTACTTGTCTGAACTAACTACCCCAGCTTCTCAACCAACATTTCATAGAGTAGCATTTGCAATTGTGATTTTTTCCTGTGCCGTACGAAGGCCCACTTGAAATTAAGAAATTTAAAGTTGGGGTAACGAAACAGTCAAATGAATTCACTCCTTAAAATCTTTCACAAAATCACAGAGCCATAGGATGGCCTAGGTTGAAATTCTTGCCTCCCTTTGGCAGCTGGCTTTTAGTTCTGATCCTTAGAGGCCAGTCAGATCACAATGGAAGAACTGTAAATGACAAAAAAGTGTGTCTCAGTGATGTACATGATCCTAAAACATTTAGAAACTGAAGTCTTCTTGAATGTAGGAAAGTGAATTCCTCAAACAATTGAGAATTCAACTGAAACTACTCCTCATGTCACTGCAAGGTGGAAGTGTGGTAGAATACTTTAACAGGTGGAAATTTCCAAGGCAAGTCAGCTGCATGAGGCGAATTCCAATCATATCCAGGAATACATCCCTGAAAAATGATAATTTAAGGCCAGCATAGTATACTGTGAATGAAGAATGTCCAGTAGAAATTTTAATTTTCAGTATAAGGCAAACATGATCTATTTTTCATCTCTACTAATGAACTCATCAAATTAAAAGGTGTAAGAGTTTTAAGCAATCTCGGTGTGTTTTAAATCACTAGATTTTCCTATGGGCTTTGAATACTTCATCTCAGCTACATAAGGCACTCGGTGTGCTTGAGCGAAAAGAACTCATCCTACTCACTGATCAAAAGAGCAATATTTTTCTGAAGATTTTCTGCTGAAAACACATTTTAGTGACAGCCATTCTCTGAAACTTCATGGTTACATTTGGAAATCAATAGTCATTCACAGGGTCAAAAATATTTGTAAATGATGCATGAGGTGACCCCAAAGTGAGCAGCAAACAAATTCAAGTCACTTATTAGCATTAATTTATTTTCTGTTTCTCTCTCCAGCCTTGTTTTCTGTGGATAAAAATATCTCAAATGCCACAAATATTCTGTTATTTTTTCTCCTCTGTGAACCTACATCCCGTGTGTCCACATTTATGACAATGTGGACAATAGCTGATGTGGTGCCAAACGGATACAATCTTTTTTTCAGATACCCAGTAACAGGAATATATTCGTTGGCTGCTTCCAATTACTTGAGCCACCCAGTCTCCCAAAATGTCTTTTTTTTTTTTTTTTTTAACCAATACAAGCTTCCATAATATTTCATGAAATACTTCAGTGATAATTTCAAAGAAACAAACTAAGCAGTTAGAGAAAACACTTATTACATTGTAAAACTGATGAAAAAGAAAAGAACCTGGAGAAAAAAAAAAAAAAAAGTCAGAAATTATATTCAATTAGAGCTCTGTTTTCCTCTGTTGTCATAATTATTATGCTTTACAGCTCTTTCAAATTTAGAATTAAGTGAAGCTTGACCACAGAGAAGAGTGCTCATATAACAAAGAAATTTTTACAGTTTAATGCTAATGATGTCAGCTATGCTCCTTATGCATTCCCTGTCCTGTTTTAATCTCATTACTGGCCCCTGGAAGAAATTTACTCAACTCTTAAAAAGACACACAAGGCAATTAGTAAGTAAATACACAAAGAAAAGGAACATTTTTTTTTTCTTAAACCCATATGCCAGCAGTCATTTGAACCTCCTTCTCTTCTCCTACAACTGGGGACATAGTAAGATCAGTTGTATGTGCAGCAGCATACTTATAAACCAAGAAAACTAAAGATGTTATAAAAGAAGCAACAAACATACAAGAAAACGCAAACGTTTGACTGGATTAACATGTATTACATCCTTGGAAACAACCTAATATCACATATAAAAAGCTTTCAGTGAGGACTGCACCAGTTAAAAGTGACATTGTAGAAAGTGGGAAGGATGTGACAAAGAACAGGTAGACAGAAATGGATTTGTGAAGAACTGCAATGTATTTGTGAAAGAAATAATCTCAGTCCCTTAGTGATTCACCCTACACTGCCCCTCTGACAAACTATAGTGAAGTTCCTCTTGTCCTACTCAGAACTCTAACCTTAACTGCAAACAAATATCGTACCATTACTGCAGCTTCTAAATACAGAATCACATTTTCTGGTCAACAGAATAGTAAGTGTTATTCCGTAACACACATAAACTTACCTGGAGGGTATGGCAAACTCTCAAAGTAAAAACCAATCTCTACTACCACTTTCAGAAGCTTTGGCTGCATTTTATCTTCACATGGAGCTGGGCCACGTAAAGTTTTTGTCAAATAATATTATTTTATCTTAAAATGGCTTTGACATTTTTGTTCAAAGCCCTCTTTCCACACAGACACAAAAATAAGGAAGTGGTGCATTAAACATTAATGTACCTACTACAAAAATATTTGCAAATGCAACAGAATGAAAGGAAAAAATAATAATAATAATAATAACAAAAACGAACCTATAATGGAAAACAGACAAGCCAGATAACCTGAACACAAAGATTACTTCCTTACAAATGTGAATGATCTACCATGCAATGCAGTGCTCACATCCTTAGGAAGAATAGCACCTCAGCTTCTACAGCAGGCATGCTATTCACATGCTAAAAGCATATGTTATGTAATCACAGTGTAAGTTAGCCTAACAGCTGTACTCAGGTTCAATGGAAGGAAAAGAAGAAATCTGCCCAGAAATACAAGTCTGTATGTTTATTCATCTGTCCTAAGAACATACAATTATCAAACTGTTCTAATTCAAACTCATTCTGGTGAAAGAGTTGTGTAATATTTTTGCAGAGTCCATGTTTGGAACTTTTTCACTTTATATGTGATAGAAGAAGTATTTCCTTGGGTATCTTCACACCTTAACATTTGACAGGTCTAGCTTAAAAATCAATGTGCATGGCAATGCCAATAGCCAAAAAATGTGTTGTAAAATCGTTCATAAAGCAGTAGCATTCAGATTGAAATAGGCAAAGATAGTAACCCTCACATAATGCAGAAGTGATTTCATGTTACTGAAATCCCTGAGAGAATCTATTTTCAATTTCTTCAGGATTAGAAATTACTCTCTCAGCCACTGCTTTGAAGTAGTAACTTATGTGTAATTAGCAAACCATTCAGATCTGAAAAATGCAAATACGATACAAAGAAGATACTAATTATAATGATTTGTTAACCTTTCCTTTTCATAACGTGTGAGGTGACTTGGAAATAACCCTGTGTCTTCTTAAATTAGCTCACGATCACAGCTTTGTTCAAGTCTGACATTTAATATTCCTTTTTACATTATCACAATTATGCCATACACTCATCACGGTTAGTTGGAGGGTCACTGTTGGTCTCCTGCATTTCTAAATCATGCCCAGATATTTTATTTCTTGTCAGGGTACATTTTAGGACCAGAAGATAATGATAAATAAGCTTCAGTAGACTAATAATTGTCAAAAAAATATATTATTCGAGAGGCTTTTTCTGGCTTCAGGATTCTCTTTTTACTCAGGTTGGCATATTCATTTTCTTAGCATCTGTCAGAATCATTAAGGAAAATTGAATACAGCAGCAGTCTTAGAAGCAACACTTTGAGGATGGATTTACCAAAAACAACCTCAAAAATTCAGCCTAGAGTTGCAATATATATATATTATTATATATATATTGTTTTCTTCATTTACTTTTATAAAATAATTGCATTTAGACAGAAGTTACCCAAATTCAGCAAACATTCAGTTATTGTACATGAGAATTAAAATAATAGCATGAAAGTGTAACATCGCATGGAAGCAAAGCATAGAATGAAGCACAGAATGCTTTTCACAGAATACTTACACAAACCACACATTTAAAAACAGAATCAACAGATTATTCCCTCAGTAGATTAAAAAGAACAAATAAAATAGCTGTAGTGAGAATTACATTGGAGTTGGAGGCCTGTCATCGTTGTGCATTGTTTCTCTAACTTAAGCAACACAATGATACTGCTTTTTAACATCAAGTCAGGATTAACTCTCCCAACCAAAAACAGTAATTACTCCAAGTCTACAGGTCTGCAAGAGGAACACAAAATGTACTCCATGTCTGCCCAAAGCCTCAGAACTTAGCAGCAGCATGATTTCATTTTAAAATACACGAGCGCATCAAGGTATATCTGTGCACTCTTATTTTTAAAGATCATTTCTATTCTTGGATCTTATTCTGGCTAAACAAGTTACTACTGTAAATTCACCTTATTTCATCACATTTAATAGTTACTGTTTTGAAATAGATGGCAATCCAAAACAAGATAGAAAATATGACATAGTGAGAACAAGACCTCAAGATGTCATTTTATGCAACTTATATTTCATTCATCAGATCAAATTTGTCATGAGAAAATTAGATCAAGTATCAAACCACTGTTAGTTTCTTTGTTCTTGTCTCTGTGAAATACTATGGAAGTTTCCTGTGTGTTTATGTCTTTCATCTGTGTCTATTTCCTCAATACAAATGCTTTCTTGGAATGAAGCAGCCAGTTCTGTAATCACATCTGCAAAGGACAAGCAAGGTTCTGCCACAATAAACTAATAGGCTCAGTAGCACTATTTTCTCCAGCACAGCTTGCCATGCCCCAGCTTCTGCTGTGGGCTACAAGAGTGATCTTAAAAAGGAATAGGTGTATAACATATGTTAAAGTATTCATGTGTCATTTATCTTCAATTTTTTCCCCTCTTCATTTTGCTTCTGCTAAATGTATGCATTGGTCTGAGTCTCCATTTGAACACAGCAGCACAGATCATTTTGATTATTTCGCTGGAAGAAGAAATAGCTATTGCTTTCCTCTCATAGGGGAAAAAAAGATCAAATAAATCAGATCTGATGTTACTCCCACAGATATCTCTGCTCTAAATTCTCTAGTGACAACACAGTTAGCATGAGTTACATGTCCAATATTAAATACTAAGGAAAAGGTGGTAAACTGGAAAGTAATTTCATTTGCACCAATAAAATAGCACTTTAAAGACAACTGTGATCTGCACAAGAACAGGATAGATGAAGACGTACAAGTACCAAATACAAATGCTGTAACCCTTCAGAAGCTTCATTACTCAGAGCCATACACACACATATACAGCTTTTTCTCCCACCCTTTGAAAGCACATCCTCAAGACTGCTTATAGAAAACCTAGTTGCTCTTCAAAAACATTGCAAGCAACAAAATGTGAGCCCTATCGTTAAGAAGGAGGACCTGGGAGACTACAGGCTAGTCAGTCTCACTTCAATCCCTGTGGAATAGAGCAGCTAATCCTGGAAATAAATTTCCAGCCACATGAAGAGCAAGAAAATCATCCAAAGCAGTCACTGTGGATTCTCTTAAGGGAAGTTGACCTTGATAACTTGATAACTTTCTATGATGAAATGATTGATAGGTAAGGGAAGAATGCTGAATGAGGTGGGTGCCCTGGTAACTGTGGCCACTGAGAAGGTGGAGTTACTGACCACCTTTTTTGCATTACTCTTTACTTTAAGACTGGCTCTCAGTCTCTGGGATAGGTAAGCAGACAGTGATGTGGATTGAGAAATGGCTGACTGTCAGAGCTCAGGGGGTTGTGATCAGTGTCAAAGTCTAGTTGGAGACCTGTTGCTTCCATTGCTCCCCAGAGGTCAGTATTGTATCCCATATTGTTTGGCATATTCATAAATGACCTGGAGGAAGAGATAGAGTGAACTCTCAGCAAGTCTGCTAATGATGGAAAGCGAGGAGTGGCTGAACAAGGTTAAATGTAGGCTCAATGGGCAGACGGTGAAAAGAGGCTGAATGACTAGATATACCAGGCAGTGACCAGTGAGGCAAAGTCTAACTGGTGACCATCTTTCAATAGGGGTCAGTATTTGTTGTGAACCTGCTTCAGATCTTCACTAATGACCCGATGGGAGGGCATATATCTTCAGAAAATGGTATATCAGAAAATCATGTTGTCAACCAGAAGCAATTCAGCAGGCTAGAGAAATGTGTTGAAAGAAGTTATCTTGAAGTTCCACAAAGGGAATTGCAAAGTCTGCCAGAGGAGGAACAACATCAGGTACCAGGATGTGCTGTGGCTACCCATCTGGAAAACTTCTTGGCAGAAAAGACCCTGCAGGATCTGGGTAGACAAAAGTTGAATATGGGCCAGCAGTGTGCCTTTGGCACTAAGACCAATGGTTACTTCATTTGCATTAGGCAAAGTATTGCAAGCAGATCAAGAAAGGTGTTTCTTTCCCTCTACTCAGCACTGGTGAGACTTCATGCATTTCATTTCTGTTCTCTCCAGTACAAGAGATACAGACATACTGGATGGAGTCAAGCAGAGGGCCACCAAGATGATAAAAGGAGAGGAGCATCTCTCCTATGAGAAAAGGCTGAGAAAGCCAAGACAGCAGCCATGAAAAGGCTCAGGGAGGATGCGAAAAGAAAGAAAACTGGCTCTTTTCAGCAGTGCCCAGTGATAGAACAGGTGGCAACAGGCACAATCTGAAGGAACACAGTAAGTGTTCCTTATATGAGTACCAGGAAACATTTATTGTGTGGGTGAGTACTGGCACAGGTTGCCCAGAGAAGTTGTGGAGTCACTCTCTTTCAGTATCTTCCTGAATGCTCTTCTTCAAGTGTGTCCATCTGAGCATGGGCTTGGAACAGATGGACTCTAAAGACCCATCCAGCATCAGCCATTCTGTCATTATGCGACCTTGTGAAACATTTGGGCCTGTGAAGGAGATAATTTTTTAAAGATAAGCTGGATTCACATAGAGTCAAACACTTACACACAGCTCTTTAAAAACATTTTCCACTCAAACCTGATGCAAGTCAATGTTCTGAAAGGTTTTTCACTACAGCAATGGCCTGATGCTTAGGCTGCTCCATTCTGCACACACACACATCTATCTAATTACCAAGAGCCTGATTTTGTAGCACCATACCCCGAAGCAGCTGGGGAAAACCCCTGATTGAATTAGATAATTATTTTATTTTTATATTTTTATATTTTGTTTATTTTATATTGTTTTTATTCAATAAGCTTACTTAACGCCATCTTCTGAGCCACTAACCTCCTTGAGAGAGATCTAGAAATACATGACGGAGTGCCCCACATATAACAAAAAAAGTTTAATTTTTTAATTAGAAATACTGACTAAAGGGGATATAATAACAACACTTCATACTCACCATGAATGTTATCTCATTTAACACAGTAGATCTGGTCATTGTTTTCCCTAACCTACCTGTATCTCAGAAGGCTGCTTTGATTAACTAGTTGATATAGATACAATTTATTTTTAAACTCTGTTACTTTTTCTGTCTTTCAAACAGTATCATATATTAATCTTAGCACTCATGACAACAAGGAAGAAAGTTGTCCCTGTTGTTCTCTGGCATTTAAGTCTGCATTCAGTGTGGATAAGATTTGTTTGGGAATGGAGAGGTTTTTACTGAAGACAATCACTAGAGACAGAACCTTAATTTAACCTCAAGCCTGTAGTATTTCCCCTGGGGCACAGATGACTGATAACACATCAGAGGGCAAGGAAAGCACAAAATTATTGAGAAATAGAAACAGCAAATCTAGAGTGTTGATTTTCTTCCTCTCAATTATCGTTTATAAGGATAGTCATGGGTGCTTGATTGAGTCAGGAGACACTAAGCTTCTATAAAAGAGTAGTTTTAAAATGCACTGACAGTGAAAGATTCTAAGAGTCGTTTCCAAAGCATATGAAGTATAGTTGTCATTTCCTCATCTTCAAATAAAATACCATTACAGCATTAAAATGTAATTGCTCACAGTATGCTAACACAAGGCTGGTCAGCAGTTGCTAATTTAAATGAAGTAAGTCCTTTACTGAGAGCTTGATAATATTTCCCATGGGAACATAAGAAAATTGTGATAATTAGCATTATTAAAACCTGCTTCTGTAATCAAACAGATCTTTATTAGCTGAGGTTGTATGTGTTTTCTTGTGTTATAGCTCAAAAGGGGCAGCATGAAAAAACTGCATAAAGAGCATTTAGGCTTAAAAGGGAGGGATCTTTTTTTCTCTTTTCTAAACTAAAAATAAAGCTGTTAGGGTTAAAGGTGAAATAACTCTTTTATTTTCAAATGATAAATTTAATTGCCTGAGGCAAAACTGAACACGAGCTGATTTATGTGTTTTGGTTTGTTGGTTTTTTTTGTTTTATTTTTCCTTTCTATAGGGATAAAAAAAAAGAACATCCCTAGTAAAAACAGTTAGAAAAAGCTGCCCCAGGTTCAAAATTATGGAGAGGGAGGAAAAAGAAACAACAGACAATAATTTAACTTCTATCAACCAGAAAGCATCCAAAAATGTGTGTGTGTGTGTGTGTGTGTGAGGGGGGCGGGGGAGTGGTAGAATAGAATGAAATGAGAACTGTTTTAAATGTGCTATCAAATTTTAGGGGGAAAATTTGCACCAGGCAATCACTGAGATGAAAGAGTAGTCTGATGGTGGTAAAAATCAATTATGTGGAGTCCACGAAGCATCTGTATTCCATCATTAGAGACCATTTCCATTTGTTTCTAGCTAATAAAAAGCAAAGTGCAAAATGAACACCTTCAGCCAATATTTTACATTATATCTGAATATTTGCAAAGAAAAAAAAAAAAAAAAAAAAGGCAGCATTTTGGTAAGACTCTTAGCTCAGCCATGTCCAAAATCAGGAACTGCGCCTACACCATAATAAGGGTACAAGAGTAGTCATGCCCTTTACACAGCTATTAGCAGTGTACACAGCAGTTTTACTAAATCAGTTAATCTAGTTATTCCTTAACAAAATAGTAGTTAGCCATCATTTCTCATCCAAAGATTTATTGTTAAACTGAATACATTTACATCAACCAATAACCTGATACTTTTCTTTCAGCCTAAGCTTTTAGTCTTTTGTCTTGCCTTTTACCTTGCCTTTAAACAAATCCCTCACTCCCAAGACAGCTTTATATTGCATCAGGGCATGAAGCTCTGATTTCTGTTTCAAAGTCCACGTGCCAGAAAATTTTCTTTGCCCACCAAAGAAATCCATAAATGTCAGCAAGATTTTGACATGAGCAAACCATCACAAAGAGTGGTCCTTGGCGAAAACGAACAAAGAACTTTTTTGCCTTGGCACAATACAAACATCTTTAAAGTTCACCAACAACTAGTTTTGACCTCTTGCTCTAAATCTAAGAGTTTACAAGCACATGTTTCTCCATCTTTAATTCTTTCACTAGCAATTTCTTTTGTTATCCAGATAGTTTACATTACTGTATGAATAAACATGATCTTGGACAATAGAAACAATGCCTGACCAAGCTAGAGCTCATTCTCAAATAGAAAATCTGAATATCACTCTCTGGTACAGCACATTCTTCAGTGAGGCAGATCTTAGTCGTACCGTCTGATGTTTATGCTAGCTCTGTTTATAATGGAGCTGCTCCAAAAGTAATGCCTCCTGTTTTATTATCTTGGCCCGTGTTACCAGAGGTGGATGTTGGTGGTATAGCAGAGGAAGCTGAACCTTCTCAACAATATTCCATTACCAGTTTGTTACCATGAGACAGACAGCAACAAAGGGCAGCTCTAACAAAATGGGATCTGACGTGGAAGTACGTGGTGAAACCAATGGCAACGCTCATTCCAGCACCATTTTATGAGAGCAGCATGCAGATTCTTGTTCATCACAGGCAAAAATGCACAGCCAATGACAATTACTGTGTTGAAAAATAGCATTTTGTAGCTGAATGCTGGCTTTGTAGCTGAATGAGGGTTACTGTGCCTTACATACCTATTGTAGTTTGCAAGGAAATAAGTAGAAGGCATTACCTTGAGAGCAACAAGCTCAATAGGGGAATCTTTTGCGTCAGCTTTTAGGAACCAACATATAATGCAGACTTAATTTTTCCTCCATATTAATGATTTGAAGATGCATTTTTCCATATACCATTATTTTACTCGAGGTGCCATTCAGAATTGTTTTTTTATAAATTCAGGCTGGTGTCTCAGTGACTACCACATAGGTACAGTAGCTTTAAATATTTATGTTGTGCTGCTGGTGATAATTATTATTCCAGCTCAGTATAGCTGTAATGCATGTAAGTGTCAGTGTTTCTCAGTTTAATTCATCATTCATCCACTCAGATGCTTGCATACCAATATTCAGCTCGCATCTCCAAGGACCTAGAAAGACCTATTCATATTTTAGCAGCTGTGAGAAAGTGAGGACAGATTTCCTTTACATTTCTAACTGTAAACATTAATTAGTTGCTTGACACTCATTAAAGATTAAAATACTCTTTGTAAAATAATCCATCATAATACTTTTATTGCTATGCCAACCCAAAGAACTATTTCATTGTACCGTGTTATCTCTGATGGGAAAGTTAAAAAGCAATGTCTTAAGACAAAGCCCATTTATTTACTCCTTCTTTCTGCATGGGGGAAAAAAGAAATAAATGGTTTTGCTGCAATATCCAGCAGATCTCTGATTACAAGAATATAATCCCTTATTGTCTGTCTGCACCCATTTGTGGAAAAATTTATGTATTTTACTTTACACTCCTGTTTTCTTAAGCTTAGACACTATAGCAGTATGGAATCAAGAAAACAAGAACTTGAGCATTTTCCTTTGCACTCCAAAAGACTATTAATTGTAATGCTGGGAATTATCACCATAAATAAATAAGTAGATAAATCCTTTATGTAGACATGACTGGAATGCATTTAACCTTGGCTTTCTGAGCAGTACGGTTTGCAGTTGTTTGCTTAAGCAAAGCACAGAAGAAAGGAACATCGCCTTCCCTGACAAATTATTTCCAAGGTCAGGCATATGCACAAAGGAAACAGCTCCTCACTCTGAGTACTCTTACAGCCTCCCTCCTTCTGCTACCAGAGATGCTACTTCTACTCAGTCCCCTTGAAAGGCTGTGCAAGATGCCATACAAACAGGTCCAGAACTGTCCAAAAACTGGGGCTGAAGCTGCGGCTTGTCAGATCATTGCTAACTGTTCAGAGAATCCCTCCACTGATTTCCATGGTGTGACTCCACACCGGCTGTTTTCTCAGCCTAAAGCTGCATTGCCAGAATGTGTAATAGTAATTGACCAGAACAGAGTGTCAGGATTAATTAATGTACTCTCGTTATTGGTGAGAGCACTGGTTTTCAAAGAATGTCCTAGCTGTTACTTATGGCATTTAATTAAGGTGCAATCTTATCTAAATAATCAGTGTGCTGTAAAATACCAGAGTCAAACTACATAGCTGCAATAAGCCTAGCATAGGATGTACAACCAAATTTGCTCTGAACACTTAGATATTTTTGCAAGTCATGAGAAATTGAGGAAATTAGTAGGGTTTTTAGCTTTTACAAGGCATGTGAAAGCATTCTCTGCCTCCTAAATGGATTTACTCTAACTGCCTAATTCATTATGCTAAAACCATGAAGCAATTTCCTGTTCAAAGCTCAGCTCACAGGCTCTCTGTTGTCAAGTATTTGAATTTCAGATTAGAAATGTGTTCATTTGGATAGCATGAAAGGAAAGCTTTGTTGTCAGCTTTACTTTATGTTCTGCCAGCAGCCAAATCTGTCTTCTTCAGCGGTCACCAGCAAAATACCAGACCTCCACTCTGGTCCCAACTATCTTGAAACAAACAGAAATGCCTTTGGCCTTTATGGCCTGAGCAAGGATCTGAGGTTTGCTGTTCTCCCCACTCCCTTCATGTTTTTTCAGGGATTATTTCTGACAGATGGTATCAGCGTACATTTAGGTTATACAGAGTCATTCTCATCCCTAAAGAAGGAAAGGGTCAGGAGGGGGAAGGCGTTTCCACAATAGGAAAGAAGAACCGTATCATCCCATTCTGCTAGAAGTGCTGTGGTTTGTCATGGAACAGCAAGCTGAAATGTCTGCAACCCTTTCACCCTCAGCATGTTTCTCCCTATCATCTGTGCTAAATTTCAGCTCTGCTGCCGCTTTCTTGTTAGCAGCTATTTCTTTGCAGGCCAGAGAGCTCACAAAAGGCAGAGGCTCTATTTCACACAGATAAAACAAAGTTCCCTAAAGCAGACAGAAGTGGCGGCAGGGCAAGATGGGGGAACAACAACCCCAAACATTCCTAACTTCAGTTAATATTATGGAAGTCAAGGAATACAGATGTTTCTCACCGGAATAATCTTTTCAGAACTCTTCTGTAAGCTATTTCCACTAGACTTAAGGTTTGCACTCCAGAAGGACAAGCCCAGCACATTCTCGTAGTAATTAAAAGCAAACATTCACACAAGGAATGCTATAACCTAAACATGAACTTTAATGGCTGTAAAATAGCTGGAAGCAAAAATAATTACTAGCAGCTACATAAGACATTGAGATATTTGTAATCCCTCTGCTTTTGAATACAAAAAGCCCTATGTAGTCATAATAATCTCTTCAGTATAGGAAATGGTAATGGAAGATCTGTCTCCTGATACTGCGGCTGTGCAAATAATTGATTTCTCAGCTGAACTGGAGGGAGAAAAAAAAACAGTTAAATCCGAAGTGAATTCAAATATTCTCCTTTTGCTTTCATTAATGAAAGAAACATTCTACAGGTTACCTGTACCACTATCCCAGCACCAGGACAGAGGATTCTGCTGCCTCCAACTACAGCACTATCTGCACTGGCGCATATGTGTCCTCTGTGGGATGAATGCTCTCTTTTTTTCTTCTCCATAATCCACACTGGAATCCTCTGCCTGGCAAACCAGGTCATGGGAGCCCCAGGCCCACACCCCTTTTCCTCCATGGGGAGGCAGATGCCAACACATTCTCACTCTCCTTGTTGAAGCTTCCCCCTTGCATAAGGAATTATACAGGCAACTGGAGGTGACCACCAGTTTATACACCTTTTAGACACATTTAATCACTGTTTAGTCTCCATGAAAAGTGAAGCAGATCTAAAGAAAGGACAGAAAAAAATCCCACCTCACTGAGGCCAAAGATGTCTGGGAGATCTCATCCCAGTTCTTTAAATCTGGAGGCCTTTCTTCAAATCCTGTCCAAAATCAAGCATGAAGCAGGTTTCTGTTTCCATTTCTGGTGCCCAGGAGAACACTGAGCATCTCATCTCTAAATGACGCACTGCTCCAGTGTATGTTTCCAAGTGTTAAAAGTTCTGGACTCCCCAGTACATGAGAAACACAGAGAGAGTCCAGCAAAGAGCTATCAAAATAGTAATAAGACTGAAGCACCTCTCTTGTGAGAAAGGCTGGGAGAGATGGGATTGTGCAGCCCGAGGAAGAGAAGGTTGAAGGGAGATCTCATCAATAGGTACAAACACCTGAAAGGAGCATGCAAGGAGGACAGAGTTTGGCTCCTCTCTGTGGTGCCCAGGGATGGGATAAGAGGCAGTAAGCACAATCTGGAGCACAGGAGGTTCCCTCTGAATATCAGGCAGTGCTTTACTGTTCAGATAACCATGCACTAGTAGTGATTACTCAGACAGGTAGAGTTCTTCAAAATCCTCTCAGACGTGATCTTGGGCAAGCAGTTCTAGATGGTCCTGCTTGATCAGAGGGAAAACATGGACTCCAGAGGTCTCCAGCACCATCAGCTCTCTGTGTTGCCTGCACTGTGCTTTAATCCACTCTTCAAACAATGGATGAAAACAGGGCAAAACCCTGGCAAACCTTGTTCCATGGAGAGTTCTACCAGCACCTCATTCAGTGGTTAATGTTGATGACAAGACAAGTAGCATAGACAGTCTTGTAAAAAGCAGACTGATGAGCAGCCATAAAATACTTTTGTAGCATTTGTTTATTAAAAACAAAGAATAAACTTCAATTTTTGCTCTGCCTGATCGTCTGTTTCTCTATTACACCTCATTTTACAGTTCCAAAAGTGTACTTAGTGGCTGCATCAGCAATGTAATTAATGAATAAAAAATTGCATTTAAATACTTTCTAATCCTAAGTAACAGTTTTAGCCTGACAGTGAACATAAACCTTCGTGCCTTGATCATTTAAAAGATAATCAAACTCTCCTCTATAAAGAAGGCAATCTTTTCAACATTATGCAAGGGATTATTTTCTACTACTGCTCTGTTCCAGATAAAAGGAAATGATTGTTTCTTCGCATGATTTACCTTTTGATATCTTCTGCTATAAAGTCCTTCCTTACAGAAGTCCTGATTCAAATCTGTTTTCCCCTTTAACAAAACACATTAACTACTCAGTACCTTGTCCATACCAGCACAGTCTTCCCAAAAGACCAACACTAGACTTGTTATGTAGTCTCAGGCACACAGCTTGCCATGGAGATCTCAGTTCCTATTCTAAACAACAGTTAAATGATCACTGAAAATAGTCTCAAGATGCAAACAGATGTGGAGTGGATTTGAGGGACTCATCTTGCCTCAGTACATAGTGAGACATTGCAATACAGCCTACAGTGGCTTTAGAAACAAATCAAAGTACAGTAGCACAGTTTGTCTGCCCTTCTGGGTTTTTAATACTGTATGTCATGAACATGCAACAAATGGCAGACTATTCCAACACCTTCACAACCTACATCCTGACAGCATAGGTCCTTCCCTATGGCTTACTGAAGAAAATCACATGATTTACTGATTATAAATGAGTCACAATACAGTTGGGCCAGCTGAAACACTAAATAAAGAAATTACTATATAAATGCCAGACTGCCCTGCATTCTCTTTTGTAGTGAAAGGAGGCCAAGCCCTTCCCCCTAAAAAACCAACAAACCCACCACATTCTCTAGGTAGAGAAGTTCTATTCAGAAGAAGTTGCTAGCACACTGAAAGCCAAGTGTTCAAGATACAGAATACTCAGTCAATATGTGAGCAAAGAGACATGGGAGTGGGACTGAGAAAAAATATTTTGACAAGGATACACATCTCTCTTTAGGCATACATTTAGAAATACTTGAGGCTCGTAAATCTTGCTCACATTGCAAAGCATGCTGGAAGTACCACAGAAAAAGGGATCAAAGCAACACTGAGTTCAATTAGACAAACTGGCAAAGTAACATATTGTGCCACAGGATGGATTTTTTAACCCAGGTGCATGGCTTGCATAAACAGAAAATACTCCACACACTGCATTTGTGAGAAAAACCTACTCAGATGCCAAAGATGATATTTATAGAGCTCTGGGTTGCCTCAAACTAGTGAGACAGAGTTTTGTTGATTTCTTAATGTGACTTCTGCCAGCGTGCAAGAACCAGTACATTTCAGACTAGAGCTCAGACACTTCCACGGCACTATAGACTTGAAAGGCTATCTGGAGGAATAGCTAAATTTTCCAGACAACCACAATAAACGTTTTCTTTCAGTTCTCAACTCTCAACTACATCCACATCCTATTATAAAAATAAAAATAAAAATAAAAATATAAAAATTGAAGAGTCCATTGTTTAGATGGAATTGGATAAGGGGAGGCTTGCTGAGAAAAAAAAAATATATATATATGTCATCAGCAGAAGTAGAATGGATTTAGGAAAAGGCTGTGAATACAACCAGAAGAATGGAGGGATGATGGAAAACAAGTTCATCAGATACCGAGACAGACATTAGTCCTCAAATATTTCACATTATCTGAGCACAGCAGACCTTGTCCCACTGCCTGAGCACAGCACCATCCAGGGCCAGCCATGACCCTTGTTCTGCAAGCCATAGCAAAGGCTGTGTGTCTCAGCACTAGTGAACAAGAGATGAGGGAAGGGATAATAACTGTGGTGAAGGAATATGAATTATTCATAACAAATTAATGCAAGCCACTAGGGGCTATCTGAGAGTTTTGTTTTGTACATAGGATGGGTAGCTGCTTAGCTCCAGTTTAGTGGGATCTCATCCACACCATTCACAAGATGACAATTTTACATCATAAGAGGGCCCTTGATGGCATGTATTAATTTATAATAGACACAAAAAGAACAGAGTATTTTGTGTATCATGCTAGTAGAACACATGAACTACTCCCCCAAGGCACATATATACATACATTAAAACATTAGCAATGGCGCTAGAGTTAATAAGAGCTATGACATACAATACATCCATTCACACATTTTCCAGTAACCCAAAGGCAACACTTGCTCTCACATTACTCCTGAGACATGAAATTGCACCACTCAAAAGTAAACAGGAAAAAATCAAATTGTTGAATGCCTGGCACATACTCTTAAAACAAGAAAGTGAACAGTACGACCTTGTCCAACCAAACATCCATTCAGAAGGATAAGACTTCATGTAAGAAGGGCTCTGTATCTGCTCGTATATCAAGGTATTGCTTACTTTAGGATGGAGATGTAATTATGTCAACACGGAGTACTGTAGGTGCAGATAGATTTAGCTGAATCTAGAATCTGGATGAAAAATAGTTCTGTTTTTTTGCAAGAGCATATTATTACATCTTTCTTTGTTCCTTCAAATTAAATTCATTTCGGCTGACATTTAACCTGATGTAAATAAGGTATCTGTTAGAGTCTGGCTCTCCTCCCACTCCTTTCTTCTCTTTCCTCACAGAATGGTAATGAAAATCAAATGCTTGCAAAGCTGAAGATAGAAGAGTACTTGGGACTACAAAATGACACAAATAATTTAAGGAAAAATAAGCAAAAAGTCAAATCCCATAGAGGTCTACAAACTGATAACTGCACTGGGATTGTACTGTCTTTCAGAAAACACCACACTGAATTGCTGCATTATCAAAACAACAATAAATAGATGGAATAAACCTTATTAATTTAAACCAAGTTAAGACTAAGACATAAATGACATTAAATGTAAATGAGAACATTTGGGCTTTTATTTCTCCAAGTTGTACTGCAGTTGCTAAATCATGGACCGTTCATTTCTGTTCTGATATAACCAAGGCAGTTTGCATTTAGCAAAAAAAAAAAAAACTGATGAATAATGCTAAAAGATATTTACTGCCACAACTCTTTATAGAAAAGAAATACAGCATTAACAAAAATAATGCACAAGCAAGAAAGCTGATCTTTCAATGCACATCCTTAAACTTTCCCTTTTTGTATTTCCTCTTTTTGTTGTTATTTGTTTGTTTTCTTCATTGTCGTTTTTCCCAGATATTTTGTCCCCTTCAGCTTAAAACGGGGCAGTTGGTTATTGCTAAGACACAGACGTGGACCATGAAGCACAGAAAACACAAAACTTCTGTTGCAGATCATCTCAGGCACACAAGCTGATATTTTGTGAGATGTCACACTTTCTGTCCCAGTGAAATTTAAAAGTACTTCATTTTCATTTAACATATGTATGAATGAATATATTTTTCCCAGGAGAATGTCATTTATCTGTCTTTTCTTTCCAAAGCAAATATATCAAAGGAAAGAGCTAATAATATTGCTACTAAACTCTAATTGGCATGGAGCAACCAAAAAAAGAATGAAATATTGTTATGCCACACACAGAATTATAGAGTTATAGGATCAAAGAATGGTAGAATGGCTT
Organism: Coturnix japonica; assembly: GCF_054131305.1. Taxonomy (NCBI): domain Eukaryota; kingdom Metazoa; phylum Chordata; class Aves; order Galliformes; family Phasianidae; genus Coturnix; species Coturnix japonica. The sequence goes on from NC_140702.1 coordinate 6,054,916, forward strand.
GGATTGGAAGACGCTTCAGGGGTGATTCATTTTCAACTCCTTGACATGGGCAAGTTTGCCATGCACCGGATTTGTCTGCTCAGGGCCAATCCAACCTGGCCTTGAATGCCTCCAGGGGGGTAGGCCCCTCCCTGCCCTTTTGCCACCCTCATTGCTGATACAGCCCAGGATACAGCCAGCCATCTGGCCTGCAGGCACACACTGCTGACTTATGCCCAGCTTTCCAACCACCAAGAGCCCAAGTTCTTCTCCACAGGGTTGCTCCCAAGCTGTTAATCTTCCAGACTGTAGGCATACCTGGGACTGCCCTGACCCAGGTGCAACACCTTGCACTTAGCTTTGTTAGATGTCATTAGGTTCTTGTGTGCCCAGTTTTCAAGTGTGTCTAGGCCCCTCTTAATGTTATTCCTTTGTTCTGTTGCATCAACTGCATCCCTCAGCTGCCATCAGGAACCTGACTGAGTGTGCACTTGATCTCATCATATACATCACTGATAAAGATTTTAATGAGTACGGATCCCAAGACTGACCCCTGGAAGACACCACTCATCACTAACCTCAACCTGGATGTTGAGCAATTGAAAACAATCCTCTGGCTGCCATCACTTCCATTATAGAGGGACACCCAACTGGTCAGGCACCCTTGGTGAAGCCATGCTGGCTGTCTCAGATCATCTGCTTGTCTTTTATATGCCCTGACATCTTTTTCAGGAGGATCTGTCCCATGATCTTCTCAGGCAAAGAGGTGAGGCTCACCAGCCTGTCTTCCTTTGTCCCTTTCTTAAAAATTGGAGTGGCATTTCCTTTTTTCTAGATACTGGGGAATTTGCCTGATAGTCATGACCTTTCAAATATGGAGAACAGCTTGGTAACCACATCAGCCACTGCCTTCAAGATACTGGGATACCTGTCATGGGTCCCCATTGGCTTGCACACATTCTGTCTCAGGAAGTGGTCTCTGACTTGCACTTCTTTTGCAGGAGGGATTTTACTTGCCCAACCATCACTGAGAGGTTTAGAAATGTTAGATTTGAGAAACTGACACAGGAAACCTGGCTTCCTGTAAAGTCTGATGCAAAGAACTTGATGAGTACTTCAGCATCCTCCGTCTTTGTTGTAGCCATTTCTCCCTTCTCATGTATCAGAGGAGATATGCTCACTTTGGCCTGTCTCTTCTGTCTCTTTTCACCAATGCACTTGTACAGTCCCTTCTTGTTAATGTTTACATCCCTTTCCAAGTTCAGCTCCTCCATCTGTGTCTTCACTTTCCTTGGCAAATCCAGACAGCATCCCTGTATTTTTCCCAGGTGACACATCCTTGCTTCCTCTGTCTGTACTCACCCTTCTTTTCCCTCAGTTTGACCAGCAGGTCCTTGCCAAACCATGCCAGTTTCCTGCCTTCTCTGTTTGTTTTCCTGGACCTGGGGACAGAGAGCTCTTGTGCCCTCAGAAAGGCATCCTTAAAGTGCTGCCAACTCTGCTCCATTCCTTTGTCTCTAAGGACAGCTTCCCATGGGGGAAGCTGTGAAAAGTTTATATCTGCTTTCTCTTGGATTTTCACTGGAGAATGGAATAGTTTGAAGAGAAGTACTCAGTTTACTTCTATGAGGCTTTATTAAGTTTTATTTTCTTTTCATTTTATAGAGACCTGTTCCATGACATCATACGCAATCTTCAGCTACAAAAATGAACTCTGCTTATTGTCTGTTACACATACCTGGGATTGGGTGCCAGAAATAGTATGCAAGCAATATATATTTCAAAAGTAATTTTAGATTGTGAGTTGCTGTAGTATCAGAGTGAAAGAAAAGACTGATTCATAGATGGAACATATTTTTGATGACACTTTACATATAGAAAACACAGAGAAGAAAATGTGGCAAGAATTCCGTTCAGCAACTGTGACATGATATTTTTTCAAATTTATTACAGGATAGTCTTGCAGAAAATAATATCTTCCAGAAAAAAATCTCAGGCTTTTTTTGCCCAGCAAAATGTTTGTCTAACCACTGGCAAATAGAGATACTGTAAAGTTTATAGCATACTACTACTGAAAGACTGAAATACAGATCTGCTGTGGAAACATTTTCTTTGTTTCTTATGATAAAACATACCCATATCACCAGCGCAGGAATCTGATCCTTGCATTCTGCTGCTTATAATTTTATTGCCATAATGGGAGAAGAAGTTTTATTACTGTTCAGGAATTATACTGGACAATGCTTCTTCCCTTAGTGAAGTTTAAAATTCACTGCTATGGTCCCAAAATAATTTCTCATTTATTTATTAATTAGAAGTTACCTCAGAATCAAATAATGAATACAGACATCCAAAGGAATGCGTGATATCCAGAGTCTTTCTCCCTTCTCACATTTACATGAACTATTTAAAACCAGAAAATTGGTCTTCACTTTCTTTCAGACTTCTGACATAAGCTGATATAAGCTCAAAATAAATGAGGGAGCAGAACTCAAGAACATCCATGGACTTTACATATGTATAATCTCTTCTGAAAGTTGAAAGTCTATTAAAAAGTTGTTCCAAAAAATAATAATAATAATAATAAAAATATATATATATAAAAGATATAATGAAAATATTAATAAAGGGAATGCAAAGGCAAAAGAAGCTGCAAGTGTTATCAATGGGCAGGAACTTTCTCCTAATCTGTGGTAGCCCTGTATTCAAACTGGCTCCAGTGCTGACCACTTGCTTGCTGTTTGGGGATTAAAATAAATGTAGAATCTTCCAAAGAAAGAACCTTTCCACTGTTAAACTCCTTTTCACTTATACCTTTTTTTTTGTTTAGGCTCCTTCTGAACAAACATCCAGAACATCATTGATTTCTCAACTGCCCTGATTTCCAGTCTTAACAATTTTTATTTCAGAGTATTAATAATATGGTTATAAAAGGGTAAACATTTCTACTGATGACTTGCTTGACTCAACAAATCAGTTTGTTTTTTTTTTAATATAAATAGTGTCCAGGTTCTACAAATGACAGTTCCTCATGTACATAAGAATAAATGAACCAAAGTAAAGCCCATGGAGCTGTGGACTGTACAGAAAATGTACCAAACCCATAGATGGGCCTGAAAATATTTTTGTTGAATTTTTAAAAGGATTTGGCAGCATAGGAGGATCCTGTGCCTAGATTTGAGATGGAAAATCTCCTAGATTCTCACCAATAGCCAAATGGCTCCGCTGCTGGAGATTTACATTTTTTCTGCATGAAAAATGCATTGCTGACATTGACCTGCACCACCTCTGTCAACAGTGTATTTTTAGGAGTACCTGCACACCATATTTTTGTAGTGGAATAATGACTGAAACCAATATGAGACTGCAAAGTCGAGTTCAGGATGTTGGCTGTCTTTGCAATTTGGCATTGCATGAAGCAGCACATATTTAATTGTAAATACATTTCCTTCAAAATACATACTACTGATTTACATAAGACTGTAATTTTTTGCAATTTAAAATCACACTGGTGGTTTTGAAGACTTCACTTTGCAACTATACTGATAATTACCTACAAGCATTTTATATTTAACACTTCTCAGTTGAAACAATAAATTAATTACTTTTCTTGCATTCCTGTTTGATTACAATAAAGAGTGAAGACTGATGCTTATCATTTTGTCAGAACGACCTGGATGATGCCTGGGTGAAGTTCAGTAACGTAGCACTTCCTTTTCTCAGTTCACTGTACCAAAATTTGATCCTCTGCTTGCTGATTTTTGGACTTCGAGAATTTTGTCAACCAAACTGGTTGAAATTATCTGAGAAAAAACAATGGCTGAGCAAAGCCCCAAATGGCAATAGCATTTGCCATCCCAGATTTCCTTAGCAGTGTACCAACGTAATATTATATGCCATAAGTCTGTATATTTTGAGATGTTTTAATGGAAAGTATCTTTACACAGTTGAATATTAAAAGCTACCTAAGTACATGTGTGTTCATATAACTGTTTATCTGACTATAGACAAATAGTGTATCTTTAGGCACATCCTTTGGCTAGTTTGAAAAAGCATCTTGATCTCGGCGTATGTAACTCGATTAGCATTTTGCTACCAATGGTGGTACTTGTTTCGATATTACTTTGAAGCCAGTTTTTCAATTCTAGTATTTCTGTCACGTGTGGTTGAAATCCCATTTATGTTTGGAGAAGCCATGAAAAGAAAAAGGCCAGATATAGTAAAAAAATAACAAAAATACCAAAATTCTGCAGTTTTGCATTTTGTACAATGATTCATTTTAGTAACTTCTCTAAAAAGAGAGAAGTAGAAGAGTTGAACACAACAGAAAGTCTTTTTATAAACCACTGGTAAACACTTCAAAGCAGTTTAGAAAAGTAAATCTGTAAAAATATGACTTAAAATATTTGACTGAGAAAGGTAATTCCTGGCATTAACTTTTCCCCTTGTGTTATATTACTAAACTTCTATGGATTAAGGAAGTATTAAATATTGCAATTCAAATTTCATTCCTAATTCTTACTACTCTTTAAAATTACAGTTTAAAAATTCAGCCCATAATCCTGCCTTTACAATTTGACTCCCAGAATGAGATCCCCTAATAACAATTAATCACTGACAAGCTTCTTCATTTTGAAGCTGTTCCAGAACTCAAAGTTTCAATGTATAGTTGTACACTTCTCACCTTCATATAGATAAATATATAGATAAATAGATAGATATGTGTATATGCACACATTCATAAACAGAAAACACCTTTTCTTGCCTCATTTCAAATTATCAGTCATATACACCAGGTCAGACTCACACCCTGAGCTAGTGGTTGTAACCAATTAGTTACTGGTGCAAATGATATCCCTTTCATGTAGCAGCTAATTTGCATGCTTTTTTAAGTATAAAGAGGCCAAATTAGCCACGTGTGAACCCAGAAATTGAACATATTGTAGGGATGGGATGGATGGAAAGAAGAAACATTCTTTAACATACAATTACTGGGCTTCAATATTAGGTGCTGAACCCCTTCTACCCTCTTCCTGCTGCTACCCAACTTCTGCATCACCTCTGGTTCTATCCCAAAGCACAGACCTATCCCAAAGATCAGAGAATTCACTGCTTCAGACCATTTCATAAAATTCTTCTTCAAGCGCATAAAACCAGTCAATTACAACAATTACTTAAATAGATATTAAAGAGAATCTGTAGCATCTCTACATGTACCAGCGTCCCATCTCTTAAATATAAAAGAGAAACTTTAGGACGTAGCAAGAGTGGAAAATGACTGCAATTTTAATTTACCAGTGAAGTCTGGTGTTTATTTATTCTGTGTATTTTTTTCTGGTAGATGTTTCAATTATCCTTAGCTCAGAATTGTTGCTGACTGCCCTTCCTACACACACAATATTTCAGAGTATCTGGAATATCCAGTTATTTTCAGACTCTTCAAACAGAATTTGTGTTTGCTTTTTGTTGACTTCAGAAGAAAGCAGTAGAGGGGAAATCAATTATGTTACACTGAATTTATTCTGTTCTGAGTTGTTGTACACCCAGCACTGCAGACAAACAGCAAAATAACAGTGAACACCCACCTGCATTTAAAATACCACTTCTTTCTTCTAGTTTTGATCTTATTCATGTTTTCATATCCTTTCTTCATTCTTGAAAATCTAGTGATTTCCCATCTTTTCCATCTCTCTAAAGGTACTTTCAAAAATCCTCCCTCTTCAAGTCTGAGGCAAAATAATTTGAAAGTCAGTGAATACAACAGAAAAGAGTTCTTAGTCTATGATACTTGCACAAGGCTGTATTTAGGAGATGCGCTGTGAAAAATCTTTCCTCTTTTCCCCTGACTGTCTCCAAAAAGAGCCCAGATCTTCTTATGCACAAAATAAATGCATGGTGGGAGCAGAGTAAAAATAGATCGTGATTTTTACTCATATTTTCATTTGATTACCAAAATTAACTGCTGTACAAAACCTCACCAGAACAACTCTTCAGAAGCATTTTTAGGGTGTTGGAGTGGAGACAGTATATATTTCAACAAGCTAGTGAGTCTGTGGATAGAAAATTAACATATACAAGGGTAAAAATGTTTGGCTAGTGGTCATCTATAATTGGACAAGAAAAGAAAAAGAACAAAGACCTGTAAAAATACATACGTTCCCTAAAATAAATCAGTTTCCTAGACAAATCAAACAAATCCTCTAACCATGTGTTTAGCTCAGACCTTTAAAACAGAGGCAAAGTACAATGAGATGTCCTCATGCTTTCTGATACCAAAATAAATATTCTCAGATCACTACTAATTTCCAAATGTGATTCAAATCTTGATCAAACTTGATAGTCAGCACTTGGCCTCCACTGGCTTTACCTTGCACTCGCCAAGTCTCAGTTTCTATTAATTTCAGACTGCTCTTTACAAGAGACAAACCAGATAACTTGTTCTTTCCTTTGATTCTAACTGTCACAAGCATAATTTGCACGTTTAACAGGCCATACAAACTGTACCTGTGCTTGTTACACCCTCATAATTATCTATATCTTTTTTCTCCAACAGCTTACAGGCTGAAGTCCCAGTATGTCTTTATCTTTCTTGACAGCTCTTTCTGGGCTGAAATTTGATTTTTCTGCTTCTTTCCGAAACACTTAAGTAAGAGAGGGTTCATTTTTTTCTCCATCCCCTTCTTAGTGATTTCTTTTGCTCACTTCCTGGCATGCAGCTCATTATGCTGCAGTGCACGTCTATTTTCTTCATTGGCGGTCTTCCACAGAAGGAAATATTTAGCTACACCTGAAGAGCAGATACAATTTATTCTCTGCCATTTGTAAAACCCCAGTCTTATTCACTGCCATGCAATTACTTGAGAGACTCTCCTAAGATCTGTACTCGCTCTCAGTGATGCTCAGCTATGACGGATAAGCTGGTATTAACATAATTAATAATGGCTTATATTTTCTCTCTGCTGTGATACGTTTGAAAAACTTCAGAATCTGTTTTCTTATTTCAAGACAGGCACAGGCTGTGGATGAAAATGTGAATGCTTATGCACGTTGCATTCTCCCTTGGCAAACTGAATTTCACATTTCAAAGTTCAGTTTCAGAAGAACACTGCACTACACATCAAGAAGCCCATGTTCCACAAAGCATGACACAGTCCATTTTGCTACAGATGTCCATGGCAAGTACAAAACCCCAGTTCAGGCAGCATTCAAGCAGTGGATAGATTTCCTCACATTTAAAGGCAGAAAGAATCTAGAAATAAACTAAATGCGGGGGGAAACAGAAATCTTCTAATAAACTTAGAACAGAAGGTATGAGAAAATGCAGTCCCAGTTCAAAGGATCAAGCTAGGCAGAGACTAGCATTTCAGAAACACTTAATGCTATACCAAATGACACCAAAAGTCTTAAGCACCTTAGCTTTCCCACCATAAAGTTATGTCTTCTAACGGAAGAACTTCAGACATTGTTCAGAAAACAGTAGCTTTGATACTGGCATTCACAGTGAAAATTTATAGCCAGGAGAATTTCTGGAAAGACATTCAATTACCTAAATAAGGCATGGAAATGAAAATACTGGGCAAATGAAATATATTACTTTCAAGTCATTTTATGAGAAACAGTAATGGAGAGGAGTTGAGAAAATTAAACTGGCAACTACATATGCAAGGAAAGACTCTACAAGTACTAGTTGTGTTGTATCACCTCAGTCACTACACTGAATGGGAACAGGAGTGGTAAGCCTTACTGCCCACAAACTCTTGAACTCTCCACCTTCCCCTTTTTCACTACAGACAGATCTTGTAACTTCATCTAAACACTGAATTTCCCCCACATCACAGGAAGAGAAACAAGATAGGTTGCTAGCTGCACAGGGGGGAAGGTGCCACTATGTGACACAGGAGTGCCCCAAGAAAAGATGAAGGCACTGGGCTTCTGCAAAATCTGCTCTGGCCAGCATACCTCCACACATTCCAATCGCATTAAGCAGCAAATAATTCTGCTTGGTGTAGTGTCACTGAAAACTGAGTAATTGCAGTAAAAGCTTGCCAGAAAAAAGAAAAGGGAAAAAAAATATCAAAACAAAGCCCACCACCACCAACAATAATAACAATAAAATAACAATAAAAACCACAGAAGACGAGAACCAACATATCTGTTTTAGTGGCTACAGTGTCTCTCTAATTCTACTCATTAGATTTTTCCATTTTAACCTCAAACTGAATTACATAGCACTCTTATACAGCTCTGCTGTTCCCTGGCAGCAACTTTGCCTCTAAACATAAGCAAAACATCCTTCAGGTAATAAACTATAAAATTAATAATAAACTTCTAGACTGTGTGTGAATGTCAGTTCTGAAAACTTAATTCTGGCCATTCCACCCACTGAAAAAGCTTCTCATGCTTATTTTAAATAAAATGCATCATTCCTAGAAATATTGGATGCTTAGTCATTTCACTTATCTGTATGCCTCTACTTCTGATTCATAACTACATAAACATTTATTTTCCTAAACATAAATGCTATTTACAAGCTTTCCCACATGAAGATGTAACATCCAAAACAGGAGAAAAGACTTCAAAAAAAAGAAGAAAAAAAATAAAGGACCAAACCAGAAACCAAACACTGAATACTAAATGCTACCCATCCAATGAATATAAAAATCACCTTCTGTTTTCTAGTTTTGTGCACACAGATTTTAATGTAACCAAAGACAATTAAAACAAAAACCAACAACAACACATTATGCAAACTCAATAAGAAATGGAAAATGATAAATTAGCGAGCAAGTATTCAATTATTACTGTGACTAATTCCTGTATATGATGCCATAGCAAATGAACCTGAACTTGTTCTGGTTGACTGCAGTGTACTGTTGAAACATTTCCATTTGGTTTGTTTGCTGCTTATGTAGACTGCTGAAGTAGATAGCATCTGTTTAATGAGCTCCCACTTCATTAGAGAGCTGCACTACTCACTGAGTCATTCTCTTTAAGCATGCAAGCTGCATAATCTGGTGTTGTTTTAAAGCAAATACTAATTTATGATTACCTGTTACATTAGGCCTCCGAAAATTGTACTCACACTGGCTTGTGTGAGCAGAATGCTAATGGTCTGATTATGGACTGCAGCAATGTCTCATGCTTGGAGTCTATGAACATAAATTCCAATCCCAAGCACATTGATTGAATAATGCATGCAGCTTAGAAATGAAAAAAAGATAAAATACATTCACTTGGGAAACACACAAATTATAGTCTCTAGAGCTATCAAATACAGAAATGCAGGAGATAATCAGAAACATTTCAGTGATTCTATGTTATCTGTATAGACAGTTGAATGACAACAGAATTATGCATTCAGGTGTTATGATAATTATGTAATTGATATCTTAATGGCAGCTAATCAAGTAATTTTCTGAATAAAAAGATGACAAAGTCTAAAAATCTTAGGATGATAGAATGGCATGGGTTGGAAGGGACTTTAAAGATCATCTAGCATCATAAGAAAAACCTCTAATAAACAGACTTCAGTTGTAGACGTGATCAAACTAGTGATAAATAAACATTATATTATAGATCTGAATTGGTCATAAAGCGCCTTCAGATTATACCCTTAAAAATGATATGGACAATGAGTCATCGAGTCTCAGCCCCAGAGTTGGAGGAAACAAGGTGACAAGCATTTATTTCATGTGTTCACAAGGTATCCTTTCCTTATCCTACCTAACAATTAAGCCAAAAAAAAATATGTTTCTCCATGCATGAAGTGTACTCAGTACACCTCTGTATTCCACAACACATACCAGGGCAGTAAACAAATACGTTGTCCTTTGTGGTGCACACACAAACCCTGCCAATCTGACTTGATAGAAAAATCTTTCTTAAAACACAATATGTTTTTGTTTATTTTTTTTTTCTTTTCAAAATATGTTTCACTATTTATCTGCTCAGAAAATCTAGTGGAGGGCTTGTTGTTATTAAGCACTGGGACAAAGTCCTAAGTTACCCATAGATCATCCATTAAGTAACACTGACCATAACCAGTTTAAATTAATCACCCGCATAAGAAGAAATACTGAAACATAAAATTGTTGATCTAAACTTTAGACCAGTAAGACAACCAAGAATATCCTTGGAGTAATAAATAATGAGACAAACTCTCAAAAAAATAAATAAAAGTACTAATCTTAATCATAAGAACATAAAATCACAGCAGAGATGCATCCTCCTAAACAGTAGTGCAAAGAATCACAACAGCAAGACAACAGTACAGTAAAAATGTTCATCTAAAAGGCTTTCAGAAGACTACCAAGGAAGCTTAAAAGGGTGCAAATAGTTCAAATAACTCACATAGAAAACAAAATAAGGCAAAATATATGACAAGTCAGGAAGGCTAGAAAAAGCTCAAAGAACAAAGAAAAAAATACTCAGAGAAATGCATAAGAATTTATTTATTCTGAGATAAAGTCCCAAAGGACTGTGATGTATTTCATAGACTACCGAAGAGGAACGGTAACTAAAAAATGAAGGTGGCTCTTCAGTGAAGGTGAAAGAGTTCTCACTAGAAATATTCACCATTAATGATGTTAAGAAAATACTTATTTGTTAAGAAGTTTATTGCAGTGCATCTTCCAGTACATTAAGGTATTACCAAACAGGAATCTCAAACATGGAATCCAAGTTTCATCTGTAACTGATATATTATCCAGTTCGTTCTACTTATAGAAATATGTAATTATCTACTCAAATACATGTAATTGCCAATTTGCTTCCATCAAAGAAAGAATGAAATGATAAGCGATACTGAAACCCTTCAAGCTACAACAGCAAGCTTGTGTGTCTTCTCTGTCACATACTCTGAAGCACAGTATATTGAAAATTTGAAGTATTTGCCCAGTAAAATTGATAGAACTAAAAAGTGAGGGAAGATGAAAGTCTTCTTCCACTTAGGAAGAAGAAGCAGCAAGAATTAGAAGAAATAGAAGCAAGAGTTAAATTCTCCCAAAGCATCAGTAGTTAACCTTGACTTAAGTAGCACACCAGCAGGTCTTCTGGCCAGTAGACTCTTTATTCACATGAGAAATGGAAAGACGAATAGAAGCATCGACAGCCAGTGCTCCCAATTTCCTTACAAAGCTATGCTAATCACACAGCCTTGACAGGATGTTTTGTGTCACTTCCTCATGGTTTCAATTTTCAGTCCATGACAGGAGACAAACTTTTCCACTAAATTCATAATTATTCATCTATACCTTACATTTTTCCTATACTCCATTATATTTATTCATTTGAACAGAATTTATTTTCCCAGAGCTCTGAAGCCACCTCTAGGTTTTCAGTTATTTTGTTCTCAGTGCCTGAAGAGGTACTGACACAAACCAACTGGAACTGGTTGTTGACTACAAACATTTCATATCTGACAACAGAGTATATACACAGAACCGACATTTTGAAGGATTCAAAAATTCTGAATAAATGAACTCTGAAAGAAATAAGTACACACAAGGACCAACTAAAAGCCTCCTCAGAAAGTGAAACTCACATAGCTTTGCTGTACAGCTAATATGCAATGCTTATTACAGCACAGCAGTGCGTTAGCCAGTAGTGGAAATTAAGAAGTGAGGTAGATAGAGTGGAGACACTTTCATGTTCCATGCAAATGCAAGTGCTGTGCTCCCTAGAGAAACAAGTTTGATTAGGAATATCCTATAGTTGGGGGGGAAAAAAAAATGTTTTTGAAATATTGAAAAGTACAATCTTTTCTCACCCATTTAAAGATAAAAATTGTCATATGAAATCAAACCATGTCTGGGATTTGTAAAATAACAAAGCCATCAAAAGAACAAGAATCGGCCCTCTGTACAAATAAGCAGAAGCCATCAAGCACAGAAAGTCACAAGGTCTGTAGAATGTGGGCTGTCCTCCAAAAATAGAGCTCAGAAGAGAAAAAAAGATGTATAATAAAAAATGTTTTTGAAGAAGAAAGGCTTGTGAAACTTAGAATTGAAGTAAAAAAAGAGAATATTAATGTGATCAAAGTATTTTATCAGATGTCGAAGGGAAGGGAAGGGAAGGGAAGGGAAGGGAAGGGAAGGGAAGGGAAGGGAAGGGAAGGGAAGGGAAGGGAAGGGAAGGGAAGGGAAGGGAAGGGAAGGGAAGGGAAGGGAAGGGAAGGGAAGGGAAGGGAAGGGAAGGGAAGGGAAGGGAAGGGAAGGGAAGGGAAGGGAAGGGAAGGGAAGGGAAGGGAAGGGAAGGGAAGGGAAGGGAAGGGAAGGGAAGGGAAGGGAAGGGAAGGGAAGGGGAGAGGAGGGGAGGGGAGGGAAGGGGAGGGGAGGGGAGGGGAGGGGAGGGGAGGGGAGGGTCATGAATGCAGATCGGAAAAACAAAGATAGTCAGCTTTCAGGCATATGTCTTGAATGTCACTGAGACAATTTCTTCTGGTTATCACAGAAGGCTGCTTAAATAAAAACAGATAAGTAAATTATTTTGAATCTCTAGAGTAGATATTAAACATAACCACAGACCTGATGAGATAGACATTTCATCTTCTCTTCCCTGTTTTTATATTTTAGTAGGGGTCATCAAAACGTGCTTCTGTTTGATTTAAGTACATGGGGGGCAAATGTTGACGTGCACAAACCAAGAAAAAAGTTTTTATCTGCTGTATGCAACTGGTCTAGGAAAAGGAGAATGCTAACAAGCATGTTCACTGTTCAAGATAGAATTGACAGGAGTGGAAATAGAGTACATCTTTCTTGCCAAGTGAAAATTCTTATTTGGAAAGGGAGGGATAACTTATTTCTGTGGCTTACACTTTGCTCCTGTGTTAGCAAGAGCAGCTTTCATAAATCATGTATAAAGTACTTATTTTGGTGACAATAACTGCATAATTTCTTATAGACATGGAAGAGCAGAACACATAAGCCCCAGTAAAAAAGTTCAATTTTTCTCTCATCACTGCATTCTCCTACAAAAAGTTTAAATTAATGACAACACCCAGTTTAAGATTTATTTTTCCTGCTAGAGATTTTTTAAATATCCACAAGAGATTATTAATGTATCAGGTGCATTTTCTTCAGCCATATCTGCCACATCCATTAATACTGAAAGGAACTGTCAGTCACAGAAAAAGAGAAAAAACATGTCTGCCCCTGGCAAAACAGTGTTGTTTGGTAATTAGAATTCTGCTTATGCAAGGCTACAATTGCCCTCAATTCCCTCAACAAGGACCTCTGCAGGGCTTCTGTGCTCAGTGATTCTATTTTGCAGATTATCCTTGTTCCTCATAGTCCAAGTAACCAGATGTCCTTTTCCCTATTAAAGAAGAAAATTAATGCAACAGAGAGATATTTCTCATCATTTACAAAAGAAATTGGGATAAAATGTCTGTTAAATAAGTAATGTAAATGAAAGAAATGAAAGAAACCTCCCTGACAAAAGACCAAATATAGGAAGTCTAGCAAAGTTCCTCAGCAGGAGGTGCAAGAGAAATTCTATTTACAGTGTGTGTTACTCAATTCTGTCTTTCATTTATTTTTCATGAAAAATGGACACAGGAGCTTCAGGAAAAATTAAAATGATTAGTTAAACAAAAATGTTTATTTGTTGGTGGGTTTTGTTCCATTTCAATTTATTTTCATTTAAGTTTGGTTGTTTTCAGTCATCCCTTGACTAACATCAGTGTTACCAAGTTTGGAAACATAATGAGAAGGAGAGAGAAGAAGAAATGCTTACCATGCCTTTTGCTTTCAAGTTCACTGAGGTGACAACTAACCCAGCCAGAGCATGCCAGAAACAGAGTGACAAGCAAAACTAATTTGAGGTGAGAGCTGCTGACGGTAAAATCAACAGCCTAATGCTTAATTTTACAAGGACTCTTCAAGCCGAATTGAGAGTTGTGTCACTGTGCTCACTTAAAAATATTGTGCTCGTGTTTTTATTATTATTATTGTTTTTTGCATGAGGTATTATTTTGTATGAAGTGATTGCCTAACAGTGAGAAAGAAGTGGAGTGGACCAGGACAGAGATCAGAATTTAACTTCTCTAAAAACAGCACTAAAAAGAAAAGTGAAACAGTTCTATCTATGGCAGATCTGATTTGTATTGACAGCACACAATGCTTCAAAACAAAATCTTAATGTGAAATATTTGTTTTGCTTAATGTCAGTGTTTAAAATATAAGAGCTGAACCTGGAGTAATTTGCTAAGCACCTAACTAAATCAGATGCTTTAACAGTCAAAAGCCTGTATGTTTTCAGGTGGTTGTCTCTTATACTTCATTTTTTTTAATTCGAAAACACTAAAATCAATTAGGCATTGACATTTAGAATGAAGCCACACATGTTCATCACTGTATTTTATATTTTTCAGCTCTCTGAGATCACAGCACAGTGGTATAGAGCAAGATCAACAGTAACACTTCTAGGTATAAGGGCTGCTCTGAAAGTAATGCCTCCTATTTTATTCTTTTGGCCCATGATGTCACAGGTGAATGTTGGTGGGATACACAGCCTTCCTGCCAGTATTCCATCACATGTTGTTTTCATGTGGCAGATAGCAGCAGAAGGACAGTCTGACAAAATGGTGTAATAAAATAAAAAAGAGAAACAAAGAAATATATAAACTGCTTAGATTTTCATATTGCCAAAACAGAACCTTCACTTGGGTTTTCTTACATCAGCTGCCTATATTTGAGAGACAAAATGGCATTCTGTCATTACATTTTTACGAGTCACCAGTGGCCAGAAAGAAGACGAGGATGCTGAGTTTACAGCCCTGCCCAGCAAGATATGAGCTACAGCCTTTACTGCTGCTCTTCTGCATTTCAGACTGACAGAAATCTGTTTTGAGGTCCTAGCTTGCTATTTTTAAAGCTTTGTTTCCTCCTTAAAAAGAAAAACAAAACAAAAAAAATAATAAAACGAAGTTCCTCTGGGTTAAAACTGCAGTTCTCTACTTAAAATGGCAGCTTCTTTCAGCTCAGATCTGCTTCCCAGGATGTTAAAGCCACAGTACACAAAATAAAACCATAGTGCTATGTAGCTCCACAGCCCACGCCTATTAAGAATGCAAGATCTTTTGATTTCTGCAGGTCTGTCACATATAGTACAGTTTCGGCCCCAAATGCCCTAAAATAAGGTCAGCTGAAAGCTTCAGGTTATTAGACAAAGCACACAGCTTTTAGGACCCGAACCTCTCATGCTACACAATGGCTTTGTGCAGTAATGACAACACTTTGATTAGCAAGCTTCCCAGTGCAAAACGGAAGCGCAGTAGTCAGCAAAGCAGCACTTGCTATTTTCATTCCAGCTATGCAGACATGCTGAAGTAACGGTCCTGGCAACACGTTAGGAAAACATTAGAAACACTTTAGTAAGCAAATAATTTAATTACAGCCCTCTCCGAGGCACTTTATATTGTGCGACCCCTGACCCTTTATATTGCTGTACCTAAACTCAGCATGGGATTCACACTTCCCATTCCTGTCACAGGATCTCTCCATCTTGTACCATTTAATATAGTGTGCTCCAGGTGTTCTGTGGTGAATGAATAGTTATATTACTACCTGTCAGACACAATCACACTCTATTCATCATCCGCGGCTGGCTGCGTGAAGCCCTGCTTCCAGCAGGCTCCCTCTCCATTTCCTTGTTCAAACGTCTGCAGTGCTTTCGGCCCATCTGTCAAGCCTGTCATTTAGAGGGAAAACAGTATCAGTGCTTTAAATATATGGAGTTCTCTATTGAAACAGTGCTGTGATTGAACTGTCAGCATTCTCAGTATCACAGACAGTAATTCATGATTGGTCAGAGCTCCATTTAGGTTGCTATTACTACACTGACATTGCCAGGTCACACCGAGAGGGTTTTTTTTTCCCTTCAGCAGTTGTGTCTATAAATAGCACAATTAACCTTTCAAGGATTACAAAACGTTCTCAGTTCCCCTCCTCCACGAATTCACTCACGGTCTGTGACATTTATAATAATCAAGGGGGAAAAAAAATCTCCTGCAAAGGGCATTTCTCTCTCCCGAAGTGTATGTCCTGTGTCAGCAAAGAACAAATGCTGTAATGCCCCTTGTCCTGCCATTCCTGCTCAGCAGGTTTGCCTCAAGTTCCACTGCTCCAGGCTCAAGCCTGATCTGTTCAGCTCATATGCTTATGTTACTCTATTGCCTTGTGCTGTACACACTTTTTGGATAAAGATTTTAATGCGTAATAAAACCCTGAAATGAAGTAATTCTGAAAGTCATCCTCCCCTCATTTCCTCAGCCCTTCCCCCCCAAAAAAGTGAACAAAAAA
This sequence comes from Coturnix japonica, assembly GCF_054131305.1. NCBI lineage: Eukaryota > Metazoa > Chordata > Aves > Galliformes > Phasianidae > Coturnix > Coturnix japonica. The sequence goes on from NC_140702.1 coordinate 6,071,196, forward strand.
GACCCCACTTTTTTAGTCATATACAGTAGCAAGGGGTTTTTTATTTTGTTTTTTGTTTTTTTAAATAACCTTTTGGCTTAAGAAAAACATGAAGTGGAGCAATTCTCTGTGGATCAGAGCTCACATACATCTCCTTTCGGAACAGATGACAATGAAGGAACACGGTTTTTCCATACAGCTATGAGATGACTCCATCTGGTGAATGCTAATCTCAGTGTAATTTATGTCACCTATTAGCTGATATCTCTCAGGAGCTCAGGGTGGCTGAAGCAGCTTGGCTTTCAATCGCATCTCTGTAAAACAAAGCAGTGTTGGTAAGCTTACTGAACAGCAGATCAGGTTTTCTCTGTTCCTATCCCTGCACAATACAGTTCAGCATTGACACAGGTAAACCAGGGCCTAAATCTGGGTTTGCACTCTCACCCACAGCTTATCTTCGCAGCTAGGGCCATGGTCATGGGACTGGCACATCTCCTCACACTATCTCAGAATCCCTCTTTCTGGGGGCAGGAGTGGACAGCGAAACAGGGCAAGAGAGACTGGGCACTCAGGAGATACAGACAGGTTTAGAGAGAAATCGAAGAGGTTAGCTCAAGTCACCAGGGGAGCAGAGCAGTGTGGGGAAGAAAGATGAGCACCCCAGCTGCCTCCTTCAAGCTAAGAACAAAGTCCTAATTTGAACACAACTGTGATGTCTCAGTGGACTTGCAGGGTTAAAAGCTTGGGGCTCTAGCCTTGATTACATTTTCAGATGTAGACGTGGTCTTGTCATGATACTTCTCTGGGGAGGTGGTTGGACTTCTATGATTGACGCCAAATATACACAACCAAGCTACCCGACCTAAAATAATTACTGAGATTTCCAGTACTCATACTGTGTTAAAACACTTTCAGTGAATCATTTGTAGCACCTCGGTGATGTTGTGCTTAACAACATTCCTCTGCAGAATTATAAAAGTCCAGTTATTTTCTGAAAATCAGCTCAGCTGTGTCACTTATTGGAAAGCCTCCCCCCACCACTCCCCCTCTGAATTCACGCTGTATGGAGATTTGAAGAACATAATGCTACACACACACACGAAACATTAGTGACAGTGGAAGGCTTACATGAGGCTAAATTATTTAGTATCTACATAAGGAAAGGCAGCAGAGAGAAAGGCAAAAAGGTCTTTTTAAGCAATATTATCTTCGTACTACAGGCACAGAGTGAAATTAATTATGTAGTTTCAACCAGCCTGTGAATATTTTGGACTCTGAATGTAAAGTACAGGGAGGAAATTACTATCTGTGTTGATAGTGGTTTCCTGAATGTCTCTTTTTTAGTCTTCTCCACCATGAATGCAACTGTCACAGCTTATTAGAGATACTGAATAAGTATAATTAAGAAATAATTTCATCTAGTTTCTCCTTTCTTGGAGAGAGTTGCAAAGCAGAGAGACAGAGAACAGAGCCCTTGTTGTTGGTTTTAGCATTTTTAATGAATACTTCAGTATCTGTCTGCCCTCAATCTGAAAGCAAAAGTTTTCACTTATTATAAGGGCAGAATAAGTGTAGGTCTCATCTCATTAACTGTCACATTACCAGGCAGTATGCTACACCATTCGAGTTTCACTGAGCATTCAGAATTGCTTAATTACATACGATGAAAACAGCCTGCTGGGACTTTTCCTTTCAGATAAATATGGTGGCATAAAGACAGAGGTCATCTTTATGACTCACTCTTGCTTGGCAGTGCATAAACTCAAAATGACAGATGCCTTTTGTTAGTAATAAAAGAAAGTTAAAAAAGAAAAAAATCAACTTAGTGAGCACTTGAAAAATGAAATGTTTACATCTAAGGATAGGAGTCACTTCTAATTTAGTAGACTAACAATACTTTCTCTCCTCCTGTTCTTTCTGTGTTGGTGTTGAATGGCACAGTACGTTCCTTATGTGTTATACCACTTCATGTTAATTACACTGTGCTGACACTATTTGTCATTGCTAAGCCTACTACATTATTTGTGTGCTGAGGTTTCAATAGTTGCTTGTTCCACCGAATATGGAGATCTGCACAAGTTGCCAAGACTGGTCATTGCTCACATTATTCTCTAAACCTTCACATCTTGGTTTATTCTTAAACCAAAGACACATACAAATCTCAGACAATTCAGCCTACATTCTGAAAATGTTACCATATGTGGTCAAAACAGATTATCCTTACTGAAAGCCTATCACACATTCCTTTCAGTATATACTTATTAGTTATTTTCTCCTGTGTATCTTCCTGTACTCAATTCCTAAACAATCTCTTGAAGATTTTAGACATCAAATGCACACATCTAGGCACAACATTAAATGTCACACACACAGATCCCTACACACAAGACATTGCTGGCTCTCTTACAATGGGAGGGATTTTACACCCCCAGGCCCCCTAGAAGTTCAGACACAAAAGGTAAGTGAAGCCTGACCAGCAGTGAAGGATGAGGTAAAGAAAAAGCCTTCTCCTTGCCTGTTATAGCCAGTTCTCCTTTCCCATTTATCAGAGGGAGTACATTCTCCTTGGCTTTTCTCTTCTGAGAATGTATGTGTAGAATCCCTTCTTGTCATTTTTGTATCCCTTGCCAAATTCAGTCCCACCTCTACCTTGGTTATATTTACCTCATCTCCATTAGTCTAGGTAGCATTCCTGTATTTTTCCCACACCACATATATCTGCTTCCACTGCATGTACATTTCTTTCTTATCCTTCAGTTTGCCAGGAGGTTCTTATTCAGCTATGCCAATTTTTGCAGTTTTTTTGTCTCTTCTTTTTCATTTCTTGTGCTGGCAGATGGAGAGATCTTGACCTCTTAGCAGAGTGTCCTTAGAAAGCTACCAGCACTGCTCCATGACTTTGTCACTCAGGACAGTTTCCCAGGGAATCTCATCCTTTGTTTGGGTTTTAACCCAATTTAACTCACTAAGACCATGATCTGGTAGTCTACTTGGTAGACTGCTTAATAGACTACTTAGTCTACTTACAGATTTGTCTCATTATCTACATGCTTATTTGCCTTACAGCATGTGATATTTCCCCTATTTATTATTTCTGTTAAAAATGGCAGGAACTTTAAGGTTCACATGAGGAAACAGTGCAATTGGAAAGTAAAGACAGAAAGAGACAATCCCAGAAAACTGACAGAAAGTTTTACAGCTTTCAACAGATTTCCTAGCTTAGGTTAGAATTTCTCTTAGATGGAAGTTTAAGACAGTTAAAAATGAAGGAAATATAAAGGAAGAATAAACGTGATTGGTCTGTGAAGTACAAAAAGTGGACTGTTAATCCAACAGCACTCTGTTGGTGTCTTTTACTGCAAACACAGTATGAGGTGGCAGCATGTCCACACTGATTCATTTTTTGGATTGCATGAAGAGGCATCCCAGGAGCTCTCCTCATGCCTGGACTCTTTACTCTGTCTAGTCCTGTGAGCTCTCTACATGTTCTCCTAGTCTTGTTAGATCAAGATAGAGCACTTCTTAAAGCCTGAATGAACATCTTCTAACAAGAACCTGCCTGGACACATGGAGCCTGGAGACAGGGTCCACTTGAGAGATAAAGGAATATAAGCAGTTGCAGTACTTGCTTTCTGACTACCACAAGAGTTGCAGTGGTATTACAAAGAGTGGTTTGTTTTGGGGGGCAGGGGGGGTTTGTTTGTGTTGTTTTTTGTAGGATTTTTTATTTTCTTTTTTGTCTCCTTTTATGCATCAGAGACTATGAGGGAAAATGATGGTTTGTGTTTATATTCCACACCATTTAAAATCATTGGGTTATAACAAGCTGCCTGGATGTATTTTATCTGAATACATACATAGTTGCAGCTACCATCCAACTGCTTTTATAGAAGAATTTGTGAAGTTGGCCAGAGTTGGCAGCCAGAAAGGACACATGCACAAAGGAAAAAGAGACCTCAAGTATCTACAGCTTAAGAAAGCTAAGTGTAGGAAAAAATTCCCTCTGAAACAAGAGATCCAAATAACACGTTTGAAATTAAGATCTGAAAAATTAGAGCAAACTGTGTGAATTGAACTTTTTACAGTTTCCATGCAACTGAAAGTCTTTTAGTTACAAAACTGAAGAGAATAACATTTGAGGGTCTATGAAGGCAAACTGGACCAGTTGTGCCTTTCTTTTAAAACAAGCACCAAAACAGTGTTTGTTCAGATCACAGAAAACAGCAAAACAACAAGACAGTCATGCTGCAAAGAAGAACATTTAACCATTCTTGAAAGTAAACAGGAAGATTTCAAATGCAGCCTTGAATGTAACAGCTTTATTTGGCACTTAAACGTAAGAGCTGTTCTGAAAGTAATGGCTCCTGCTTTATTGTGTTGGTCCACGACATCAGAGGCAGACATTGGTGGTGTGGCAGCAGATGTTGAACCTTCCCAACAGTATTTCATTACATGCTGTTGTGTGACAGATGGCAGCAGAGGGGCATTCTGATGAAATGGCGTCTGACATACAAGCGCAGGTGAAGTGAAGGTGTGAAACTGAACTCCTCCAATGGGGGGGAAAAAATGGCACCCATCGACATTCATTGATGCTTGATTTGGAGACCAAAGAGTGGGATGTGAGCACAGTGAGGCAGTGGGTGGTACATTTCATCTGTGTTGACAGCAACAGTGGTCACCTCCTCTGGTGCAGATTTTTACAAGTGAGTCATGCAAACTCTTGTTCATCACTGGCAAAAATGCATAGCTAATGTGGTGACTGAGCTGAAAAATGGTGTTTTGTAGCTGAGAATTTGCTCTATCAATTAGTGTTATTGTGCTCTTTGTATCTGTGGTGGTTTCCACAGAAATAAACACAAGGTCCTCATGGAAAGGGGTTGGGTTCTGGTTGATAAAAACTGAACATGAGCCAGTAGTGTGCACTTGCAGCCCAGAAGTTCAATAGTATCCTGAGTTTTTTACATTAGTAGATAGTTACAGTGCAAGGGGAAATTATATTAATCTAAAGGAATGGATATTCATAGTAAAGATCAAGGGGAAGTTCTTTACTGGGCAAGGGTGAGGTGTTGGAACATGCTGCAGAGGGAGGTTGCAGATGACTGTCCCTGGAGGTGTTTAAGACCAGGTTAGATGGGGACCTGTGCAATCTTACACTTGATCTAGTAGCTGGTAGAAGGGCGGTTGGAAATAGTGATCCTTGAAGTCTCTTCCAACTCAAAACATTTTGTGATTCAATTCTATCATTCTATGAAAGCATGCAAAGCAAGATTAATATCAGGAAAGCACCTGTAATTAACGAAAAATAGATCTTGATTTCAACAGTTTGAAATTTCTAACTTGTTTTTTTACGTGTACCTTTTTCATATTAATAAGAAGGCCAGCTGATACATTTCAAAATAAGCTTTCATTTATACTCGGGTTTATTTGTAACACAAAACAATAATAATTGCAGAAACCTGAGTAATTCTTATTTGCTCTGAGATTATTTTTCTTTCCTGTAATTTTTTTTATTTCCACTGTATTTGTGATATTTTATTCTTATATGAAGGGCAAGATTTAATTTTCTTCTTATATCTAATCTGTCAAAAATTGATATGTACTTTAATAAACATACTCTGTCCTGATAAACATCTCAGTATCAACATTTCAAACCCAATCTCATAGAAATAACTTGATGAACAGAGGTGATCCAATTCAATTATACTCATGCAGTAAGATTTAAATAAGAAAGCATGTAACATCTGAAGTTGTACTGTGTAACATAAAATATATAATAAAGAAATAGTCTGTTTACAAAACTAACAGGATTTTTCTCATATAGAAAGAAAATAAAAAGAAACTCATCATAAAAATGAATTAACTAAACTGCATGTTCTTTGAGGAAGGTAATGATAACACTCTTATGGCCTAAGAGAATATAGATGGTAATGTGAAGATGAGAGATCATCATATGAAGACAGTAAGTTTCAGCTTATCCCAAATATTTTCATTCAAAATGACGATACTGAGGGTGGGCAAGACTAGGGCCTTAACATACATGATCTCTCTCAGCCTTCTCTATTCCAGGCTGAACAGCATCAGGAACCTCAGCCTCTACTCACTAGGGAGATGCTCTAGGCCTCTGACCATCTTTGTGGCTCTCCTCTTGATTATCTCTAGAAGATCCCTGTCTTTCTTGGACTGAGGAGATCAGCAGTGGACACAGTATTCCAGATGTGGCCTCACCAGGGTGAAGAGAATCACCTCCCTTGACCTGCTGGCCACATTTTTCCCAATGCACTTCAGGCTATGTGATAAACAGTTTAATTCTTCTGTGAGATATCACAAACAATTGTAGAAGGCAAACATATTTTAAGAAAGAATTATAGAGACTGGGTCATTAACTGGAATAATGTTGATGAGAATTCTATATTGTTTTCTATTCAGTGAAAATCCCAAAGCAAAAAGTAGAAGATGAGACAGAAAATGACTTCCATTATTGTAGCTGAGAAGGAATAATTCAAATCTTTCTAGAAGGGCCTTTCCACTAATAGCTGATCAGTATAGTTTGCATGCATTTCCAGACTGCACCAACAGATATTATGAGCTCAGGTTAGAGGCCAGTTTCATAGAATTAGAAAGGTTGGAAAAGACCTCTAAAATTATTTAGTCCAACCATCCATGTACTATACCTTCACAAGCTAATAGTGCCATCTTTAGTCAGTTTTCTTCATCAAATGTGTTAAACTGCACAGGTTATTAAACGTGTTTGGGAAGGCTTTGATTCACTTTCACCAAGGAAAAAGCCAAGATAGCCAATGTACTCACGCTCATACTATTTCCACTACTGCATTTTTGCCAGAGGGTCTTGTTCTGTTTCTGTTCTGGGAATGTTAAATATGTACAGTCACTTCAGCACAAGCTTTTCTTCATCACAGGTAAAAGCACTGGTACGTTTTCCCATCTGCCACAGGTCATATCTAACAAAAATACTTTTCTTTAAACAAATTAAACTATTCCTACAGGTTTTGCTTATATGTAAGGTTTTGTATTTCTTAACATTTCCTCATCCCATCCCCCTTTTCTCATCCATTTTTGTGACTCTATTGTAAAGGCATTTAAAGCATTTCAGGTCCTTTGGAATGAGCTCCAGCTCTGAAAAAGCTGAATGGTATGTGGCTGGACAAGAGCACTGCACCTGGCCTTGTTGCTATTATACAGCTAGCTCCACTTAATGAATTTACCTACAAAGTCTTCATGTTTCAGTGTGTTTGGATTCCCTCAGAAGCTGTCTCTAGGCCAGGAACCATTTACTCTCTAGTACTCATTCGCATAATGCAAGTAGAGTCTCTTAACAAGAATTAAGAATTCTATAGTTATTAAAAATATCTGCAACTTGAAAATTTCAGTTGTTTCACCCTGATAGGCAACCAAACTACAGCATTCCTCTCTCTCAGTTTCCCTTCTGAAAAGGGAGAAGAAAATGTTAAGAAAAAGGCTCTTGGGCTGAGATATGGATGGGGAGATCCATCACTAATTATCATCGGGGCAAAACAGGCTTAACAGAACACTGATTCATGTAGCCTGATGAACATTTGATTATTGTAATGGTAATGAACACTGTTGGTGGGGAAAAAAAAATAAATAAGAGGTATGACAGTCTCAAAGTGTGTAGCAAATATATATAACTGAAAAGAAGGGAAAGAAACTTTCTCTTTGACAATTCTCAGCCAAACTATAGTACTAATTGCTATCCAAGGACATAAGGTTAGGTATGGAGAAAACTTTCCCCATGGAAAAGTAATGGAATATTGTTGAGAAGTTTGCTGAATCTCTGCTGGTGGAAATGTGAAAGAACAAGTGAAGGAAACATCCTGAGGCATGACAGATTCTTTCTCATCTTTGGGAAAAAAGGACAGTGCATAAATCCCTTCAAGACCTACTTTTCTCTAATTTTTCCATCTTAGCTGCTAAGCCAACTCTAGTTCCAGCACCCAGCTCAGTGGCCTAATCTTTTGCCATTTTAAATATTGTTGCAGGACAAGATTATGCAGCAATTACCAAAACTGGTGATATGCCCTGTTGCCTTATAGCTCTGAAATAACTGCAATGCATGCTACTAAGAAGAAACTTTAAATGCCTGCGATGTACCCCTTTAGCAGCAACTATGTTTTTTCTGCTTAAAAATTCATTTTAGAAGATTTCCCATCTGATTCAAGCTCTCAAGAAGGACCCATTAAAAATTCTCACAAAAACAAAACAAAGCACATCTTGAAATCATTGCACAATGCATTTTCACCCTGATTGTTGCTTCATTCCTTAACCTCCAGTGATGGCTGGCAAGGATCTGGCTTGTTAACATCCTATTAGTATTTCTAGACACAAAGTGAGCTTTGTCAGATTTATTTTGCTTCTGGTAAGAATTATGAAATATAAATTAAGAGATAATAAAATGCCTAGGAAAGAAAATCAAGCTCATCCACTGTCAGAATTAGCAACGGCCATTTCTTTAATGTACAGTATTCATGTTCTACAGCATAGCTCTATGCACAATTACAGAACCACTAAAATACAGCATTAGGCACAAGGTATCATGGGACAAGGTATTTTTCTCCACATCACTGTTTAGAAATGTCTCTCCTTGACTTGACAGAGTTACTACCTGCCAGTGCCCATCTGAAAGCAAAGGTAGAGTTTTATTTGTATTTTTATTTCAATAATCATATAACTTTCTTCAACATGTTTAGTCGCAATTCCCGATGAAGACAGACTCATTTAAGATACATTGTGAATACAAAACACAAGCTGAAATCCCAGCACTATAAGAAGGTATGGTATATAAACAGATGAAGAGTACTAGTAAAGGTAAGTAAATCAACTTATCCTCCCTGCCAAGAAGCGTTATTAAAATAAATGTGGTTATTCATGTAACTAAAACACTGAGGGTGTATTAAGCTGAGGAAGCAGGCTGACTGATTCAATTCACTGGAAGGCAGCAAGAATCCTCCTCCTCCTTCTGCCCACAGCTGTTCATGATATTCAGCCATCTCTGCTTATTAATATTAATATTAAATATGTTCCTGTCCAATTAGGTTCACTCATGTTTCCAGTTTTTGAATCTATTCTTTTCCCCTACGTTAAACAAATCTAATGATTTCTATCCGTAGCAAATGTGGAGTTGATGAGCAAATGGATGATAAAAATTCCTTTGTGCTCATCTCTTGTGCTTAAGATTCTTGTCATGCCCTGGGCATTCTAGCTGTCTGATACCGTTTTTCTATTTCCAATTCCAATGCTTCCTCTGCTGTCCAGAACATTTGGTGCACTGCCTAGTACCAAGTAAAATCTGCTTGCAATGGAAGAACATGTGGAGAAATTATGTGTTTTTGTCACACCCTATTAAACGGTATTCAAAACACAATGCCCCAGAAACTAAATTGATTGTAGGTTTTATAACCCTTTTCAGGCTAAGGGAAACAATTTAGTACCATGAACAAAAACATAGCTAGTGCAGCTGTGGGAATCTTAAATTGCTCAGCTCAGCAGTTCTGTTCCGGCTTAAGTAGGATAAAGTAGTTAAAGTTCAGTTAGATTCCATTCTTCTAGATCTTTGACAGATAATTTCAGATTAAAGTCTTCAAAGAATTCAACATTCCTTGTAAAAGACTTACTGAGGAATTCATGATTTGTACTTTTAACCTGGGGGCAGCGGGAGGGAGGGAGGTGCAAGAGCTGGGAAGATCAGGGGAGTGGAGGCAGGAATAATGTAGGGAAGTTTTCAATCGTATTGTAAAACGTCTTCGACCAACTTTCTCTTTACTTTCTTTTTATTATTAACATATCAAGTGGGGGAAAAAAGAAAATAGAAAAAAACCCTACTTCAAAACAACATAAGGACTAGCAGCTTTTCTACAGCACTAATGATTTAACTAAAACCACACAAGACCGAGAGACCCCAAGCCACGACTGAAGTCAGTCCTTAACCCATGTTAGGAGCCTAACTGTTGCAGCCCCTTAAGGACTCTGAAAGATTTTCTTTCTTACACCAATTCAGTCTTTTGTATTTAAATCTGAATACCGTGATCAAAAGCTTTACAGGCAAGTGCTAAACTCGGCTGCTGAGGTCTGTACTGTACTTCTCAAAACAAGTCCTCTATGAAGTCGCATACGAGAGGTAATCATTCACGTGGGTATTACCTGCTCTGAAGTACCTGAAAAAAAAAAAAAAAAAAAAAAAAAGAAAATAAAATGAAAGGAAGAAAATAATAATAATAATAATAATAATAATAATAATAATAATAATAATAATAATAATAATAATAAAGACATTATTTGACAAATTGAACACTCAATGAGCCATTAGCCCATGGGGTTCTTGGATTGCCTTTAGGAAAGACGAGTGCTGCGCCAAAAAAAAGGCTTACAGATGCAATATACTGATTGGCAAAAAAAAGAAAAAAAAAAAAAAAAAGTAAGTTCAAGAAGAAATGTAGCAATAGAGCAAGCCCAGCATAAAAAGTAAGCCACTTATGAGAAGCAGTAGTAAGGCTGTTTAGTTCTTCTGTGCCTCCAGGGAGAAATCTAAGCCTTTTGAGAAGGGATGGGGAGAAAAATGAAGCCAATGGTGTTTGTCGGTAAGAAAATGCTGTAGAAACAAAGTTGGTAATTTTACTATTTCTGCTTGCCAAGAGTTGACAGGTGTGCAGTTTCTTATTGTTCTGAAAGGCAGCCAGAAACCAAAGCTTAATATGCATCTATGTCTTCATAGTAGGGAGAAAACAGCTGTTTCTCTGGCTCATGATACTTGTACCACGATGATAGAAATACTGACACACACTCCTTTATAGTGCATTACCATCATTTGTATGGCTTTGTTTGATCTTCTAACAAAATACACAGCTGTAAGGAAAAAAAAATTTTGCAGCCCTGATCAGATCAGACATAATGTGGCAACCTCTATTCCCACAGTTATTATTTCATGGAGCTTAATCACCTCAAGAAATATTTTTCACATGAACAAGGGTGGAAATACTAGACCCATATTTTCAGCACAGTGGATTCAAAGACTTTCTGCAAACAAGTCCATTAAATTTGAATGTAAACAAAGGCAGGGAAGGACCAGGGCCAGGTTATTTCAGATAAACATGCAGTAATCATTTGCAACCGTTCCAAAAGAATGACTCCCATAAATCCTTCAGTTTTCATACTGCTCAGAGATGTCTGTGACTAATAAAGCCTTTGAACACAAAGGGTTTCCTTACACAAGAATGATGTGTGTTTTCCTTTAATATGTGGCAAAGCGATCTTTTAAATCCTAATTCCACAGGGAAGAAAAAAATACACATGCACACACAGCGTACCAGATGCAGTAAGTTGTAAGAAATGTCAGGCTCTGTGTATTAAATTTCCTTCCTGTGTATAAGTACACTGCAGTGTTAAAAGCTCGTGATAACTGGCTGGCAGATTGTCAGCTGTTCATGCATTAGATGTCTGTACTGTGTCCAGGCTTGTATGAACCAACAGTTTGACAAACATAATTTAAGCAATAACGTCTGCAAATTTTATATTTACTAGAGCATGAGAAGAGGTCATCTCATACAATTTTGGAAATCAATAAAATTTAAAAAAAAAAAAAAATTAAAAAGAGCTAGACTTGAAAAACAAGCTTGCTTCAAAAAGCTTGAAGCGATTCCTCCATATAGCAGAAAAGCTAATGGTTAGCCAAAACAAATATTTAATTCAATATTAGATATTAAAAAAAGTAAGTCTCCATTGCCAGAAAAATTAGGCGATTAGGTGGCAAACACAAAACAGTGTTTAGACTTAGAAGGAGTAATTTTTTTCCACTTTGTTTTAATAGGAGCTGGGAATACAAAACTTTATTTTGTCAAATAAAGAAGAACATCACTGAATTAAGATTTAAATGACATCACATGATGGAGACTCTGCTTTTCAGTACTATCCAATAATGACTTACTGCTCTTCTGATAGTCCCTGGTAAACCTCAGAGTGCATATTCATGTCCAAACTAAACAGATACCTGATCCTCCCCAGCCTGCAAAACCATCCCTTCCACACTGTACCTAGAGGCCAATTAAGCTGCAATGACAGCATCTCAACCAACAGACCAAGGGCACCCTCAGAATTATTTTTCTTGCTGAAGTTTCATCTCCTACTTCATTCTAAAGTCCCTGAGAATTTAGGACCAGACCTTTGCTATTTATCTTAATTAATCACCTGAAAGAAAAGTTATGCTTCCAAAACACACATGGAAAAAAAAAAAAAAGAGATGGTAAGACTTGTATCAGTCACCCCACACAACGCACATTCAACTTTCCAGATGTTTTTCCAAACCTAGTGAGCTAATGAAGAAAAAGGGAGAAACTGCTTCTTCATTTTCATCTTTGTGTTCCTCAGCACCTGTCAGCACAGCAGTTCCAGCAGAGCTGATATGAATGCACCAGGTACAGTCAGCATCAGCTGTATCCTAGTGTAGTTTTGCAACGTGGTCAACACATGTGTTGTGTATGGTGTAACATGATGTTTGATATATTCCTGTAATTGCACTATGTAGGCTGGAAAACAAGCAAAAGAAACAGAGAAGCACACATGCTCCTGATTTGCCAACGAAGCCAACTGAAGATATCATATTTGAGTGCAGTCCAAGGCACTATTTACCAAGTTACAGTTAGCTCTTTTTCAGTTTTAGTAGAACAATATTTTGGTTGTGTTTCGAAGTTCCTTATCATTGCATTTAAGAATGCATAATAAATAAGAATCTCGGTTGACCGGAGGACTGTAATCCATACTGCTCAGTTCCTCAGAACCCTGCAATCAATAGCTGGTAGCCTTTAGTAAAGGCACTACAGTGACTGAACAGACAATGGTTCAGGGTGAGCATGTTAAAAAATATTGATAAATTAATGGATGATTAACGTTGAGAGGGGCCAATCATAGACTCTGGAAGACTGCAACTCCCACAGAGACCTTCTACAGTCAAAGTCTGCTTCAGAAAAAAAGGGTGTTGGAGAGGTACTGAAGGTACAGAACTCTTCATTCATCCAGATCTACAGTATTTTTCACCCAATTCAATAAGCATGTTTTCTATGTATTTTAATTCTCATTCTACCACTTCTGCTACAATAGCTATCTTCCTATATAAGAAGACCCCAAATCTAATTCTGCATTTGAAAGCAAAGCCCCATTTCAAGAAAAAAATCCGTCTTACTTGCAGTCAGAATTTTGCACATGATCTCTTCTTGACATGAAACCTAGAAGTACAAAGGTGAACATGCTGTATTTGCATTAATAAGAACATGAGAACGCATTCTCAAACTCCTAGAAACACCAAAAATACACCTCTTACCCATACGAGTAGATGAAAAGTGGTTTTTTTTTTTCTTTTTTTTTTTTTTTTTTTTTTCCTGCAGATTTGGCAAACAAACCTCAAAAATAGCTGAGGAATGCCTGGCTTCGGTTCCAGTCTCTAATCCATAACCAGTTTTAAGGATTAAGAAAATATTTTTGGAATAATTCTGAGCACAGTTAAACCAATGTGTGCTGCTTTTCTACCACAAAGGAACAGAAATGAGTGACATTAGCATTTCAAATACTGGCTTGCAAGTTCAAAAGAACTGCTCAATGGAAATGTATAATGCTGGCGAACAAGAATGCAATGCTGGAGCTAAGGGACACCAAGAACAACAGAATTAAGTTATTTTTTGTCACACTAGTACAAGTAGGAAGAGAAGCTCTACAGACCTCAACTACAAATTTAACTGCAGAAATGAGTGTGTCACGTTGGCCAGAACATACAATAGGGGTATGTGCTAACTAGATTCACAATTAGGAGAATTCATTTAATAAGAGTATAGAGATGGAAGATTTACTTCAGTCTTTGTTGCATATTGGCCATAGATGAGCTGTACCACCTTCCCAAAAGGTACATGTAAAAATTGGTATCTGATCTGATCTAGTGCACATAATCATGTGTATACCATATCCTAACAGCATAAACTAAGACTCTAAGCCTTCTCTTCCTACTGCTATTCTCTGTTTGTTTTGCTTTTGTTGTTGTTGTTGTTTGTGTTTTTTGTTTCTTTTTTCATTTTGTAATAAATTCTGTTGTAAATAAAGGGCAAGGGAAGGGAAAGAAGGGGAAGGAAGAGGAGAGGGAGAAAGAGAGAGAGAGGAAGGGAGAAGGGAAGGGGGAAGGAAAGGAGTGAAAGAGTTGAGGAATGGAGGAAGAGAGGGAAGGATGGAGGAAGAAAGAAAGAGAGAAAGAGAAAGAAAGGAAGAGAAAGAAAGGGAGAAAGAAAAGAAAAAAAAGAAGAAAGAAAGAAAAGAAAGAAAGAAAGAAAGAAAGAAAGAAAGAAAGAAAGAAAGAAAGAAAGAAAGAAAGAAAGAAAGAAAGAAAGAAAGAAAGAAAGAAAGAAAGAAAGAAAGAAAGAAAGAAAGAAAGAAAGAAAGAAAGAAAGAGAGAAAGAAAGAGAGAAAGAAAGAGAGAAAGAAAGAGAGAAAGAAAGAGAGAAAGAAAGAGAGAAGGAAAGAGAGAAGGAAAGAGAGAAGGAAAGAGAGAAGGAAAGAGAGAAGGAAAGAGAGAAGGAGGAAGGAAGGAAGGAAGGAAGGAAGGAAGGAAGGAAGGAAGGAAGGAAGGAAGGAAGGAAGGAAGGAAGGAAGGAAGGAAGGAAGGAAGGAAGGAAGGAAGGAAGGAAGGAAGGAAGGAAGGAAGGAAGGAAGGAAGGAAGGAAGGAAGGAAGGAAGGAAGGAAGGAAGGAAGGAAGGAAGGAAGGAAGGAAGGAAGGAAGGAAGGAAGGAAGGAAGGAAGGAAGGAAGGAAGGAAGGAAGGAAGGAAGGAAGGAAGGAAGGAAGGAAGGAAGGAAGGAAGGAAGGAAGAAAGAAAGAAAGAAAGAAAGAAAGAAAGAAAGAAAGAAAGAAAGAAAGAAAGAAAGAAAGAAAGAAAGAAAGAAAGAAAGAAAGAAAGAAAGAAAGAAAGAAAGAAAGAAAGAAAGAAAGAAAGAAAGAAAGAAACAAGGGAAGGAAGAGGTGGCATTTCTTTAAAAGTAACTGGAAAACTCTTTAAAAGTTCTATGTAAAATGGAAGTCTCCCCTGGGCACATTTGTTTTTATAAAGTACTTTGCACTCTGAAAATTAGATGATGTAATGACTATTCCATGTTCTTAGTCTGGGGAAACATAAGTCATTTCCTCCATAATTGAGAAAACGATAGAATGACCTGAGAATACATATGTGTACAATGGAGTAAATTCTGAATTCATTATTCAGCAACTATTACCATCTGGTTCATTCTCACTTGCACCTTTCCTGAGTTGCTGCTGAACACATCATCATTCCAAAGAGGGCACTTTGTTTTTCTTTAAAGTGTTGACTTACAGAGTTTCCAGTTTTATGATGATAAGAGAAAATATAAATACACACCATTCTCTCATTTTTGAATAGCCTCCTTAGACTTCACTTTGTGACTGCTTGTACTGTTTCTGAAAATGAGGGTAAACATTGCTAGTGAATGAACTGAACTGAATGATTTCTGAACTGAAATCAGATTATTACTTACAGTGGATGATCAGGAACTTATCCAGAGCAGCTAGATGCTAAATAAATACATATTAAGGGCATCTTTTAGTCTCCAATTCGAGGGAAAAGAATTATGAAAAAATAAATCTGTTTTGGATAGCTATGCAGTGATTTGAGATAGATAAAAATGGACTTGCTCCACTTCTGAGTCTAAACATTCACCTTCTATCCAGGAACCAGAACAAGAATCTGCAGGCACAAAGAGCACAAGGAATCAGGAACACCACAGTGAGCAGGGCTGAGGACTAAGCACTAAATCATATGCACAGTTTTCAAAGGTGCATCTCCACACCAGCAGATCCTGTGCAGGTTCTGTAGATCAGTCAGGCCAGAACTGCCTAGGTGACTTCACCTGAGTGCTGTTGTGAAAAGATGTACAGCACTGGTGGCTTAGCACTGATGGCACTTAGCTGCAGTGCACAGTTTACTGGCTAGCTGAAAAGGCATTACCTTTAGGTAATGGTCCCCTATTATTACCCTAAAATCACTCCATCACTGAAGAGAAAAACATGAATGCTGCTGAAAAAAACAGAATAGCTCAGAGTATGTTAATGGACAGGTTGCTGGATATTTTTAATCAATGTATCAGCTTAATTGGCCATTACCGCTGGGTCCATTCCCTTCCAGTGTTGCAGGAAAAATCTTTGCCAAGACAGACCATGGCAGAGCACTTATTGTTATTATTATTGTTATTATTCCTGGTTGTCTTTTTTTCTCTTATATGAAAACAGAAAATGATAATTAGAAATAGCTAAATTTGTACTTCACCATCATGTTAGGAATATAGTTTTGATTTTGCTTGCCAGAGCTACCCCAGGAATTCCATTGGACACAATCACAAACATATTAAAAGGGTGGATGACTTATTGAAGTGACAGATACAAGAGGCTGGGATAGTAGTTAATAAATGCACTACTTGCAGTAATAGTAATTTATGATAATAATTCTAGCAAAATCCTTGACATTTTTCACCAAGAGGTGAGGCACAATTCTTGCCAAGAAAGGTGAAGGAAGAGGAGCATAACTTCTCATCTCATTTCTCTTCTCTTCTTCAGTCTCTTTTCTGTTCTCCTCCCTCATGTCTCTCTTGTCCCTTCTTTGCTCCCATTTTCCCCTTCAGATACTTCTCCTTGTACCCTCAGCTTTATGTTTCCCTTCCTGGAGGGCATAACTATAACATTCAAATAACCACCACATTTATAACTAGGATTTTTCTTTTCCTTCTCCTTCCTTCCCTTTAAGGATGAAGAGCTGTGAAGCAAATATACATAATGGCAATCACCATTTTCTTTCTGCTTAGTGTAACTTGAGGAATTTATGACACATTCTGCCTGGGACACTGTTCCAGTACTCACTGTTGTTTCACAACTGTAAACACTGTAGACTTGATATATTCATTTAGACGTTCATGCTTTTGCTAAGCCTGTAATCCCAGCTATAAGTACATTCGTTAGGAACAACCATCTAAATCTTTGCTAGTATAAATTACTAGTTGCCTGTTTATATGTTTTTACTATTACACAGAAGACATTTTCCCTACACGCATTACTCAGAAGGCTGTAAGCCTGATTAAGTACCAGCAGTCCAAGAGTAGAAGAAGTACACCAGAAGTAAAATTGCATTAGTCATAAATCTGTGAAACCCTGTGGTCCATCTATCCCAAATTTTTAATTCTGCTGTTACCCAACAACCACATTAGCTTCATTCAATCAGTGTAAATCAACCTGATGTCACTTAAATGTTCATCATATTACTTATTATAGGTCATTCATACTCTTTGCTCTTCTGGTCTCCTTGAAAAAATGAATGACAGTAGAAGATTTTATTTTTTGGAAATCAATAAAGCATCTGTGTCACTAAACAGATAGCTGAGGAATAGAGCTCTAGGTTAAAGCCCCAATAGCAAGCCAATAGAGAAGCACACCGTGTTGTCATTGTGCTTTCTTTTCATTCAAATATCATTTTTCACATGTCCTTTCACAGACAACCAAGGTGTTCACAACGATGAAGGACTAGACAGAGTTCTGGAGGTCATTTAGTTAATCTCCCTAACCAAGGAGCAACCATATATGTTCTGTTCAAGCTCAGCGAGACTGTGCAGAGCAGAAACACAGCATGTGACACACAGACACAGTCTCTTTGAGCTGAGATATGGGAGGTAAGCAGAGAATGAATGCATGATTCAATAGCAAAGCAGTTAAACACAACAGGTAGCTGAGAAAGAGCTGATTTCAGTTGAACAGTCAAAATAGTTTAAGAACAATACAGGAACACAGAACCAATTTCCACTCTGTGAGGAGCAGATTCTATTTTCTGCTTCATGTAAAAGGCTACAACTGCAATTATCTTTGACAAAATAGACAAACTTCTGTAAACTGAAGAAAGAGAAGATAAACAAAACTTTTCATTAAACAAACAAGGCATATTTCTATTATGCATAATTTAGCTCTGCACTACCCAGAGGTAAATATGAAGTATGAATATGCACATCTAGCACCACACAAACGTATGTAAGTCTTCTAATGCTGAGCAAAGGAGAGAATGAAACATCATTTCCCACTCAGAACGGGTTTCTATCTATCCTGCAGATTGCCTTGGTTCCTGACCCCCAAAAACAGCCAGCCCTGACATGTTTTAAAGTCTCTTCCAAACCTCTGATTTTGAAATATATGGATATGTTCAAGGGAACCTAAAACAAGGAAAAAAAATATTGACTGAGACTCTGAAGCCAGCTGGCTGAATTTAAATAAACAGAAATTCCGACCACTTTAAAGTCATTTCCCCTTCACATTCCTTTGTTCTTCTTCAATACAGTGCAGAACACTTGAAGTGGCCTTCACATAATCCAGCTTAATAAACCAAGAATAAACATTTACTTTAATACAGATTGAAAGAACAATTGATAGAAAACATCAAACTGCTACAGCTAGATTCATCAAATGGAATAAAGGATAAGTTCTCATTCCTTCACAGAAGTGTAATTTAAATGTCAGTGTGTCATATTAAGGAACATACAATCATGAAGTAGAAGCACACATTTTTATCAGAAAAAAATAGAAAAAGCAGTAATTCCCTTAAACTTCAGCTGAGATATCCACATTCCATGACTTCTTGTAGTGCTACTCCTCAAACAGACCAGTATTCTGATATCGAAAACGGCACACAGTGCAATAATCTACTTACCTAGCCGTGTTTTCTGCTGAGAGTTCATTACACTTATCACTGTCAATGTGTCCACAGGTTAATTTTGAGTGCTGCTTTAACTGTGCAGCTTGGAATGC
Organism: Coturnix japonica; assembly: GCF_054131305.1. Lineage (NCBI taxonomy): Eukaryota > Metazoa > Chordata > Aves > Galliformes > Phasianidae > Coturnix > Coturnix japonica. Next base: position 6,090,030 of record NC_140702.1, read on the forward strand.
TTAACAGCATCTGAGCACAAAATTCTTTCTTGATTGTATTTTGCTATGGCTGAGAAATCTGGAGATTTATAATTCTTCATAAAAGTACTTTGGACAACTTTTTCTGGTTTTCTTTCTCTTCATAAAATTCTGTTGATTAATTTTCCAAAGGCAGTTTGGGTTTGGTGTTCTCAACAAGTGCCAGCTTGTAAGTATGTTTGAAACACCACTCTTGCTTCCCCTGCCAAGAAGAAAATGGGGAAAGGCATCAAGTCACTGATGTACTTAGCAGGTGATAAAGGCGTCACTTTTTAGACCTTCAAGAAAACAACAGTGACAATAAAATAATTATAAACCCCAGCTTAGAAGTTTCCTTCCCATAGATGAAGTGTTGAGATAATGCCAATTGGTAAAATAAAAAATAATTAAAAAGTTGTCTTAATAAGGTTTTTGGGGAAAAAAAAAAAAAAAAAAAAGAAAAAGAAAAAAAAAAGTTGCATGCTCAATAAGGATACATATACAGGATATGATAACCACAAGCTACTAATTCATATACTGTCACAAGTTCATTCACATAATCAGAAAGTCTTTTGTATGGCAATAATATAGCTGCATTCAAGGCTCGCTGCCTGCATGGAAAAAAGAAAGTGCTCTGTAAGGAAAAATACTTATAACTGCAATCATCCTCTTTTTTTCCTCCCACAAATAGAAGACCGCCTGAAACAATTTGCCCAGCATTAAAAAGAAACAACAAGACCAACCCCCCCAAAAAACAGTGAATCATATTGTAGGTTTCAGTGAAAAGCATTTTTTACGTGGCTGAGTTATAAAACCCCAGAAATCAAGTTTTATAAATGGAAATGCTGATAGGCTCTTAACTTTAATGGCTATTCCAAGTACTTCTAGAGTAGGCATTACCTTCAATGTCAAAAATGACATTTAAAACATTACAGAGTTTTCTCACAACAGATAAGCAGGTGTTCAAGAGGGCAGTACTATTTAAACCTTGCTGATTTATATGACATGCTGTATGAAAGGTCAATGAGCTTTATAGGAGCTCACAGTAGAAACTCTAGACTTTAGTAGACAGTATCACCATTGTTTGAAGATCACCAACGCATATTAATTTCTGTGTTGTAATATTTGAGCTCTTGCATTTTGTATGCCTTAGCAGCAGTGAAATATGAACTTCACCTCACAGAGTAGAGCTCTTTTTTATTGGTGTATGTTTCACAGTGTATTGCATGAAATAAAATCCATTGTGCAGTTACTTCATCACATGCTGTAATGAGTTACCTGGTATGAACGTTTTTTACTGCTATTTTAGAAACACTATATTTCTGACCTTTTCCAAGAGGTAGGAAAAAGGCCCTTTTCCTCAGACTTCTTTGAGCTGAACTACAGGAAAAGCATATGAAGTTTTAACTTTACCTACCATATCGCCCAGCAATCAAAATCATTCTCCTGGAGGTAATTTCACTATCAGGAAAGCAATGACAAATCATCAAACCACGTTATAAGATCAGTTAGTGTTTTCTCTTTGTTAACAGAAAATCAATAATACTGTGGCTATGGGATTTAGTGAGACTGCTATTTACTCTAGGCAAAAATAAATACAAAAATAAATAAAAGCCACCCAAATCTATTCCCAACCATTCTTCACTCCCTTTCATCCAGTTACTGACACTCTACACTGACAGACGAGTGGTCATTCATACAGCAGTAATACCAGAACAAAATAAACAGTACGTGCAGACACAACTAAATCCTATTTAATACTGTACTCAAGACATTTCTTTCAGTTAAGAGATTGCAAATTAAAGTTCAGTTATCTGTCATTTACCTAATATTTTTTACAGAGCAATATTTAATGTAAACATGGAAGTAAGAAACATAGGAAATGGGAAAACGTACTCAACCAAGTACTATTTAATCAACTGCTATGTAACAAACATAGAAGTGTATCAGAAAACTCCAACTATGGCCTTGGCATTGCTTACTTTTTCCTACACTAAGGCATAAATCTAAGGTCCCCAATCATTACTTTAGTAGATACAATGAAAGCAAAAAGGCAGTCTTGAGAGTAATTATTGTAAGTTATTGGGCTGAACCTTTTTTCCCATAGAACTGATCACCTTCTTTGTCTCCTGCATCTGCTAAGTAGACATAAAGACTTCTATATTACGTGAAACTCAATTGTTCTCCAAGTACCATCTGCTGCTCCTGAAGATTATAACGAGAAATATTTTTATTTTCTGTGCAAGGCTGAATCCTAAGGACAGAATAGACGCAAGCCAAATAAATTGTCAAGAAGTGAGACTGGTGCCACAGTGTTGTTTCTCTTTTTGACCCATTGTGAGGCTCATTCATATGAATAAAGCATTGTTTTGGTTTGGTTTTTCTTTTTGACATGTTAAGAAATAAATGGCAAGTTTATTGTTGGGATTTAAATGAGGCTTTGTTAATAAAAACTGAATTTAATACACCTTACTATAAGGAATAATTTGAGGCAACACTGTTGTAACATTGCAGTCAAATTCATGTTTCCTGTTATGCTTCACCCAGCTGAAAGGTTAGATTATAGGCCAGCCTTTTATCACATGTGATCTGAGATTGGACTCTGTCACTCAATAGCAAAAAGCAACCTTTTAGATTTCACCGTGGATATGCATCTATCTATTTATATAATGCTGATTTATTTTCTACTAAAGTTTTCATTATGTTTTCCCTTTTATACCTCACTCTCATTACCATCAGACCTGGGAAAAAAAAAAAAAAAAAAAAAAAAAGGAAAAAAAATAGAAAAAAGCATAAAAACTCATTACCTAACAATGAGAGGATATGGGACCAAGGACAGAAGAGATTTTCAATTGGCCTCGAAAATGGCCACAAAGGTATTAAATTTGTAGATGTCTAAAAAGGGGATCAAACAAACAGTCCAGGGATCAGAGTCCTGATCCTGTCAGGGCATAGAGTGCTGCTACTCTGCTTTTCTGTCCTATTCATGTCAGCAGGAAACAGAATTCACTCAAATGTAGACCTCTGAAGATATCAATAAGTCATATCTTTGTCCACCTCAGCCTCCTGTTGATTCAAACAGTAGGAGACAATAGAGAGGACAGTTCAAAGATTATGAGTGACTTCAACAGATCCAGAATCCTTGAGGATTCTTCAACATCTTCAACAACAGACTTAATACAGTCTCCAGGTCCTTCAGATTTTTCAAATTCACAGTAGAATTTAAGAAGGAAGGTTCTTTATTTTCTCTCTGGCTGCAGCAACGAAGGCAGAGAGAGAGAAAAGGAGAGCATGGATAGTCATAGAATCATAGAATGGCTTTGGTTGGAAGGGAGGTCTAAGATCATTAAGAACTCACTGGATAGATTTTCATCACTGTATTATTCTGCAAATGTGAGAGCATTCTGCCAATTTTCACAGTAGATCAGCACAAAGCTCTTTAGGACAGGTGTTTCCAGAACTGTCACTCATTAGGAAAAGGCAATGTTTAATGTCTTTTGACACATTTAAAGCCAAAAGTATCTCAAATTAATTAATTATAATTAATTGAAAATGTCCCATTGAACCTGTGTGTTTCTGGCACAGATGTTTTGCAATAGATATGATAATTTGAAAATCAGTGCAAATAATAGTACGTAATGCTTTCACCTCCAAGGTGTACTTGGTGTCGTTGATTCACATTTATTGTATTCATATATTCAGTTAGCTTCATCTTTAAGCACACCTTCTATAATAAAATGAAGTGTAAGGTGTAGAGCCATACTACGGTGATTGGAAGTTAGTTCTTAAAAAGCAGTATTTTAGAAATGCTTCTTATAGAATAGAAAAAGATTCTAGTAGTCTTATTTATGTCACTTTAACAGATCATTTCCACTGACTTACTGCCAGTCCTAAAAGTAACCACAGCACTGCTTAATAACAATGTGTGGCTTCTGGCATTTATTTATAGTACATTAAAACCAAAATCAGGCTGGGTGGCAAGAGGTTTAGACCACCTGAGATGTCTTTAAATCTTCAGCATATGTGTAACTGCAGCAAGACCAGCAATAATCCCAAATATGCCGTCATCACGCTATTGGTTGATTCACTCTTTAAAAGTTATAGATTCATTTCAGGAGATCACTTTTCCCAAAAGTACTTTAGAAGAATGAAAATGCTTTGTTGAAAATCTTATCAGTAAAGTGGCAGAGAAATACCTACAATGACAAGTGATCTCTTAAAATAATATACATATATAAATAAATATAAGTGATCTCTTAAAAATAAAATACATTTTATTTTAGTTTTAAATGAATATTTCCTAAGTTTCTGAATGGTATTTAGTACTAGTAATAAGGTGACAGCAGGAGCAACACCACTCCTAGTAACCAACCCTGAAAGAGGTCAGTCCCATCTTCCTCCATCTGTGCAGCCATTTGAAGCGTAGCACACTGTTTGTCCTCCGTCCTGCAAAGCGCTTAAGCACGTGTAGTCTTTTTGACTTCAATAGGATTATTCATGGGTCCAAAGTGAAACATGTGCTTAAGTGATTTGGTGGATCAGAGTGTTTCTAAGCAGGGCAGCAGAGCAGAACCCTCTACAGATCTTTTACTGCTGGAAAAGCTGCAACAGTAACAGTATAGCATTTCAGGAACGATGGCCTTTGAAATTCTACCAATAAATCTGAATGCACGGGGAATTGTGAAATACATTAATATGCTTTGACACACAAAGCTTTCTGAGCCAGATTCACAGTTGGTGTGAGCTGGAATAGGCTCAAAGTACTGGAAATTTCTTGACATGTGCTGAGCCTCCAATTTCCAAAAGTTTAATTCTAGTGTTAAATGGTTTTAATTTAACTTAAAATGTTTTTCAATTATAAATGCTGTTCTACACCATCAGTAAACAAAGCTGCTATGCAAAATAATTAGTCTTAGTGAATCAAATGCACATTACCACCTTACATATATCTACTCCTAGTGATAGTAGTACTACACTACTACAATAAATAGTTGATGCTTAGGGTAAACTAACTTTGATACCTAGAACCTTTAATGTGATAGACTGAATATTTTAAGCTGTTGGAATTACTTTGTCAAACAAGCTTTCATGCCACAGACACAATCCTGCTGAGGATTTCAAGATACAAGTATTTCCTTTTGTGCACGACATCAGAGCTCTGATGGAAAAAGTAAAACAGGATTTGCTTGTCTTTGTCAGGGAGAAGAAAAGAAATAAAAGTGTTTTTATTCCTGAGGAATGCAGTTCAAAGACATCTGTAGGATTTTTTCATTTTTATTTTTATTTGCCATAACTTCAGAAATGTGATCCCAGGAAACATTAATGAAGGCCAAATTGGTGTAATTTCTAATGCAAAGGACTGCTTAACCTCTTGCTTTATAAGCCTCACAGTTACAACCACTACTGTTATCAGAGAAACATGTATGACAAACACATTCTGTAAGATCTGCTCTAAAAAAAAACCAACAACACGGCACCTTTACCTACAAGAGCCATAATTTTAATCATCTTCACTCCCTATTCTTCGAGCAGGAAACTGATCTTCTATAGCAAATGTTTTGCTAAGTGATGGAAAATGCAGACACACATCAGCAACTGAATCCTGAAACTCAAGTTGCCCATGCCAGGCAAGAAAAAGCTTTTGGATTCAGGCATGCACTCTATTACAAGGGGAGGCACTTAAATACATGAACAGGAAGCCAAGCATTTTATTTCAGAAGCCTGAAATACATCTTGCAATAGGGGTCTTTGATGTTATTCATATGCTAACAATATACCATTTCCTCCAAGTTCTCAATACACTGGAATAAAAAGGCATAATTTGCTGACATTGTGCTGAATACAGCCTGTCCAGAATACTGATCAATTGTCATTCAGCTTCCAAGGCTAATCCACCCAAAATAACCCACAACATAACCTTTAAAGTATTCCTTTAACACTTTAAAATTCCAGTTAAAATAATTTACCATTTTACAAATTAAAATGATGAAACAAAGACCATAACTGTATTTTTTCACTCTGCTTCTAAAATGCAGTTCTAGAGCCCCAGGGACTTCTTTCATCTAGTGTAAATGCTGGCATATGATGTGATTGTTAACATAGCTGTCCACCAGATGAAATGAATTATCTAAACTGCCAAGGTTCCTACTTTCATTCCAATTTAAACATCAATTTAACACAGAAACTGAATGGGTATTATGAAAGCTTTAATATGAACCATTTCAGACATGAAAAAGAAATAGAAGGATTTCTCAAACCACTGAAACAAACAAAGTTGTAATTTATTGAAACTGAAGGTGAGCCGGAAATTGATCAACCCACAAAGACATAATAGGACATAACTATCCACCCCACAGCTTGTAAATTAATGCCGGGTACCCTGGGCACCTTGCAAAAATGCTGAATTACCTGTGTGAATCCACAAGGTCAATCCACACCCAGTAATCAGATGTGAGTGTTTAAAACCAAGTGGTTAAGGGGGGACAGTGTAGCTATTAAGTCATAGAATCATCTAGGTTAGAAAAAAAACCTTCAATAACATAAAATACAACTGCGAACTTGACCTACCAAGTTCCATCACTAGACCATATACATAAGCATGACATACATGATTCTTACATACACCAAGGATAGTGACTTCTGTGGGCAGAATGTTCCAATGCTTGATCACTCAGTCAATGAATTCTTCCTGATACCCAGACTAAATTTCCTGTGTTGTGAGGCCACTTCCTTGCTTCCTGTCACTTGTCACCCATGAAAAGAAAACACCACCCTCCTCATTGCAGCCTTCATTTGGGTAGTTGCAGAGAGCAATGAGATCTCCCTTAAGATCTACACCAGACTAAACAGCTCCAGTTTTTACTGTCACTCCTATCTTTTGTTTTCCACTTTCATTACCAACTTCCTTACTCTTCTCTGTGTGTGGTCTAGAAACTCCATATCCTTCTAGTAGTAAAGAGCCCAGAACTGAATACAGCAGTCAGTGTGCAATCTCACCATTGCAGAGTATGGGGACAGCTGTCTCCCTGTTCCTGTCAACCTTACTATTTCTGATACAAGCCAGAATGCCATTGGCCTTCTTGGCCACTTGGGCACACTGCTGGCTCATGTTCAGCCAGAACCTTCAGGCCTTTTTCTTCTGGCAGTTTCCTAGGCACTCTGTCCCATTTTGTACTGCTGCATGAGGCTGTGACCAAAGTGCAAGCACCCAACATTTAGCCTTGTTGAATGTCATGTGCGTACACTCAGACCCTTGACACAAATCCTTGCTAACCTCAAGCAGATTAATACTGCAACCTAAGTGGTATTGTCTGCAAACTTACTGAGGATGCACTCAATGCCCTCACTCTGGTCACTGATGAAAGCATTATACAAAACTAGCCCTGGTGCTGAGCCCTCAGGGATGCCACTGATGACCAGCTACCCACTGAACCAAAGTCCATTCTCTATGGCAATTTGAGCCCAGCCATCCAGACAGTTCTTCACCAGTGAACAGTGTAACTGCCTGGGCCATAAGCAGACACTTTCACCAGTAGAATACTGTGAGTGGCAATGTCAGACACTTTATAAAAATCAAGGTGAACAATATCCACAGCCTGTCCCTCATCTACTAAACAGCTCATCTTGTCAAAGAAGGAGATCAGGTTAGTCAGGCAGGACCTGATTTCTTTAGCAACCTTAAACTCAATGTTTCTATTTCTCATCTGCTTCCTCCTCCCCATAACGCTTCTCTTAACTCTACTCATTTTCATACCTAGAAGGATGTGACCTCTTTAATGCAGTAGATCCCTTTGCACAGCACGAAGTAGTTGCTCCTTATCTGAGGCACTGACTCAGGAAAAAACAGTAGCAGTATCCATCAGCTTTATATAGACAAAGATGTTCTAGTTTCAAATAAAACATTCAAGGGCAAATTCAGTTTTTATAGAAAAAAATGCCCACCCACCTCTTTCAAGATTTATGTGACTAGTGCTTTTAAAAGGAATGGCTAGTGTTAAGATGTGGTGGTTTGTAGGCAGTTTGCCTTAAGGAAAAAGAACAAACCTAAAAAGATAAATTTCAAGTTTAGTGGCTCTTCTTCCAGGCAGAGTATACAGAATACTCCACGATCTATTAAGATGTGAAGGAAAAAACCTGCTTCTAATGAAGATGATCGAAAATACCCAATTATGAACATGTACAGGTTTTTGTAAAATTCAAGTTTATTACCTACCAGCATAAGTCATCTTCAGCTATTTAGCAGAAAGGAATGCTCTTTCTGCATTATACTTCAATAGAGAAAGCTTTATCAGCAAACAAGACTAATAAAGGATAAACACTGAGGAAAATTCAAATACCATTTGTGTGTCCTGGAATTAATGAGATTGCAATGGATATATTTTAAACATTTTGGTGAGTATATAACAAAAAGAACATCCATTTTTTTTAACATGAGCAACATACTATTCGACTGACCAAATGAGTATATGTCTAAATAACTTTAAAACAGCTTCAAAATAGGCTTGAATTATTGTTTTCTGTTCTCTCCTCTTTTTGCTCTTTCTTTTTTTTTTTTTTTTTTCAAGAATAAGGGTGCTTTCATTGGGTGCAACATTAACTATCATAGGGAGAGCAAACATCTATAGCAAATAAATCAGTAATACAATTCTGATCTAAAGTTCCTTTTCAGCAGCAGCCATATGTTGTTTTGTTTTGGGATTCCTTTTTCTGTGAAATAAAACATCCAAATTCTGTCTTTCAGATTTGAGATAATTCGGTGTTTCTTGTCTTAGTTTGGCAGTTCCATATTGGTCACAGCCAACTTGGAATGAAAAGCTCAACTCCACAACAATAGGAACAATAGGAACAACAGAAGAAATAGAGAATTAATATGCCAGCAGAATGGACACTCTAGTCAATCAGACAACAGCAACATAGCTATATGATCTTTAGATGCCACTTCAAAGCAGACTTAAAGACATACTTGCAAAATACAGACATTCTGTCTGGCCACCTTCATGTGGAAAACTGCAATTATCTAAAATAAAACAAAGAGATTTAAAATGCTAGCAGCATTTACAGATAATGCCAATAATTTGGAACTGGATCTTAAATATTGTTCTCCCATTCTCCAAATAGTTCAGTACTCAGAGGCAAACAAAACTCTAAGCAGTGAACTTTTAAGTTAGACGAAACTGTTTTCTAATGACCTTCCGCTATTGACATTCATGCACAAAAATCAGATAACAAGTCAAGACAGCAGTTACAACCAACTGATTTAACTGACCTATCCCACTTGAACACATCCAGATGAAAAAAAAAAAAACCAAAAAAACAAAAAAAACAAAAAACAGACATCCTGTAAAACTAACATTCAGTAATGCCCTTTAAAATCACCTGAGAAATGTGTTGTGAGAGTATGCCAACTTCTCAGTGATAAAACAAGAACCATAAATGGAACATGTGCCAGCTGGAGGGAAGGAAAGTCCTGTTCACATCAGCAAGCTGTCAAATAATTATCCTAGCTGGCAAAACTACTACCTTTCTCTGGCAAATAAGAGGCCATAGACCAGCGCTACTTCCTGGAGGAATGTGGGACCAGTCCCTGATGCCTGCACCTGACAGTCACAACTATTCAAATGTGGTGGAAAGTGACTTGTCAACCATCTCAGCCAGCTCCCTTAGGAACCCGGGATACATGTCATCTGGCCGCATGGACTTGTACACATTCAGTCTCATGAGTAGCTCTTAGACTATCTCTGCCCTTTCAGTGGGAGGGTGTTTGCTTCCCCAGCTCCCACCTACAGGTTCAGGGATGTGACTATCCTGGCTGCTAGTGAAAACAGAGGCAAAGAACTCATTGAGTACAGCAGCCATCTCCATATCTGTTGTAGCCGGTTCTCCTTTCTCATTTAGCAGAGCAGATTCACTCTCTTTGGCCTTTCTCTTTTGACATATGTACCTGTAGAACCCCTTCTTGTTTTTAATATCTCTCATCAACTTCAGTTCCAACTGTGCCTTGGCTTTCCTAACACCATCTCCACAAATCCAGACAGCATCCCCGTGTTCTTCCCACATGATATATCCTTCCTTCCACTGTTTGTACTTGCCTTTCATTTCCCTCAGCTTGATGAGCAGATCCTTGCCAAACCATGACAGTTTCCTGCCTCTCCTGCTGGTTTTCCTACACTTGGAGACAGGGAACTCTTGTGCCCTCAGATAGACATCTTTAAACAGTAGCCTGCTTTGCTCCAACCCATTCTCATACCTTCTTCCTGGGAGATTTCAGTCAACAGTTCCTTAAACAGCCTGAAGTTCACTCTCCTGCAGTTCAGGATCTAGGCTCCACTCTTTGCCAGGCCTTCACAGTATTCTGAGTGCACCACAGTTTCCTACTCCCCTTGCTTATTCCCTATGCTGAATGCATTGGCATAGAGGCACTTCAGCTGCGTCTTCAGATGCACTGCTTTCCTTGAGGAGCTCTTACACAATCCTCTGGGACAAATCTGAAGTTTTCACTCAGATTTCTTTTTTCCTTTATTTAGTTATTTTTTCTCTGAACTGATGTATGCCCACCAGACACCTTGCTGCAAGGAGAGTGTAATGCAGTGTACTGTGATACTCTCTGTACATATATTTATTTATACTATTTATTTTAAAAGGTAGTGAAAAATTCAACATGGTATGTTAATACTGATGCTGTAAAATACAAAAAATATTGTGAATTTTTACATTTCTTGTATATTCTTCCCTTCGTACTTTTAATGAACCAGGATTTTACTGTTATATTAAACACACGTGAAATTCCACAAATATGGAATTAAAACTGCAATGTTCTACATACAGTCTCCATTCTTTGTTCATCTTCTTCTGCTTTTTTCTAGATATTAAGCTTTCATATGTACGTATGCTTGTGCACACACATGCTTATTTGTAGCCCTAGTGTAACCTTTTTGTTGTTTTTAAGGGAAATAACTCATTGAAAGGCACACAAACCAAGCATACTTTCTGGACATGCTGATACAACACAAGCAAGCTTGTCAAGGGTGGGAAGGCAAATGCAACCAGAATACATATAAAGGATGCTCTCCTTTCCAACTTCTTGATCTTGGTCATTCTGCTCAAGACTCAAAAACATTTACACTAGTGCAAAGTTCTAACTTTGTTAATGCGCAGACCTCAGCAGGACAAGGAGTGCTGAGGACGACTGATTCAAATTCAGAGCACCTTACAAAATGATTTGTTTGAGATACCCAGTAGGGAACTCTTGTTTGTTGAACTTATTATTCATTCATGTATTCATGAAAAAAATACAATAAAAGCATAATCCCTCCCTAGTGCCTGAATGATCACATGGAAATGAATCCAGAGCTTTGCAGTGCTAAGGTCTGTAGTTTGCAACAGAACAGCTTTATATTGCAATATCATTACCTGAGTCTAGAGTTTACATTATACTCATAAATCAGCAAGGCAAATTTAACTTGCATTGTAATCTAAGGTTATGCTGAGAATCAGATATTATAAATACCCATGCATAATAACAGCTGCTTATGTGACTTTTTGATTTTCTTTCTCCTAAATGATTCAGCAATTACAGTGTTGAAATGTAAGCAAGCTTATGAATGTGTTTGCATCTTGACAAGTAAAATGCAATTGGAAAAAAAAAATAACAAATACACTTTGATGATCTGAAAGAAGTTCCTAGAATAGATGACTAACATAGGAAAAAACAAACAAACTATTTGAAAAAAATAACTCGTAAGATTTAAATCAAACACTCCTACGTTAAAATTAGTGAGAAAATAAAGAACAACAATTTATGAGCAAAATACTATATTATGAGCTCTAGCACTGAAAAGCACTTACATTCATACATGTGAGCAGGATATATATAATCTTGTTATACAGTATGATACAAAAACAAACACACAAAAAATAATAAAAACAGTGCTTGCCTTAACATTTTTTTTCCTAATGCCCCTCTAATCTGTTGGATGTTTCATTTTGGGATATGTTAGCTGCTCATCCATAATGCAGTGAGTGAGCAATTGGATTATGGTTTGGGCTGCAAGAATTAGAGATAATAGGGTTACATCAAGCTGGCAGCCAGTCAACAGCAGAGTTCCATGGGGCTCCAGTTTTAGGGCCAGTTCTCTTTCATGCAGGGAATGGGGTTCTCAGTGTCTCCTTTACAGACGACATCAAGTTGAGGGGAAGTGCAGATCTTCCTGGGGTTAGGAAGATTCTTCAGAGGGACGTGGAGAGCTGGACTGACGGGCTGAGGCTGAAGGATTAGCCTGGAAAGTTAGTATCTCCTTTTATTTGCAGTCAGTGCTCTTACTCCTGGTAAGCATTTTGCTGAGTTTACAATTTAGAAGAGCCCATACCAATGCCTCTAAAACAACAGCGCTACTTCCTAGATAATGATAAGAGCTGTAATAAAAAAGTATTTTCTTCAACTGGGACACACTGCCAATTTGTTATCAGCTTGTCATCACCTCATTAGCTACTTCTAAAACAACTGAGAATACCCAAATTCTTTTTTTATTCATGTTATTAATGGTACAAGTGATAAATCAACGGGAAGCCTAAAAACATTAAGGGAGCTATGTGCCAGATAACAGGGCATTCTGATAACAAGTCATTTTACAGCAAGGCTCCCAATGCATAGCAGATATCGGAAATGTCACTTCATAGGCAGCATCAAAATTTCTGCAAAAGGCAACTCTGATTAGCCAGAAAAAAAATAAAAAAGAATTCAGAGATTTTCAGAGGACTTCACACTGGTTCACAAACCTGAAAAAACATCTTAAGTTAATAGGAGATTAAGTTTAGTAAAATTAAAAGTTGGAATCTGTTTGTATTAGAATTTAATGTTCAAAATGTAGGAAACAATTCAATTTCCAGAAAGATATGCGTAATCTCAGGAAATGAGATCTTTTCATGATTGGATGGCAGATTTCTACAGCTGAATTAAAGAAAAATAGTCTCTCTTTCCTCATCTCTTCAGAGATGGAAGTCATACCATTACCTATAGGTGCCTCCATCTTCCTTCTTTGCTCAGAGTCTTGAGGATTTCACTCAACATTTTGCTAGCCTTATAGTAGTTTCTACTAGAAAAACTCAGTATAAGTTCTCAGCATTCAGTTCTACCATTAGTTTTTTCCTCCTATCAAGCACATTCAAAATTTTCAGGCTATTGTGTACTGCACAAAAATGTATTCACACAGCAGGGTACTACATCTGGATAATATAACCAGGCAGAGATCATAGAATCCTCAGAGTTGGACAGGACTTCTGAAAGCCATCTAATCCAAATCACTTATGTAGGGACACCACAACCAGATCAGGTTGCCTGGGGCCTGGTCCGGCCTCATCTTGAAAGGAACAGGGCATCAACCTCAACACTATGTAACCTGTTCCAGTGCCTCAGCACCCCCACTGTAAAAGATTGTTCCTTATATCTAACCTATATCTGACTTCCCTGAGTTTGAAGCAATTTCCCCTTCTTCTGTCACCACAGACACAGCTGAAGAGTCTGTTCCCTTCTTTCCTGTAGCTCCCCTTTAGGCAGTAGCTCAGCTTCCAGAAGCATTGTATCCACCCTTGATGTGCGGAAACCAAATTCTATAGCCTAATGAGAGCAGGTATATTATATTAAATTGTATTTCTGAGAGCCCCTTAGCATACATTCCCTCCCCATGCATGCATTGTGAGCAGCTGGAGTCTCCTCCTGGTGGTTGTGGGATGAAGGCTCATCATCTTCCTCATGAAGGCTTGTAGTCTTCCTCACTGTAAACTTCTGACCCTGTGAGAGGTGTAGCCCCTGAAACAGTTCTAACGTGCCTTGTGGACAGATTATCACTTACTCACTAAATGTCCTCAAAGCTGTTCTCAAAACACTTACCTTTACATCCTCCACCTCCCCACATTGTCCTAATTGTTGCCATCCCCAGTCTCCAAATATTTGCTTCTGTAAACTAACTTCACCCTTTATTTCTGTGAACCATCATTTACTCTTCACCCTCAGAAGCAATATTAACTGGTTCAGTAGAATATTTACTGGGAAGAACCAGGAATTTGGCTACAGTGAAGGCTAAATCAAACATCAGCTGACATCACTCAGAGTGTGGTTTATGTAAGTGTAAGCCAATGTTCTTATATGGGTTAGTCAGTGTAGCCATATCAATATCAGTTTCACTGTAACAGGTTAATATACAAACTGTTATCATGGAGCTCAGTTCTGTAGTTTAATTTTTAATGTCTTAAATCCTAGAAACAGGAAACTTAGTATACATACTTGGATAAAAAATATGTTTGTTGAGAACAGAAGTTGTTCTCAGCACTACAATACCAGCATATGTCATTCAGGATGCAGTTTTCCATGACACTGTGACATGCACAAGGCATGATTTATTTATTTGTTTATTTATTTTATTTATTAGAAAGGAGTTTAGTGGGAGGATGACAGTTTGATTGGTTGGTTGGTTGATATTTTAATCTATGGCCAAGTGGCATTCAAGAAGGCCTGCTCCTGCTGTCTTTGAGACCAAAGAAAATGAAGGAAATTACTTCCAATCTGATCCTGTGCAGTTAAATGTCCAGCTGCCCAATATTTCAACAAGCAAACACAATGGCATAGTTAGAAATATCCTTTGAAAGGCAATTTTTTATTCTATATCCAAATAACAGTACAATTATATTTCCTTGTGAGTTGATTTGGAAATAAAGCAGAAGAAACAATAAGAATGGAGCAGGCAGATCCAGACATTTCAAGACACTGATATGGTTAATGTTTTAGGAGGGAGGGGAGGGGAAGAGCAAAATGTAGTTTTGATTTTTTTCTGACTGGGGGAAAAATCAAGAAGGAAGATAACAGTGTAAAGTAACAGACTAAGCAAAATATCTCCTTGTAATAGACAATATTAAATGCTTTAGCAGCACACACTCAAATATACTGTCTAGTGATCGAACAGAGAACCAAATACTGCAGCTACACCAGTTGTTTCATGGATTCTGACAGGAAAACAAGCAAGCAGAATAATCCCTTCAGCAGAACAAGTACAACGTCTTCTACCCACAACCCATGACACTTTGGGGCCCAAACAAAAAGCTTCATATATCACTCATTTGGACACAGGATGTAAAAATCAAAACAGTGTTTTGTGTATTTTGTGCCATTTACTAGAAAAATGACAGACTAGGACAGCATAAACCATTATTATTTGTCATACAACAGCAAGAAGGTGTTTACTGGGAGTAAGTGTTCTGCTAAACGAGGGGGTATATTTTGCAGTCTTTCATACAGATTCCAACTTGCATACATAATTTATTGAAAGAATGCTGTATCAGTTGATTGCTTGTAGTCCTATTCACCTAGAAAATCTAAAGTACAATAAAAGCACACGTAAAATAGCATGACCATTATGGCTCTGAAAAGCAAAAAAATGCCTACAGTAAAAAACACCATGCTGATTTAAGCACTGCTGTCAACATTTGCTTCTTTTAGGCCCCAAGGACCAATAGACTCTTACAGGGAAGCAAATCTGGATCTTACAGCCAGGCAAAGCTCCTAGTGCTGATTATTCACAGTCATGTCCCCAGGAACTCTTACCACATTTCATATTTTTCAATTTGAAAGAATGCACTACTTATTTTGAAACCTCCCTTTCCCCAGAAAAGTAATCCATCAATAAAAATGTAACATCAGCACACACACACAAAAACACCATGAAAAAAAAACAGAACAGCATACAACCTGAAGAACTGGTGCTTGCCTCTTGTGTTTGATAAATTAATATATAAGCACCAACCTTGAAAATAATTATCCAACAGTATTGTCCATAGCCATAGAATAATACTGTTTGCTGATGTCAGCCTATGTTGGAAGTCTCCATAGTCACCCTGTGTCACAGCCTTCTTTCCCTAATTGAACATGTATTTTAGCTCATGGATTAAGCAAGTGATACAAAGAAAGTAAATCCAACACCTAAATAACCATTTCATGTAGTTAATCATTCATTCATTCTGGTAACTTTTTAATCTCTATGAACTGTAAAATGAAAAGATTATATTGAGGTGAGAAAAATATAATGATGAGAGGGGTAGAAAAGAAATTGCACTGGCTCATGAAGAGACCTAAAACATAGAGGTCTGGTTCAGAGACACCTGTGAACACTGGCACACTCCTAATCTATGCTATCATGAAGCATTAGTTTCCTTCCCCTTTTGAGGGAAAGGGAAGATGACTGACATTGATGTTTACGATACCTAAAAGCAACAAACCTTGAAAAGCTACTCAAACAGAAGGCACAGGCACATATTTACAAGAACAATTGTTTCTTGGGTCTAAAGAATTTGTACAAGGAACTTCATCAGCTTTTCTGATCTGCATAGAACAAAAACCAGCCTATTAAAGTTTTACTACATTTCCCTTCATATTACAGCGTGTCAGATTTTACGCCTTACCTAATCTCTTCTGTTGCCTTTTAATAAAATATTCAAAAGTACCTTTTTACCTAAACATTCAAAAATTCATGACTGTGCACCAAGACAGTAAGATGTACAGATATGCCTTGGTTTCTG
Source organism: Coturnix japonica (assembly GCF_054131305.1). NCBI lineage: Eukaryota > Metazoa > Chordata > Aves > Galliformes > Phasianidae > Coturnix > Coturnix japonica. The sequence continues at coordinate 6,106,590 of NC_140702.1, forward strand.
TTCTGGACAGGAGCTGTTTCTAGCTCTGAATACCTATCTGATGACTACTGTTTTTCTGTTGAACAAGAATACAGCCCATATATAAGCTTCTGTCTCTAGAAATATAAGAATTACCAGGTGAGACCTTTTTATAAATATACATCCGGGCATATCAGGTAGCTTAGAACCTTCAGATTAGACCATTTCCTTTCTCAGAGTGGAGTGTAAACATTGCAAGAGATGGCTATGTACTGAATATATTGATACCATAGATATGAATGCAAATGTCACTGATTTCACAGATCCAAATCTTATATCAAATGAATGAGAGGAGGTTTATCTGTTCGTTACAGTGCTCACAGTAACTACATTAATGTTTACTGAATAACACAACTCTTACTACCATTACTCAAAGAACTGAAGGATGATTAAAAAAAAAAAAGAGAGAGAGAGAGAACTGTTATACTTTATATAACAATTATGTATGTTGTTTTATATATATATATGTATATATAAAATATGTTAATATAATAATAATTAAATAATATAACAACTGCATGTCTAGCAATACTGAGAGACAGTTCAAATCAAGACTGGTCTGAGATGCTCTTTTACATTGAAGGTCATTAAAAATACCTAATATTTAAGAGAAGCCATGTGCTCCTTAGCTTTTTGGACTATAGACCTCTGTCAGCTCTCAGAATTGCTCATAAAAATTTCACATGAAATCACTGTAAACACAAGATATTTCATGTGTTGAACAGAGGCCTGCCTTGAAGAACAGCTGAATTGATTGTGACCTTGAACATCACTAGCTTCTCTTGTATTACGAAGGAAAGAAAATGTAGTTTAAGGACATAGTAACCATACTCACATTATACAGTCCACAGTTTGAAGCTGAATCAAAAACATGCTCACATGTGGATTCGATAATATGAAATCATAAGACTGTAGGTGAAAAATGCATCACTATTTCCAAATTTTGAGAACTTCATTGTCATTGTTTCTCACCTTGAGGTCTAATAACATAAGAATATTTATGCTATTCTGGTAATCTTGACATCTGGTGTGGAAATGAGGAGGTAAACACCTTGTATGAATATGTAACGTATATATAACAAACAACAAATACAGGGAATTTAGTTACGCCTTTAAGTTCAACATTTACCCATAATAAGTGTTCAGTGCTCCCAAACTCAAATGATTGTGCTATTTCAGCAGCACAGAAGTATCAATTCAGTTCACAAATGCAGCTATTTCACTTAGTAAGTAAAGTTGACTTAGTAAAAAACGTCTGGCCTAAGTCAAGTTTTTCATTGGAATTCTTTGTATGTCAGCATAACAAAGATGTATGCAAAATATTTTAGTCAGCCCATCCAAATCTCACTACTCTAAATTGTTCCAATTCAACCACATTTTAAATGCAGTAAAATTCAACAGCTATAATCTAGATCATACACTTACCAGCCCTTTTTTCCCCACAAGCCTTGAAGCCTAAAAGTTACCATGGAAACAAATTCTATATTTCCACAAATTGGAACTGTCAGTTCAAAACAAAAGAAAACCAAAACAAAAAAAAAAAAAGAAATGATTAACTCATTGCTAGCTGCACTTCACCCAAGTTAGCAATGCCTAAGTAGCTTGTAGGTTGTCAGACATAGTAGGTGTGACAGGAAAATTAATCAGGGATCCAAAGCAGCATGGCTCTCATAAGGATTTCTTACAATAAAATGCTAAGAACAAAAAACAAAACACTTTCTTCCAGAAAAAGCATTTCACAGTGCATTTACAACATGCCATTGCAACAGTTAATGTCTGATAAGAGTACCACAAAACCACAAATTATCCTATTACCTAAGTTGAGGCAGAAATACTGGTAGAAGCTTTGGACTCAGCATATATCCAGTTCTGCCTATCTCAGATATCTAACAGTGAGACTTAATTTCTCACAGCTTTAGTTTCTTATCTGTAAAATGGTAGTGACAGTGCTTTTAATAACAGATAATACTTTGAGAATGATGTAGCATGTGTCATTTGCACGGCTTCCCAATCATGAAACATCATATAATTATATGACATATGATATCGTACAAATGTCACACTGTGTTTTATTCATGTTTTATGATGGCTGTCTGCAACACTAGAAAAACACAAAGAAGCTGCAGTTCCCAAACTTTTTTCTTACATCTCTAGAAGTGAACAGATGGATCTCCTGCTATGTAGTTTAGATTAAAGTCTGATACGTATCATACTATACATGACCTAAGAACACACATGTGGGAATTCAAGTAAGAGTGCTAAAGTCCAAAATGAGCACCACTAGGGATCAGACACCCTCCTTTGGCCCACAGAATTTCTCCCGTAGTCAGAAAGCATCACTCTCCTGTTCAGTCTGATATATATTTTATTATTTAAGTGCTCATTATTTACTTTTACCTTCTTTTATCACTGTAGTGATTTTGTATATTGTCTTGTGGAAACACTAATGAATGTTCCAGTCCTGGTGATGGCTCAGGTAATGTGAATTCCTGCTGGTTGTAAACCAGTTTTAAAGTATTAATATCACTAAAGTATGTCAGATAGACACTATTCTTTACCTAAATAAGACTTGAAAACACACTGTAGAACAACAGTCGTAAGGTTTCTCACCTCTGCTTCAGTGGGTACTTCAAAGGGATGCTTGAAAGGTTACAAGCCATTCATCAGGAGTTCAGAACTTGTAAAGTAAGGAAGCACGTGAACTGAAAAAGTTCAAAACCAGGAGTGAATCGAGACAACAGATCCATGGAATGTGCGAAATTCTAATTGACAGGATCAGAGAACAATGCACAAAATATTCATTGTCACTGTTCATGTTTTAGGACTTGGTGTACAGTCATGTAGAAGATGAGTAAGTCTCCAAAAAGGTTAAACATAACCTCAGGACTTATGCCATTTCTGCTTTTGATATTTTTCTTTACTATTCTTTAGCTTTCTTGGATTAGAATTATTCTTATAAAAATATCATTTTCTTCAGCCTCAACTGCAAAACAATAAGGCTACAAAAAAAGACAGCAAGTTCCTAAATCTCTGCATTGCTTTGCTCTGTTTACATGCTGCATATTCTTCCTTCACTCATTTCAGTTCTGCATTTCTTCTGCACGCCCCTCAGAAACCTGTAGCACTCTGGTGATAGGAGTGTTGCTTTGTTTCATTACACTCTGTAACACAGAAAACGCCAATGCATTTTTAAGTCAAATCCAAGATGCTCGAACATCTTGCTCCTGTAAAATACCGCACATCCGTCATTCCACTGCTGAGAAGGGGAGAAATCTTTGAAGAACTCATGGCTTTCATGCTTCATGGCACTTCTCTCTCCCTCGGAGCTTTGGATATAGGGGATCTTATTTGGGGTCTTATTTACACTTTTTAAAACATGTTCCCTCAAATGGGCTGCCAGATATTTCCATCTCCTGAAAACCACTTTTGCAGCCAGGCTGATCTTAGGACAACAAATTTCCAGTCCTAGCACTGCTTTCACTAGATGTAATTAACATTTACCAACACATGTGAAATGCTATGAGATGTAACACCTTTCATTCTCTTGGAAATCAGACAACAATTAAAGGAGACATTAGCAACGGTTTCTCAGATAAAAAGAAACTGAGATATTATGTTTCTGAGAACTGCTAACAGCTTGCCCTTATTGCAAATGGCATTAGCAGTGCCTTCCAACAACAGACCCAGCTCCATCCCACTTATTTTCTTCAGCTGGGTTGTGCAAGGGGCACAGATTGCATATTCAGTTGTCTGAACATTTCTCAGGTTGTCAGTCAGGATGCAAGACAAGAGTCAACTGGGGTGGGTTTGGCATTGATATTCTTCTTCCCTGCCCACTTTATACCTTTAAATTGCTGCAACATCTGTTTAAACTGCATCTTCAGAGAAAACTGAAATAGTGTGTCTTGTCTGAATCTACTCCTTACTGTCAGAATACCTGCCTTAAAACTTTGCCCTCAATGAAAGCCTTCCAAGCCAGGTTATTACTTTTGTGTTTCTGGTAGTCTTATCTGCATTGTCGTGCTCCCTGCCTTATACAATCTTTGCACAAAGGCTTGTTAATATGGCAAATTTTCTCTGGTTACCTACCACAACACAAACCATTCTCTATGAACCAAATAAAAACACATCCTCCAGAAACTGCAGACCCTGGGGAAAAGGACAACTGGATGCTCTGCCAGAATTGGCAATCTACATTTAACATTTATGGTCCCATCACATCTTCAAGCAAGGAAACAGTATTCAGCGTGATCTCATTTTAAATCTGATGCCACCAGTGACCTTCAAACTCTGGAAGCATTGCTGCTGTCCATGTGGGAAATGTAATTATGGAATTTGATTGAAAGCAATGAAGCTGCTTTAACTGACAATATTTGTAATAATTTCTATGTAAATTAAAAATCAATGCCAATTTTAGCTCCCTGGACGAAACTTTCTATTAAACATTTTTTCTTAAAATGCCTGAAATTGGAGATGCACAGGACATACCCTTTTTTAGACAACATCATACTGCAGTTTGGAGGGGTGACATTTTTCATGAGGCTTGTGTGTCTCACTCCCCTGCACACACACACAGGCAAACCCCATCAATTCTAGGCTGCCTTCGGGAGATTTTAATTTGAGCTGATTTTTGATTGATTGCCAAGCATGCTTCATAATGATTAAGTGGGATTTCAAGGGAAACCCACGTGATTTTTTAGCTATTACCATTTTATTTGTATTTTTTCATAGAAGACTCCAGATTTAGCAAGTATTTTACATCGCACCACAATATCTTTAAGAAAGTCTGCTTCTGATTTACCATCCATGATTTAAACCTTTCTCCACTTTCAGGGAAATGCTTGACAGAAATGGGTGACTTGTTTCTTTCTTATTATGTCATTTCTTTGTCTCCACCCTAACTGCTTAAACACTGCAAAGCTGAAAGTACAGCTTCATGCAATGGACAGTATCTTAATTAGGGTCTCTCAAAACGTTTTGCCATCTGCTAACTGGCTCTGCATAAATTCAGTTACATTTCAGGATAGACTTTGAAATAGACATAAAATCTGTGGTGGGGGATGGAAGGTGATAGCTGCGGTTTTCAGACCCACAACCAGCATGCCACTTTGTGTGAGATATTTGTGTGCTGCCATAGAAATCGTAAGCTGTGCTTTTCCCTAGAAGGAAAAAGGACAGAAATGTATTTTGAAATGACCTTTTGTGTTGAAATGGTGTTAACCATATAAGCTACATACTGAATAAAGATTGACTGAGGAACAGTGGAGAGAATAAGAATACTTACAGCTCAAAGGTCTTGCTCTCACACACAACACAGGGCCACATCTGATCTCACAGTGTTTTATCTCTCTGTGACCACACAGACCTCATTAAGCTCCATCTTCTATATAAACATGAATGACTATATAAGTAGAAAGCAAAAAGATGCACAGATTTTACACAAGAAAAAGGTGGAAAAAACTCCGTTCACTCTGTACCCCTTTATCAATAGAGCTAATTTACATCACAGGTGCAAAGCATCAAAAACAGAGTGATACAGAGAATCAGAGAAATTTTGCCTTTCAAAAAATAAATAGCATTTCTTACCTGCAATGGGATCTCACTGGTATCTAAATTGTGTCTGTCTTTAAACCATAAGCAGTGCCAGCCCTTTGCAATCATATCTTCTTTGCTTCCTGTAAGTTGGATAACTCTTTTCTTTCCTATGTCCTCTCCTAGCAGCATTAGTCAGACATCACAAAACATCCAGGCTCTGCAGTGAGGACTGTTACCACCCCTCCACATTCCAGTCTATTTTCAGCAAAATGGGTTTAGGAAGAACAGAAATGAGATAAAATCAAAACATGAATAAATCTTCAAACATAATTGATTTCTTCTTCTTTGTAAATAATAATAATAATAATAATAATAATAATATTTTAATTAATGATTTTATCATATGTAACAACTCATGAATTAATTCCTTCTACAAATAAAATAATGAGAATAAGCTACAAACTCAATACTGTAAATGCTACAGAGGACCAGCGTAATCCATCATACCTGTAGTTACATTTTGCTCAGCAAACAAATTGTCAACATGTAATTTGCTTTTGATGTAGGCTAAAAGCACTTTATCATGTTAAAGCTTATTGATGCCTGTAAGGCCCTTTTACCTACAGATGTTTCAAATGTAGTGAAATAATGAAACACTAATCTCTAAGACTTTTATTCTATAATAGATGGATTTTTTTTTCCTCACTAAATCAATTCAAAGGCTAATTGGGGTGGAAGGTGACTATCTCTAGCGGTTATAAATACATTTGCATTGCTATCAATCTTTTACACGACTGCTGTTTAACGAGGCCGAAGAGCTCAGACCAGACTCAGAGGTGCCACGCTGCGAAATCGTAGTCAATGCTGACATCAAGTGGCAGAACTGGGAGTTGCAATATCCTTCTTTTTCCTGCCTTATTGCGCATACTCCGCGGTTAACACCTGTAATAAAGGTCGGATGGCTCTTCCAGCGTGCAGACTCTTTTGCCTAGCTCTGTTGGCCACATGAAGCTCCATCCGTTTCAGTCTACAATAGGCAGTTATGACAGAAAACAGCAGACACCCCATGGAGATTGAAGAAAGATTGAAGTCAGATGCACTGCAGCTGCATTAGACACATGATTTGAAACTCCACAGGCCTAAGTGTCAAGGTAAGAGACAAGGACCTTTACATCTTGATATGCTTATCATCTGACTACCTCCAAAATACCTGCAGGCATGGCTGTTTGCAATATTGCAGTGAGCAATGTAGAACAGGATACCCAACATACACAAGTCCAGCTTACATCCCCAAAAAAGTATAGAACTAGTCAGGAAGGTAAGCTTTCTTCAATAAACTTCAATGAATACCTTTGATCATGTTAAAAAATATTTTTTACTTTTTTCCTAATGAACACAATACAGAGATAGGAGTTAAAAGTAGTTGTTTTCCTACCAGAAAGGTTACTTGGCAAGAGAGCTACTTATTTTACTACTTCTTTTTTTTTTTTCCAATAGACTTGGATCATCTATGAAACTTCAGTGTCTCTTCGCTGCATGCATCATTTCTGCATGGACTGCTTGCAATGAAGTGTATCTTCTTCTTGAGGAAAGAATCATCTAAAGCAATTCTTTTGTGTACACCTGCAACTCTTACCCATCTCCAACTAGACAAGCAGTGCCCATGTAAATGTCATAATGGAGAATAATACAAAATAAGTATGGAACCAGCACAACCTTTATGACATTATAGCATTATGTGCTCCCCAGGCCTTTACAGACAGAAGATATAAAGTAGGCAATTATGGATGGAGATGATGGAAGACTGGGTTTACTGAAACCAGCTACTATGACTGCAGAATCCTCCTTTCATGTACCTAATGTTGCAGTAAGCAGTTCATAAACCATAACTAATGGTATTGAAGTAGCAGGCAAGAAACTTGTACTGTCCTTTATTAGCAAATGTTTTAATGTACAGTGCCACAAAGCAATTTATTCCATGTAAATATTAATGTCATATCATGGTACATCCCGTTGCAAACAAAGACGAGCCTTTGCGACAGTGAACAGGCTAACAGGAGAAATGAAACAGAATCATAGTTTCATGGAATCACAGAATGGCCTGGGTTGAAAAGGATCTCAAAGACCAGAAGCAAAAGGCCAGGGGGAAATGCCATCACGAAGACAGAAGATGCTCAAAATGGGTTACAGTGTCTTACAGGAAGGAATGTACAATGTTGCTTAGCCAAGCAAAGACAGTGTAAATCTGAATTTTGTTTAAAAGCTATTAGGGGCTATTCTTGTCTCACTGTGAGAAAAGCACCATGAAAAGGATCAAAGCATGGTACATTACAGGAAGTTAACAGGCCAGTGCAACCAACGCTACCACCAGAACATGTTAACCTCAGTACTGTTTGATCTATATCTGATGGTAGTCATTGCTAGTGAGAGAATACTCTGCCAGATACACATTCAGTCACTGCAGCCATGTTGAGGTAGATTTTTCATACCCATAGGTGTTAACACTCTCAATTTGATCCAAGCCTGTTTGGAAAAATTACATTTGAAAACAGTCACAGAAGTTCTATAGGGAGCTCCCTGTCATCACCCATCTAAGCCTTTCAGGGGTTTAGATGTACTTCATTAAAAGCTTCACATCCACGGGGTAGGACAGCACTGTATATCCACATGAAATATTGGCTACGAACGATCTGCCAAATTTCCATGAAAATTGATTTTTTGCCTTTAGCTTTGCACCTTCTTTCTTAGGTTTTGATGTTACACTGCTGACTTGCTTGTACATCAGTGCATGAGCAATTAGTGCATTAGTTGCTGAAGGCAAGTTGCAAACAAGCAAAATGTCAAGAATGATCATAAAGTAGCATTTCATTTCTCCCAACACGAGACACTTGAATTTTAATCACCCCTGCTCTTCAGCAGCCATAAAGGAGAGTGAGTGAGCAATGTTAAGCTAAAAGTTTTAACAGACCGTTATTTATCTATGCTTTCTTATTATTTTGTTGGGATCCAAGAGCAGCATTCACATTCTTAAAAGACAGTTTTTCTTGCCTAGAAAGACCATCTACATGGAAGCTGATGCAGCTTCTCTGCAGAATCTGGCCCTAATCTGTGTCGTGTGTTTCATTCAGAGGAAATGTCCTAGTTTTGTTGTACTACGTTACCATCTATTAAAACAAAATTGGAATTTTTCAGTCCAACAGCTTGCCTTGAAAGACTCTTATAGGCAGATTTGACCTTTACGTTATGAATTTCATTTCATTATAAGCTCTTACATTTAGATTACTGCTTAACGTGAACTCTCACTGAAACGTGACCTGACAATTACTATCTGTATTTATTCATGCTAAGCTTTCTGCTTAACAACTATCAGGCTAAAAGTGGTGTATGGTTACTAGAGAAACAGTATTTCCTGCTATTTCAGACAATGAAGGTCATACCAGCCTCATATGAAAGGAATGAAAATGTTTCATATTTTTCAACAGTGGCGTTCAATTTAAATTCATTATTTTAATCACCTGAAAATGCTTTTTTTCCCAACACCTTTTCATGTAGACATCAGGCATATCGTTTATCATCATTAGCGCTGCTCCACCTATAGGGTATAAGTACAAAACAGATTCTAAACTTACTGAACAATAGAGTTGGGAAGGAAAAAGAAAAAAAAAAAGAAAAAAAAAAAAAAGGCTCAGGCCTTCTGTGTCTGGATTTTATTATATAATATATTGTATTACTTTAATTTTATTCATATTCTTATCCTCTTGGCAGTAATTTACCTTTCTAAATCCTACATTCAAAATATTTCTGAATCTCAAATATATCTGTTAGTTGTTTGCTTGGTATTCTTATAAAGCAGGTCAAGAAGAATAACTGCATAGGTGTAGTTCCATGATGAAAGATATGATCAGTTCCTAAATCCTCCTCCACTTCATCATACTATTCACTGCAAGGACCTCAGAAAGCCAACAGCCCATCACTAACTTTCCTTCTTTCTTCTTGAAGGTGACAAACTGCCAACTTAGGATCCACAGGAACACTGCAAGTGGGAGCATTTATATCACATAAAAGGTGTTTATGTTGGAAGTAACCGCGGGAGACAAGTCTCATACTATCATGGTCAACAAGCCTCGTTTATTAGGTGTTACAGCATCTCATTTATACAATCAGTAATAAGTTCATGCATATTGCAAAAGTTAAGCTCAGGATTGGTGAATTAGACATTACTTCATCTGACCTTTGTGGTTAGTCTTATAGATACTTTTTCTTTGCAGCTTTGTCTACACCTTGCTACACATCTTGCTTTTCCCTTAGGCCGTCCTTGCTTCTAGATACATATTTCATCTTTAGCTACATACCCTGTTTTTTCACATACTGATTTCTCCACAGCTGCTTAGCCCGTGACCGTCCCTAGGATAAACCGTCTTTGTCTTTAATCACATTCATTCTTTTACAATTTAACTAGTGGAATCTCTTCATGTCCTTTCTCATGAAGCCATTCTGCATAAACACTCTCCACATGTTTATATCAAGTTTTTTGTACAGCAATTCAAAATGAGAGTGAACTAATTCAATCAATGAGGATTTTCTGTATTAATTAGATAATCTGCAATATTAGCCACTTATATCATTACCTGGACTGTCAACAATCTGTAGCTACACATGTATATATAAATATGATACATTTCTTTCGGACCCCAAGATTTTGAGTATAAATATAGGCTGTTTTCTTTTTAGTACTTCTCTGTCCTTATATTTTCACATTACTTCTTTCTCACTTTATCCCAAATGCACACACGCACCTTTGCTTCCATCTTCAGCCTAATTTTCACTGTTTCAGACTACCCAGGCTGAAGAATTTGTAGCTCTCTATAAACTTGACTGAAGCTCACTGAGCAACAATTTCTGTCCATCATCCTTCAGTCAAAAGCCATCTGGTGTTTTCTTATCACAGGGTATTTAAGGTAAGAAAATTTAAAAAACACTTTTTCTTCCTGAATTAGAGATTTGGTTTCTCAATGGAATCTGACACTAGTATGCTTGTATTTTTCATGTGCTCAGCTGAACCCAACTGACTTGTTCCTTTGTACATAAGTCCAGTCATCTGCTCAGTTTTTTACTGTTTTCCACACTACAAGGGGAAAGGAAAGAAGATTACGGAGATTTTCCCACCTATTTACACAGGTAAATAGTAGGCTGAGAGTGGAGGTAGGGTTATTCTTGTGTAGCATGCCTTCCACCACCTGCTAGAATGAAAAAGATCTCAGAAATAGTTTAAAATGGCTGTTATACATCAACTTAAATCAAACATACACTACAAACCCTTAAGATATGTACCTTCATATTAGTAGCTATAGTTCCTCACTGCTTTCACACAGAAGCAATAGCATTCGTTTTATGTATCATAGAACACAGAACCATCTCTTGGATGAAGTAACTTAAACAGTTAATACTTCATGAGCTTCTGAGCTATTTACAAATGCATGAGAAAACACCACACAAGGCAGAAGTTCAGTTATGCATGTTTGATTTAAATGTCTGCAAAAGTCACTGTTTCTAGTTTGTTCACAGAGTAGCTTCAGGTTGGATTTGAGCAAAAACTTCTCAAAGAGAGAAGTGAACTTCTTCTCAAAAAGAACAGTGAAGCCCATGGAAGTATTGGAGTCATCATCCTTGAAGGCAGTTGAGAAATGTGGAGATGTGGACCAAGAGACCTGGTTAGGATGGACAGGCAGGACAGAAATATGTTGCTGCTTCTTGGCAGAGATCGTGCTGGCTGAGCTGGACCAGATCGATCTACAGAAGCAGATGGACCTGAAGTTTGCAGCCATCATGGGGCTGGTGTTTACCACCCACCAGCTGGTTCACATTCTTCCCACCTTCATAAAGCACAGCATTAATTAATTGCTGAACATGCTGGTGAACAGCAATGAACAGCACACAGCAGAAGCCCAGATTATTCCGTCCTTGCAGGAATTAGTTGCATACTTGCAGGACCAAGTAGAATATCTTAGGGGAGAGCCAGAAAAGAACATTCAAAAATCCTCCTTCAGCAAGCCCTTAGAGAACAGTTGATAAATGGGAGGAGGCTAATGCTAGTTTTCCAGTGACTTTTATCCAGGAGAAACTCTGGAGGATGTCAGAACCCAAAAAAACACATCAGATAACCTGGTGGCCCTTCTCTGCCCTCCGATAGAAACTAGGCATGCAAATAAAGAGAGTGAAGGTGGGTACACTGATGTTAGTATCAGGGAGGTCCCCTGTTCTGAAAGATTTTGGTCATACTCCAAGGAAATCAGAGACAGAGTACACATGGAAAGTGCCACTAACAGCGGGAGATCAGATCCTGTTGACTGAAAAGGAATCAGAGTGTCACTGGGGACCGGGAATATTTTTCACCACTGGGCCCAATGGTGCCTTACTCAAAGAGCCTCTTAACAAATACATCTGGAAGGTTCAAGACAATCAGGAGAAAATGGACAAAGTTAACCATCTGGATTTCACCCTCCTCCCAACTTTGGTTCACTTGGGACCAGGAAGATTTTTTGTTGCCATTTGCTTTTCCAGTTATGCTTTCTCTAACCTTGATTCCTCTGGAACCAGGAAGTTCTCTGTCTTTTTTTCCAGATGCTTATAAATGCTGATCCTGGAAATGACTGTGGCCAGGATAGTACTGGCTGACTCCCCCAGCATCAGGGAGATGCAGGACAAAGAATGAAAGTAGGCTGTCAGATGAACATGTGATCTACATGCACTGCAAAACCCCTGCAGTCTTCCCCATTGTTACAGTTTAAACGAAAATCTACCTGCATCCGTGACAGTGGGGCCATGGGCCCTGCAGGGGCCCTAGGCTGAAAGGAAAAGTTAATTAGGAAAAGAATACAGTGGCAACGATCTAAGGAGGCACAACTATTTACTAAATACTGTATCGAAATACAGGATAACACAATATAATATAATTGAAATTAAGCTAACGAATCAAGCAAAATAGGAGAGAGAATGAGTCCTGAAACCAAGAGGCCTACTGCAAGTCTAGGCAAATGGCTGAAGGCTCCCACACATGCTCTCCTGAACGCCAGAACTCAAAAGACGTCAGTCCAGCCTGGGAGTGAGATAATATAGTGTCCAGGTCCCGTGACTTATCTCTGACCATGATGTTCTCTGGGAGATGTAGTCTTCTTCTGCAAGTTGCACATTCAGTAAAATTATTCATGCTTTATATGATGTTATGATGTGGAATACTGATAGCAAAATCACAAAATTATTAAACCATGACATTCCACCCCTTATTCTACATCATTACATTATGCTTAATACAAACACAAACACTCAAATGTATAGTTGTGAGTAATCAGCAACCTTATTTTCTTAACAATTTATATCTAGTCCACGCAAATCCCTAAGCTGAGAATAAAGCTTCATAACTTAACTCACTATCTTTGAGAAAAATGGCAAAACTGCCAGAAAAAGGAAAACATGACAGCGGTGGAGGGGAAAGGCAGCGCTAGTATGGCGTCCCCCACATCAAGGTGCACTCATCCTTTCCCAGCTGCCACAGCAGATTCCTTTTGAATTATACTTCTTTCCATTTGTGCTCTACACATGCATGACCAGTGCACGATATAGAGCCCAGATGGAAAACTTGCTTACAGAAAGCCTAGTTAAGGTATACAGAAAAAGTGTTTCCTTAACACTTTTTCTTAACTCACTTAACACAGATCCATTCTATCTCAAGTCCTGTACCTAACTGGACATTCGTCAAATATCTCTGAGGCTCTACCTATATTATCAAGAAATTATTGGCTGCAGTCCCCCAACATCAAATTCCCTTGTGGAACACATTGGACATTCCCATTTTTGTCCATCACCCACCAAGTGCACCCAGGTCCCTGAGAAAAAACAGTGCCCTGGAGAGGTTTGCCCTTTCCAGACGCTGGAAGGACCCAAACTGCTTTTCCCAACATGCTCTTTATGTGTACTACGGGAACCTTATCTCCCTCTGCGGTATGTAGGGAGCTGGATTGGTTAGGACCATTACGATTACTAGATCCTCGAGTGTTGACCAACCAGGTGGCTTCTGCTAAATGGTTCTCCCAATTTTTATATGTTCCACCACCCATTACTTTCAACATAGTTTTCAACAACCCATTGAATCGTCCAATCTTACCAGAAGCTGGTGCATGATAGGGAATATGGTAAATCCACTCAATGCCATGATTTTTGGCCCAAGTGGTTACAAGAGAATTTTTGAAATGAGTCCCATTATCTGATTCAGTTCTTTCCCGAGTGCCATGCCGCCACAGGATTTCCTTCTCCAGCTTTAATATGGCGTTTTGGGCAGTAGTATGGGGTACTGCGTATGTTTCGAGCCACCCAGTGGTTGCCTCCACCATCATGAGTACATAATGCTTACCATTGCGAGATCATGGCAAGGTGATATAATCAACCTGCCGTGCCTCTCCATATTTATACTTTTGCCATCGCCCTTCCCCCAAAAAAGGTTTCATCCTCTTGGCTTGTTTAATTATGGCACATGTTTCACAGTCATGAATAACCTGACCAATAGTGTCCATAGTTGAGTCCACCCCTCGGTCTCTGGCCCACTTATATGTTGCATCCCTTCCTTGATGACCTGAACTCTCATGGGCCCACCGAGCTAGGAATAATTCACCCTTGTTCTGCCAGTCCAAGTCGATTTGAGCCACCTCAATTTTGGCAGCTCGATCAACCTGATGGTTATTTTTATGTTCTTCAGTAGCCTTTCCTTTAGGCACATGAGCATCTACATGGTGCACCTTTACAGCAATGTTCCTTATTCGGGCAGCAATGTCTTTCCACAGTTCAGCAGCCCAAACAGGTTTACCCTTTCATTGCCACTTGTCATATTCCCACTGCTGCAACCACCCCCATAAGGCATTTGCCACCATCCATGAATCAGTATAAAGATGAAGCATTGGCCACCTCTCTCGTTCAGCCACATCTAAAGCCAGCTGAACAGCCTTTACCTCTGTGAATTGACTTGATTCTCCTTTACCTTCAGTGGCCTCTGCAACTTGTCGTGTGGGGCTCCATACAGCAGCTGTCCATCTGCGATGCTTCCCTACAATGCGACATGATCCGTCTGTGAATAAGGCAAATTTCTTTTCGTTTTCTGGTAGCTCATTGTATGGTGGTGCCTCTTTAGCATGTGATACCTCTTCTGTAAGTGGTGTTTCAAATTTTTTACCCTCAGGCCAGTCCATGATCACTTCTAGGATTCCAGGATGGCTGAGTTTTCCCATTTGAACTCGTTGTGTAATTAATGAAATCCACTTACTCCAAGTGGCATCAGTAGCATGATGGGTGGAAGGAACCTGTCCTTTAAACATCCAGTTTATTACTGGCAAGTGAAGTGCTAGATGAAGCTGAACCTCTGTCCCAACTACTTCAGAAGCAGCCCGAACCCCCTCATACACGGCTAAGATCTCCTTCTCAGTTGGAGTGTAGCACTTCTCAGACCCTTTATATGCTCGACTCCAGAATCCCAGGGGTCGGCCTCGGGTCTCTCCTGAAGCTCTTTGCCACAAACTCCTAGTGGGACCTTTCTCTCCAGCAGCAGTGTAGAGGATGTTCTTCACATCCTGTCCCATCCTGTACTGGCCCCAAGGCCACGGCACAGGCTATCTCTTGTTTTATCTGCTCAAAAGCTTGCTGCTGCTCAGGACCCCATGAGAAATTATTCTTCTTCTGTGTTACCTGATAGAGGGGGCTCACTATGTGGCTGTAGTTTGGGACATGCATTCTCCAAAAGCCCACTGCTTCCAGGAAAGATTGGGTCTCTGTCTTGTTGGTGGATGGAAACATAGCAGTGATTTTGTCAATCACATCTGCTGGGATGTGTCGATGCCCATCTTGCCATTTTATACCTAAGAACTGAATTTCCTGGGCAGGCCCCTTCACTTTGCTGCACTTAATGGCAAAACCAGCTTGCAAAAGAATTTGGATTATCTGTTTTCCTTTCTTGAAAACCTCTGCTGCTGTATGACCCCACACAGCTCTGAGACTCTCTTTCTCATACTAGAATGAGTCTTGTTGTTGTAGGAGGATATTTCTTTCATCTAAGAGACTCTCATTCTTGGCCCTGAGACTCTCTCTCTCAGCTTCAAAAACTTCCCTCTCAGGAATTGTATTGAATAAGGCCCGATAAGCATTAGTTAGGCCCCAAGTCATTTGTGCCTCCCAAGACCTGCCTGAGCCACAACATTCCTGCCTCAAATATGTGATCAAACTCTCAGGATTCTTCAAGTGTTCAGGAGTAAAGCTCCATGACACTGAAGATGTCTGTCTTTTGAGAATCTCTCCAAAGCCTCTCCACACCCCCTGCCACTCAGTGTTCTCTGGTTCTGGGGAAGACTTTCTCCGGATGTTATAAATCCAGATACTGAGTGAGATTATTACAATAACCAACAGTAAGTTCAGGGAGATTGAGAGTGTGGTCCACTGATCCTTCAAAAACTGCATAAAGGATGCATAGAAAGAAGGAGGAGCACGCTCAAAAACCACCATTTCTGTACAATTAGTTGCATTAGTTGCTCCCTCTGGAGCTGTATGCAGATACCAAGTAAGCATTGCTAACCATGCAATGTTATATAATAAATAAATAAATAAATAAATAAATAATAAATAAAATATAATGTTATGATGTGGAATACTGATAGCAGAATTACAAAATTATTAAACCAAGACAGTTTGTTTGTTTTGTGTGTGCATGTTTTTATTATTATTGTTCTGTTTTTCCTTTCTTACTATGGGAACTGGAGAAAACTACAAGGTATAAAACGTCACATCTACTCTAAAGCTTAATGCCCTTCTTAAATGGTTTAATATGTTCTGAATTGGTTAACAGGGAGAAGTGTTTGGAGGCTGAATGAATGCCTTGCATGTTGTTGTGTATGCCCTTTATTGCTGTACACTGTAGTCTGTGTAAGGACTTGTTCTCCAAACCATCTGAATGTTTGTTTACCATGATGCAGCAGCTGTCTCCTTTGTTAAGAAGGAAGCAAGAAAAAGACTACATTAAATTCATTCACTCTTAGCAGAAAGGAAACAAAGAAAAGAAAGAATTTTTAACCTGCTGTTAGCCATGTTTGTAAATAAAAAATCACTGTTTAGAAATACCTGGGAAGTAAGTACACCATTCTGGAAAGTCAAATAAATGTGGTGCAAAGCAAACTGTCTCTGGCTTTGCCAAATCAGGCCTTCATTGGCCGAAAGATCCCTCCCTTTTTCTTGTACTGATAAAGAAATTCCTTTTATGGTTCTACTATTCTCATTAGTTATTTTGGGAAGATTATCTCCAGTCCAGCAACTCAAAGGTTTTGGGATGTACCTCTGGTCCCAGTTCACCTTGCTGAACCTGTCACACAGCTTTCTTCTGCTCTAGACAAGGACTGGGTGCTTCTAAAGGTCATGAAAATGTGATATGGAGCAAGGAAGGGAAGGTTTTTGGGTTCCAGGGAGTGTCTGAACAAACTCGACAGAGTATTTCATACTTCCGTGCTGAACTGCTCATAATCACCCTCAGAGGTGCTGAACTCTACAGCTCCCTGAAGAAGTTGTATCTAGGTGGCGGTCAATCTCTTCTCCCATGTAACAGTGATAGGATGAGAGGTAACAGCCTCAGGTTTCAACAGAGGAGGTTCAGGTTGGATATTAGAAAAAAATTCTTCCAAGAAAGAGTGGAGAGATGTTGAAGCAGGCTGCCCAGGGAGGTGATATAGTCACTGTCTCTGGAGGTGGTCGAGAAGCATATAGATGTGGCACTGAAATACATGTTTTAGTGGCATGCTGGTGATAGGTTGGACTAAATGATCTTAGTGGTCTTTTCCAACCACTGCATTTTCAGCAGTGATACTTCAGTGTCTTCATCAGAAATTCAGAGAACAAAAAGAATCACTTAAAACAAAGAGAAAGTTGTATGATCAGTGACACAGCCAATATGAAAAGCAAAGTGGAGAACATTCTAGAGAGAACTCTTTGTTCAGCTAAGTACTAGGTCTAGATCATACACTGTGAAAAAGAAACAGAAAGGAGCATTTACCTTGACCATCCAAAAGAAGATTTTATTTCCCTACAGTGCTAGCATCTTGTGTATTGAGAGCAAATTAATCTCCTGGACAAGAAAATAAATCATTGAAGTGATTTAATCATGTTGGATGAATCATTTTAGATACTGAGTGGGTCATGGGACAAGCTAGAAGGAAAGATGACTTGTCAAGGTTATTTCCAGCTTAATTTTACATTTATTCTATGATTTGTACCATTGGTCATGTTCATTATCAGAATCTGAGTTTTCCATTTGAGTTGCCTTATGGGTCTGGCAATATTTTCCTATTCCTGTGCTGTCAGTCTTCACACTGCATTACACCATCCTCAGTAAATATGAACTAATTTAACTCAGGAAAGAGCAGGAAGCTTCAGGGAGGGAAAAGGAGGAGATAAGTTAGAATTAAATGCTTCACATCTGAAGGTGCTGCGGTAGATTTAGCTCTTTAACCAAGGAAGAGAGAAGTCATCACCAGAGGAGAGGGTTCACCTTGGATGTCTGCCTGGTGCCCACCAAGATACTTTCACAATCAGCAGGACAAGGGGAGAAAATAAGTTGAAAAAACTGTATGAATGAGATGAAACCAGGGAGATCACTTACCTGTTAGATATGGACAAAAGAGAGTTGTATCAGGGAAGATAATTTGTTGCCCAATTAAAACTGACTAGTATGGCAAGAAACAAAGACAAAACTAACATCACCTGTCACAGAATGATAGAACCATGAAAGCTGGAAAAGACCACTTGGATCATCTAGCCCAATCATCAGTCCATCACCACCATGTCCACTAAGCCTCCTCTCCTCCTTCTTCACTGACCTTGGTGATTGCAGGGCTGTTTGTCTCACATCATTCTTGCTCATAGCTCTCACATATGCTATGCAGTGGTTTTAACCTTCCTTAAAAAAGTTATCACAGAAGTGCCAGCAGCATCACTCCTTGACTCAGCTTTGGCCAGCACTTGAACTGGTTCTGTCTGACATGGGGCAGCTACTGGCCTCTTCGTACAAAGAACAACACTGCAGCCTCTTTGCTGCCACAGTCCAGACATTAGACATGTAATACAACCTGAGAAAAATATATTACTTGAAATTATGTAGTTCTTTTATTAAAAATCTCTTTTAAACCCTGTGTTTGAGGTATTTCATGACCTCTACCACAGTACTCTTTTTTTTTTTCCCTCAGCATCACTTTGCATTTGCCATCTGGATGTCATGCTTGGATCTGAATTGATAAGTGAAAAAGCTGCATCTGACAGTCCTTTCCAGATGTGCCTGTTTGACTCCAGCTGGTGAAGTTGTTTCTCAAGACTTGCTTCCTCTCATTCATGTTCTTTCACACTGAACTGTAAAATCAGCTCCCAACTCCCGGTCTTTAGGATAAGTGGCACCTTTTGGAATTTCTGATGATCTAGCTTGAGCTAGATGCCATGAAGATGAACAGCAGGAAGTCAGTGAGAGAATTGTTTGAGGATATTGAAAATGAGAGATGGTTGGGTGTCAGTGAGTAATTTGTTTCCTCAAGGGATAATATACCCAGAGGATAAACTTCCGTCTCCACTGATAACAGCAAGGTGGTGGTGATAGTTAAGAATAGAAAAGCAGGTTTCAATGTAACAGAACGTTGCTGGAAAAGCTAAATAAAAGCCAATACTTGGCATTAAAATTCACAGCAGATAGCAGGCCAAATCTTCACTGAGCTGAGAAGGTAGCAGGATCTTTGGCAGGTACAAGTGGAGTTAAGACACAGTATTCATGTGAACGAATCACCACATCTTTCTGTTTTGCAAAAGGTGATGCTGATCTCTTAAAAGAGGCCTACATATGCCACAAAGACTTCTGTCCACATTTCTAGTGCTTCTACCAGGGAGTTTCAGAGAAAATATCAACTCGTTGTTCCTGTAACATTTCCTCTGAATCTTGTTGGATTTAATGAACTTTGCTGAATTCAAAACAGGGTTTCCATGGAAACTTTGCCAGTTTTTCAACAGTGCACTGTGACGTTCACAGCTCCGAGGCAAATCAGTTACATGGACTAACTGAGGACCAAGGATTCTTTTCCTTCAGGGTCTCCAGCTCAAGAAGATGCCCTCTGTGATGACAGCTCTTGAAATGAAGAAAAGGGTCTGGGGCCATAAGCTGGCACTCAGGGTGGTATTTTTAGTGATTGGGTATATCCATAAACAGTTATTTTTTTATCTTATCCAAGTTTCCTCAAGATGGACTTTCCCGAAATTTGATGAGGTGCCCTTTATCTGTCAACATCTGCTTATTCTATCTTCTTCTCTTTTTAAAAATGCCATATTTTAAAATGAACACTGGAAATTTTCTCTTCTAAGCATTTCTTCTTCCAACACCCCATCCCACTGATTGAGCATGAGCGTGCATTTAGTCGCTCGGAGAAAGGAGGATGTGAGAGGTCCATGGAAAAAAATGGGACTCATCCTCTGTTGTTGAGGAGAGAGTGGCTCAGAGCTCGTGCTGCTGCCGGGTGCCTGGGACTGGAAGCCTGACTCCAAGTCCCCCTCCAAGTGGTTCGGCTTCTCCTCAGTGATAGTGACTTTGTCCTGCTTGGAGGTGCCGCTGTCGGGGCACTCGCGTTGTGTTTGGTCTGGGCTGCACTGCAAAGGCACCGGGCCACAGTCCAGGCTGGCGACTGTGTTTTCTGGCAGGCTCAGATCAGCCCCTTCAGCAGAGCTGGGAGAAGTGAGTGCCTGGACAATGATGACCTCCTTCCCTCCATTGCTGTTGTCACACAAAAGGCTGTCATTTGAATTGCAGTGACTTGTGCTTCCCATGAGCTCTCCGTTGATGGAAGCACTCTCTGAGCCATCAGCACTTGACCTGGCTCTTCTGGGTTCACAAGGGCTCGATTCACCTAGGAAGGAGTGAATACACAGTGGTTAGCATCCAACTTTCTCTGTCCATGGATGCAAAGGCTTGGTGCAGCCTGTCAAGTAGGCTTCAAACAGCTTGAGAGGTTCCTTTGGGAAAACAGGGGTCAGCTGAAGATGTCAGGCACGGGCTTGAATGCCAGAAGGAGGTACAAGCCCACTGAAAGAATGAATTCTACCTGTGTTGCTGACAAGCAGTGTTTTGAAAGCTGGATTTGCACCCTTACCTGCCAGGACCACGAGTTCTGCTTCAGAAGGCTCCCTGGCACTGCACTGTAGTTGGCATTTGGACATAGGGGATTGTCTGCGCAGGCAGAAGCAAGGACACCAACTGCCAGCTGGTGATTCCTTCCTCCTGCTGGGAGAACTTGGTCTGGAGAAAAAACAGAGCATGCTGTCAGGTGTGATGCAGGGTGAGGGAAGAGCTGCACTGAGCTCTTGCCAATAGTTGCCCGTTCCTGGCACTGCCTATTTCTGCTGAAACACAGCTTAGAAACGCGCTCTGTTTCAAACAGCAAAGGATGCTTCCATTCCTACAGCTCAGCCCTCAAGTCCTGCAGGCTACATTCCTTTCAATGGTGTCAAGCAAGATGCGGAGCATGTGAGCAAAGGCTCCACAGCCAGACAGGACAGGAGCTGGCAGGCGTAACTGCTTTCTGAGGAACTGTGCAGCCATAATGGAAGCTCTAAAGCATCTCTGGCTCTTACACTAACACCTCCTAGGACTCAGCTCACTGCCATCTCTAATTTCTAATGCCAGCAAGTCCGACCAACAGCTCTGCTTAGAGGAGAAGTGCAACTGGTTGCTGGCACGTGGCCCTGAAATCTGGAAAACCCCAAAGTTTCCAGGTACAGCCAGCACAGGCCAGGATAGATGCCAGCGTGGCTTTCTGCATCTCGGGACTGCCTGCTCAACCAGGAAGGAAAGGCACCTTGTGTGGCTTCACTGAGCCCGTCAGGCAACTGTGTGTTAGTTGAATCCTTGGAGATATAATGGACAAAAAGTAAACCAATAAAGCCCGTCTGACCAGTTATGATAGGAGCTGGAAAGGGAAGACCTCTTTACCTTTCAGATGGAAAATCAATGATTGTGTGGAATCTCCCCGGTACAGCTGTGGGGTCTTCCTCCACTTCGATCTCACTGCTTCGTGTCACAGCACGAGAGCTGCTCTGGCCTCTTCTCAGAGCCTGTGCCTCCTGCAGTGAGCAGCTTTTGGGCAGGAGAAGACTCCCACACAGACTTGGGCTCAGGTGGAGAACTGTGCCCTGCAAGGGAAAACCACAGGTAAGAGGGAGGATCAGAAAGCAGCAGCACAGCCATCCCAGTTCTGTATTTTTCTCAGACTTGCTTATCTGAGCCACTGGAAGAAGAGGAGCTCAAAGTAACCGGGTGCTCAGAGGTATGCTCGTGGCAAAGGACACAGTCATAATTAAGAGCTGCTCACTGTATTGAAACAGGAATGAAAAAAAAAACAAAACCTAGAAAACAGGTCTGGGAACTCAGAAAGATTTTCTGCCACACTTCAATCATGCTTCACCCCCATTCAAAACATTATAAAGGCAGGGATGGTTTTCTCCATGTAAAGTCTGGCCTCGGTAACTCTCAGGATTCAGCAACAGAGTGCCATATTCTTATCTAAGGCCAGAAGCCTCCTGTCCCGTTGAGAGTCAAAGCATATTTGAAAGATCTTGGAGAAGGCCTGGATTGGATCAAGATCAAGCTAATGGAGGAAGACGCTCACCTGCTCCCTCTCCCATGGCTGATGTGGATTTGGAGCAGAAGAGGCCGTTTGTGTGGCTAACGAGGAACTCCACCACTGCTGTCTGCGTCTGCACTTCCAAGCAGGCAGCTCCTCCACTGGCACAGGCTGACTGGCTATGCTGGGATCTGAAGAAAAGGCAGATCATACCAGTCATTCCTTCAAGACTGTTTCCCCAGGTCTGAATTTTTGCAGCCCAAAGCAGTCCAACTGGGCTCTGGAGACTTCCGCAGTGGGCAATCAGCATCGCCACCTACGAAATTCTCCTGGATGATCAAGGATACGGCAGTCCCAGCTAAACAAGAGAGCAGAAACTGTGCCCCTAGGGTTGGGGGGAGAGCAGTCCAAGCTCCTCCTCTGCTGCCTGCCACTTCTGATAGCTTTTACAGGAGAAGAGCACATTAGATGAAGAAGAAGGGAGGATTGCTTTCTTTCTGGAGAGCAGAACTAAGCGTTGTGCTTAAACAAGAAAAAGAAGTTTACCTTAAGAGGTTTGGAGCCCACACTATTGCTAAATTCTGAGCATCCATGTTGGTGATCAAGCAGTTCCCAGCGAGAGATGCCAAATGACGTATCAGGTACTCCAGCATCCTGGAAAACAAGAGGGGCAGATGTTCAGCACCAAAAAGCAAGCTGTGCTACAGTGCACAAAACAAACTTCACTTCATGCTAGTTGATGTCATTGCTACCATCCCTGAATATGACGTAGATTAAACGTTCCCAGTGCCACCACGCTGCAGCACCAAGCCCTGCAAAGCACAGCCACAGCCACCGGCTGCACCAACCATGCCCCCATGCCAAGGAACTGACCCAATCAATTGACCCAATGCATTCTTCAGCTGCTGCAGCGTGCAGACGCATGATGTTGCAGGTGTGAGGCAACACCTGGAATCGCATCATCGCCCTCTGAAAGGCAGCAGGGCTGAGCTCAGCAGACGGAGCGCAGCACTGACCTGTAGTGAGGAGCAGGCAGCTGCTGGATGGTGTCCTTCATTCTGTGCACCCGCTCCTCCTCTGCAGCAGCGCAAACAGCGTCCTGGAAAAAGGCAGGAAGGGATTCAGACACCAGTCAGGCTGGAGAGCTGCCACAGGTTTGGGAACCATGGGGACAGCGCATTGGTGGACAGCACCGAGGCAGACTCGATGCCTTCCAAGAGGCAACAGGGAAACACAGCAGCACGCAGCCCGTGTCATCAAGGCCAAGCTGTGCAAGTTCTGGGGGGCTTTACTGCCTGATTGTGCAGTGCAGCTCCTCGCAGCAGCCATTCAGCTCCAAGTTGCTATTAACCCCATTCTACCAATAGTTGGGGAACAGCAAAGGAAAGGGAATTCTCACAAGCATTGTGAATAGCTTAAATAAGCAACTCTTGGCACCACTACAAGTGCCATCAGTGAGAGGCAGGATGTGACAAAGACATGCCTCATGGGGCTAACAGATAGAAGACCTCAGAACTAGGGCACTGCTGCAACCACTGGCCAGGATGCCCAGGGAACAGGTACATGTCATTTCCAAGACATTACCCTGTGCTTACCAAGAACTTGGCATACAGCTGCTCGGTCAGCAGAGGGTTTGTGAGCTCCCTGAAGTACATCTTACATAGGGAACTCACGCTGTGAATGTCTCAGACACTCAGCTCGGGAAGCTACTCTGAATCAAATACACACAAAATATAGTCAAGAAAAGGAAGGACTACAGCAGGGCCTTCCATACGGTCACACATCACACGGAGAAGCAGGATAGCGCTCGTGGCACAAAGCTCGGTGATGGAGAAATCAAGGCTGCCTCTAGGATAGTGCTTGCAAAGAGACTTGTGCTCTAGACACCTCACAGATTCAATGTTCTTCTCTGGACACATCTCAGGATTTCAGTGTCCTACTTGCAGTGAGGGGGAAGTCCTCTTCAATGAGGCTCAAGCTCCCACATGTCTGAGCTCTTGGTAAGGTGCCTGAGTGCCTGGGTTTCACAGCCGTAGCAATGCCATAGTACTGGCCAACATACCTGGTGTGAGAGAATCTGAGCTCAGGCTCATCCATGAACTCAACAACTAGTACAGACTTTTTGAGCACAGCTTCCAGTCCTGAATAGATCCTGGCCAATATAAAAATGCTGCTCCTTAACATGACAAAAGATGAACCCAATTGCACGGTCCCTGAAGTAGACCTAAATCTCCACCTAGCACAGAAAGCACTGCTTCCATCAGCCAGTATGAAACCAATGGAATCCAAATTAGATCCCCATTTCTCAACAATACCAGTACAAAGGGCCACTCCAGCTCCAGATGCCATCAGAGTTTGCTCCAAATCCCTGCTGATGGGCCGCACTAACGCAGCCGCAGGAGAAAGAGAGCATGAGCCGCGGTGTTGGACTGACCTGTAGCGCCGGCGATGCTGCAGGGCTTTGCACGGGCTGAGCTACGAAGCTGCGGTTGCCCCGCCGGCACATCGCGGCCGGACGTTATCCTCACACAAACACAGTCCTTTCACCTGCTGGTCAGCAAACAACAGAGCACAACACACACCAGCAAACAGGACTCATGCAAAAAAAGGAGAAAAAGAAATTGCTAGAGGGTGTTTCTCAGAAGCACAGAAGCACAAGCCAACTGGAAGATAACTGCAATTATTCTTGTAAGTAATGTCTTCTGTTGTCTTCATGTAGCCGCTACTGAGCAAAGCAAACAAAGTCAGCCGGACTTTCATAAAACCAGATTAATCTGCGAGGCACAATGTAATAAAAGAATGATTTTTATTAATAAACTGAGTGATAGCAGTTGTCAGAAGAATGAATATGTCACACACAGGGGTAAACTCCCCACAGCAAAACTAGATGTAACATTTCCTATCCGTGCTTCATCCTCACAGGAAAAGCCCTTTCTTCACAAGATGTTCTGGAAGGAAGATGGTAAGAGACGTGAAAACTGAAGGATCCCAGCCGAGCTCTCCAGTAGCTCCCACAGTACGTAGATGGTCGCAGAGACAAAAGGTCAAGTCCACTTTTAGAGGGAACTTGGTGATGCTTCCCACTAACGTTACACCAACTTCAGGTAAGTCTGCTTGCTTTCACGTCCTTACAAAAGTACATGGAATGGATGATTATCCAATTCTTTGTTGACTGTTGCTGTTGCTTTTATTCCAAGTCAAATGCCACTGGATTTGCTGGTATCCTTTCCATTCTATTGCTGTGGGCTTTTAAAATTGCAATTTTTCCATTTCAAAATTGGAACTTTGGCACTGCTTTCCCATTTCCAACAATGCAGTGAAATCCTGGTCTCATTTGGATGACAATAAGAAGAACCAGATTGCATTCTGAAGAGGACAAAACATGATTGCTCCATCCTTGGCTCTTGTGCAAGGGGACACTAATACCAATTCAGTTCGTAGGAGAAATTTCCTCCGGTGACCTTGTCCCCATGCCTTCCTTCATCTTCCATTGTTTTGTTGTTGCGTTGCTTTTATTAGTAGTACTAGAAACGGTAGTATTGTTGTTGTTTGAAGAGTCAAATGTCATCAGAGAAAGTTTGCAGAATCCTTTCTAATTCGGTTTTGAAATGCAAACTCAAAAGCATAGATGTTGAATTCTGGATTCCTGGCTCTCCAAGACATAGGAAAAGAAAATGTGGTTTTTTGTCTTTTTCCACGTGACACTAATGCCCAGGCACACAGCACTATAAGCAAGCTGGAGCTTTGCTGCCCAGCATTTTGGCTTTGCAACAGCTTGGAAAACCATAACTCTTCTGCTTGTTTGTTTGAGATCCAAGAACTCATATGATGAGTTCCAGATAATTCATGGAAATTAGGATCAGTTCTGCGTCTGTGTGCATGCGTGCTGCACTCTAGTGGTCACGGGCAGACGTCTTCTCCAGATCTTCCTTGCAAAGGCTTTCTATCGTGCTTTTCAATTTCAATAGTCACTACCTACAGACCCAGTTCTAACCACCTTGGTTCCTGTTCTTTCTTCCAAGATGTCAGTACTCCAAGGCGCCTGCCGTTGTTCAGGGGGTCTGACTTGCATGACAGGAACGCGTGTCCCAGTAACGTTGCTGTACAGGTGTCCTAGCAACGTTGACGAACAAGAATTATCCC
Organism: Coturnix japonica; assembly: GCF_054131305.1. Taxonomy (NCBI): domain Eukaryota; kingdom Metazoa; phylum Chordata; class Aves; order Galliformes; family Phasianidae; genus Coturnix; species Coturnix japonica. Next base: position 6,132,953 of record NC_140702.1, read on the forward strand.
TCAGAAGGCTATGCAGGACCAGCGGAAAAGTGCTGGGAGCCTTCTCCGTGCTGGTGCCGCCTTCTGCCTTTGTTGTCGTAGTATCTGGATGGTCTCAGATGCCACAACACGGACTGCCAGATGGGGGTCATCTTCCAAAGGCTGAAGGGCTGCAACAGAAGGAAACAGAGCAGAGATTGAACCCCCAGTCTGCAGAGAGCCACCAGCTTCTCCTCCGGACATTGCCAGCCCCAATCTTTGCTTTTCCTGGCCGGGTCAGCAGGAAGACACTGCTCAGGATTGCCAGGAATGCTCCTCTGTCCCTGCAGCATTTCCTTGCAGCAGGGCAAAGCACAGCTGCATGCTGCCCAGCTCTGCCCCCAGCCCCAACACACACAGCACTGCCCTCACTCACCACTGCAGAGTTCATTCAGCATCTCCTCACTCTGCTCCCTGGAGTGCTTCCCAATCAGCCCTAGGGAAAGAACTCCGTCAGACACCCACTTCACCATACGGTGCCCGAGGGTGGACATGAGCAAGGCACCCACTGGGGCTACCGGCATGGGCAGGCTGTACCTGGGGGCTTCAGGGCTGTGCCTTCCTGCCAGGGCAGGGCCCAAAGAGGGACGCAGGGGTTGGGCTCACCAATGAATCTGACAGCCTGGCATCGCAAGGAGGCCTGAGAATCCTCCAGGTATGGCAGGCTCTGCTGCAGGTGGCCTTCCACTCCCTTTCTGTCCTTCTGCAGCTGAAGAAGAGCACAAGAGCATGGGTTTGCAGAGTGTCCACAGCTGCTGCTGCAACCCCTCCTCCAGCATCCCCTTTCCCCCAGCAAAAAGGTGGGGGCTGTGAGATTGTCCTCACCAAACACTTCATGATCCCCGCTGTGTTCTTCTGCCAGGCCTGCTGCTTGAGCTCCTTCCACTTCAGGAACTTTGCACAGGACACAAGGGCTTCCCCAGATGCCTACAGAACAACAGATGCAGGGACATGGCACCACACACACAGACACACATCCCAGTGTCTGAATGCTTGCTCAACTTGCTCTCAATTGCACATCACTGCTCAGCTGCCAGCACACCACTGCCTGCACACTGCTCAGCTCTGAAATTCGTACCTCTGCTATGCTCGGTGTCTCGTCACTCATGTGAAAGAGCAGAGGGAGCAGGGCCCTGCGCACGGTCTTCTTCATGCTTCCCTTCTGAGACCACAGCACAGCATCCATCACATCCGTGAAGAGGCGGATGGAACCTTCTCGCACTTCAGAAGATGCCTGAGGGACAGCGGAAGGACGTCAGACCTCAGCAGCACACACTCACTGCCCATGGTGAGCATGAGTGTAGGCTGAGCCCCAGCACAGGGGCCTGACATCACCAAGAACAACCAAGCTGCACCAGCAGGGACACGGCCTGCTGTGCTGCAGAGCCCACAAGACATCTCATTCCTGAGAGCCCAGAGAAGGAAAGAAAGGAGAAGATGCTCCTGTCAAGTACCCACCCGCAGAGCTCAGCCTCCCACAACAGACTTACGTGATTAAAAAGAGGCAGGATCTTCTCAGCCAGCTCCAGAGCAAAGGGACTGGCGTGCCTCTTCCCCAGATGGTGCATTGCATTCCTGAAGATATTCAGCACCTTCACAGTAATGGCTGTGTTGGCAAACAGCAGGTTCTCCATGACGCCTGGAAGCAGGGCCCGGATTTCTCTTGCCTGTACAAAACACACAGTTTCCTTTCCATCAGGAGGACAGCGGCTGAAACACAGTGTTGCCTATTGCCCCAGCACCAGGCTGGCAACATGAGGCCTTCGTTTGACAAGGTCCTGCTCACCGTCTCAGGTCTATCCGACAGCAGCACGAGACGTCTGAGCACCAGCCAGAGCACTGGCAGGCTTTCCACATTCAGAAGCTTCTGGAGCAGTGCTGGCTTACACAGCTCCTTCACCAGCTCTTCAGTGGGAGGCATCGCCTGAAACCAACACAGCAGTGAGAGGCAGGCAGAGGCAGCAGGACATCCTGCACCCTGCAGCTCCTGGCTGCTCTGGCACCTCAAGGCAGGGCACTAGGGAGACATAGCCCAGCCTGAGCTAGCAGTGCTCTTACGGAGAGCACGTTCCCTTGTCCAGTAACTCACAGTCAAGCGAAGGAGGCCCAACTCCTCTGTGCTGATGCTCAATATCTCACACAGATGTTGGTCCTGCAGAACACTGCTGAGATCATCCCAGATCCGCTTGGATGCTTCCAGCTGGGTCAGCACACTCTTCAGTATGTCCAGGGTAGTGCTATAAACAGAGAGCAATGCTGTGTCAGCAGGGCTGCCTTAGCCACAGCACCATGGCTCAGGCAGGAGCCTGATGGGGGGCTCTGGGCTGCCATGGTTGGTACTGGCTGCTGCAGCCCTGAGCGGCCCACCAGCACTGGAAAGCACAGTGGGATGGAGGGCCTGCTCCTCGGGATGTCCTGCAGCTTTCCTTGGCTCTGGCAACCAGACCATTTCTGAGCCCTGTTCTTCACATGGAACAAACGTGGGGCTTTCTGGGCTGATACCTGTCAGTCTGTGGGAGGTCGGTCAACACACTCCTCAGAACATCCCTGGGAAACTGGAAGGTCAGCAATTCCAGCATTGAGTGCAAGGTCTGCTGAACTGATGTGCTCTGGATCTTCAGGTTGGCGTGGATGCATCCCAGAATCTCTGGCACCTGTTGTGAGAACACAGGGAGACTGCTGCTGCCACTGTATTGCTGCCATTTGCCTCCCAGGCTGTGTTATTACTGCCCTTCCCACAGCTCTTTGCTGCCTTCAAATGGCTTCAGTTCCCAAGAGCGGTGGCAGGCAGGGTAGCCTCACTCTGCTTACATCCATCAGCCAGGTGCCAGGGTCTCTCCTAAGCACATCCAGCATAGTCTCAGCCCACTTCTTCTCATCCACACTGTAGTCCCCAGTGATCTTCTCCAGGGTTACGAGGGCAATGTCTGTCCTCTGAGAAGGGGCAAGACTTTTTCCAAGGCCCTGCAGTAAGAAGGAAAAAAGGAGGGAAGGCATGTTAAACAGAATGAGAGAATAGCGTCTGGAGCAGGATGAGCACAGGCAAAAGGAAGGATAAAGACCGTCCCTTCATGTCAAAAGCATTCTGTGGGTTCATGCCTGAGCCCCAGCTTGTCTCACAGGTACTCCTGAGCCATAGAGACAGCTCTGGGATGCAAAGAATGAGAGTGCCCGGCTGGAATTTTCATGTCTCTTTACCTGCTGCCAGGAGCTGCTGGTCATGAAGTTACTAAGCTTCCAGATGCGCCCCAAAGCCCTCTCACACACAGTCTGTGTCTTGGAGATGCTGAAAGGCAGCAGCACCTGTGAGGAGAGGAGCTGCTGGTTAGCCTGGGAGCTGCTGATGCCCACTGCAGGAGAAGCAGGTCTGCTGAGCTCCTGGCTGGAATCACAGCATCCATCCAGGCTTCCCCTGAGCTTAAGCCAAGCCCATCATGGGGCTACTGCCGCCGGGGTCCCTTGCCGGCTCCAACTGCTGCCAGTGCCGTTTCCATGGAGCGGGATAAACTTCCACTAGAAGGGAGCTCTGGGGGCAGAACTTCACAATAGACAGACCTCCAAGATTCCCTGCAGCCGACTCTTGACGCTGGCAATGGGACAGACATCTAGTACAATCTGCAGCATGTCGTCCATAGCTTCCAGGGTCTGTAAAGAGAGCAGTGGGTTGTGGAAGTCTTTCAGGGTTCCCTTTCATACCCAGGAGACTGCTGTGAACCCCTCTGGCTTCCAAGGAAGGATACCCACAGATATGCGCACAGGGGCACCCTGCAAGGCTGCTGCCCTCAGACCAGGCTACAACACAGGCTGTTTGCCAAGCCCAAGGCAAGAGTGAGAGGGGTGAGGGTAAGCAAGGCTGCTACCTTGTCCCACAAACATCTTGATACATCTCTGGACACAAGTAATGCAAGCGGCAGCCCAGAGGCGTGGGGTCAACAGTAGATTGACCCCATGTAATACATACCTGGTTGTAGAGGGAAATGTTCAAGGCCCTGGCTGGAGGAAGGTAGAAGACGACGCTGCAGCACACCTTGAAGAGATGGACTAGTTCTTCCTCCGTAACTGCATTCACTGTGCTGCAATTAGAGAGACACTGATGCTAGGAGCGGTGCCTGGGTGCTGAGGCAGGGCTGGAACAGGTCCTCCCCTGGGCAAGGCTCCCTGAGAGGGATGGGGAGCCCTGCCAGGAGGTGCCTCCTCCCCCACGGGGCTGCTCTGGGTCAGAGGACAGTCCTGATGTCACCAGCTTTGGGGCGACGGCCAAGACTTAGCGGGGAGCTGCGTCAGGGCCACCAGGATGGTGCCCGGGGGATGTGCTGGCAAAAGCAGGGGCTGGGCAGGTACCTCAAGGCAGCAATGGTGTTCATGCAGCAGTATCTTAGTCCGGTGCTCAGCTGCTCCATGGGCTCCTCACACAACAGAACCTGCAAAGCACAATCAGGATGGCACCTGGCAGCTGCCAGCACCCAGCAACTGCAAACCTGCCACCGGCCGCTAGGGCCTGAGTCGCCCCAGTGGCCCTTGACAAACACTGGCACACTGGTGCTGCTGTCCACCTCCACTGCTGAGCTCTCAGCAGCACCTGGAGTCCCATCTGGGGCACTTGGGTGTCTGTGCGTCATTTCCCTGCCTCCCTCTCCCCCTGTCCTGTCCTTCTCACAGGGTGCAGCTACCTGGGTGCCATGTCCCCTCACCTCAATATTCTTGCACTGATTTTTCAGCAAGCACAAGATACTGGGGCTCAGTGTGAGGCCCGTCTGTCCAGCGGTGCTGCACAGGATGCAAATGCTGTTGAGGAACCGCAGCTTCTGCACCAGATCCTGGCAAGCACACAGAGACCGAGGAGTGTGAGTGGGGACAGCCGTGGCCAGGGGGACCAGGTGTTGCAGGGTGTGGAGCAGCGCAGGACAGCTGCAGGACAGCAGCAGCTCTGCCCGGCCAGCAGCCCTCCTGCAGCCTGAAGGCAGAGCCAGAGGGACCGTCTGGAGATGCAGCTACAGCCACGATGGAGATGGCTGCTCTTACCATTTCCATGCTGATGCTGTTGGCTTGGATGAAATCCGCTGCCTCCTGTTCCACATCAGGCAGAGGCAGCAATTCAGCATCTGACCAAGGAGAGTGAGCAGTGCTCAAGAGGGGCCAAAGGCAGGCGGGAGCAGAAGAAGGAGCTCTGCCCTCTCCGGCCCTGGGCTCGCTCCCCTGGCACAGTCTGCCCGTGACAAGGGGTCCTGGTGTGGAGCAGGGGGCACTCGCTGCCCCAGCCCTGCCCACCCCGCTTTGGACCCTCACTCACCAGCATGCAGAGGGGTGACCTCGGTCACTTGGTAGGGCTCCGCTGGAGATCTTCTGTCCTGGGGAGCCCCACTCTCCTCCCCGGCCATGCTGGAGCGGCTGGGGGATCTCTCCTCCATCCCGTTTACAGGATGAAGGCTCAGACTATGGATGTGGCAGCCGCGGGGCTGCCAAAGGAACACAGAAACGACTGGGGCTGCGCTCGGGGGCTCTTCGCCAGACCCGCACACTCCTGCCCTGTCTGCTCGCTGTCCTGACGGACACTGCAGGCCGCCTGCTGTCGCTGCCAGCTCTGCCTGGGTGTCACAGAGATGGGTCACAAAGGGCTCCCCAGGACCCACCCGAGCAGGGCTGGTTCCAGAGCCCGGCTGAAATGGCTCAGAACAAACTCCTTTTTTTTCTTTTATTTCTGAATTGTAAAGATGTAAATAAATGACAAGTTTCACACAGAAGATACAGTTCTCTGCCCCTATTTCTTATTTGATGTCATCACACTGTCAAATAAGTGGGAGCACTGCAGTCCAATAAGGCAATTCCCTACACTTGGTCAGAAGCAGCTGAAATTAACACAGACAGATGCTGTTACCTTTCTGGCAGTTTTCTAACATCAACGAGTGAAAAGTTTGAACTCAGCCATTAATGCAGCATGTCAGTTACTATTTACTAGTTTAAAATTTTTAATTTTAAAATTTTTAAATATTTACTATTTATGATTTTAAAAAGTGACGCCTCTAATTAGAAATTCTGATGATGAAATTTGGATGATCTATGTCAGCGTTTGGCTATACCTTTATGTGCACGCCTGTGTTTAATAGCGGTTCCATTCAACTGAGTGGTCACCTCTTTGTCCCATATGTGCCTTGGGCTTTGAGGAGGACCTGCTCCATGATCTTCCCAGGCACAGAGATTAGGTTGACCTGCCTCTAGTTCGCCTGGTCTGTCTTTCTCCTTTTCATAAAAACAGGGCTAATGTTTCCCTTTTTCCAGTCACTGGGGACTTCACCGGACAGCCATGGTTTTAGATATGATAGAGGATGTGTATTATGCGGGCTGCAGCAAACGTAGGGTCATGATATTGTAGCATGGTGGGGAGTCACCTCTTCTCCCAGGTAGCTAGTAACAAGATGAGAGGTAATGGCCTCAGGTTGCACCAGGGGAGGTACAGAATGGATATCAGGAAAAATTTCTTCTCAGAACAAGTAGTGAGGCATTTCGACGGGCCACCCTTAGAAGTGGTGAAATCCCCATCCCTGGAGGTTTTCAAGGAAAGAGAGGATGTGGCACTGAAGGACGTGGCTTAGTGGGCACAGAGGAGGTGGGATGAGTTTGACTAGATGATATCAGAGGTCTTTTCTAACCTTAATGATTCCATGAATTAGGGGTTAAAATCTACGTCAGTTAAGCAATACCTGTTCAAGATTCTGGCCAATATCATCCACTTCTTAATCCTGCATCTTAAAGGTGGCATTGAGCTTCCTTTATTTCCATGATGCCATGTGAGGGATCTGTGTCAAACCCTTGGGTATCTACCCACAAACACCCAGAGGCACCTCATAGGGCATCAAATAGAAGGGCACTGACACACACTGACGAAGCCATTCTGATTCTTCCACGTAAATCCTGCAGCTTTTGCTATTCCTCTCAAAACCTGCAGAGATAACTTTGCTGTTTGCAACTATATTTTTTTAAAAATCACTTTGTTCACACTGCAGACACCTACACCTGTACTGATGGACCAAAGCAGCACTGGAAGCACTGCAAACAGCTCGTTTTTTGAGGATCCACCTGCTACAAAAAATAACTTCTTTGTGAAACTCTCAGGCACCAAACCACACCACTGTGCACAACACACATCCCATATTCTGATCAGGAAAATATGCCACTTGCTGTCATGGTCAGGTCTTGGCACCTCTGGACAATGCTTCACTCGCTGCCCTCTGTCACAGGAGCTGGCACAGTGGATAAACAAGAAATTCACTAGTGAAAATGACAAGTATCCTTGTAAAGATTCTATGTTTCAACTGCAGTAACAGACGATTTGAGTTCTGCTCTACTGGAGATAGTACAGCAGCAGCCATCCAAAACAGAAGACAAGTCTGATCGAGGAGGCTCTCCAGTTTCCAGTGCTGTGGCCAGGCACTGTCCTGTCCTGCTTTCCATGCGTCCCATCCTGTGATCAGCATTCACATCCTGCCCAGAGCTCTGTCATGCCCAGGTGTGCTCATGTACAGCACAGCAGTATAACTATACAGCAGTTCTTTGTAGAGAAGAGGGGGGAACACTAAAAAGAAATGAAGATGAGGAGCTAGAAGCTGATTTGGTGATGTGCCAAAGTGGACTTCTGTTTGGCTGGGCTGGGGTAGAGACAGCCACACTGACCAGCTGGAGAGGGCTGAAGTGTGCAGCTGACCTGTCTGGTAGATGAAGGAAAGGCTGTTGATGTGGTCTACTTAGACTTCAGCAAAGCCTTTGACACTGTCTCCCATGCTATTCTCCTGCAGAAGCTGGCAGCGCGTGGCTTGGATGGATACACTCTCGGCTGGGTAAGGAGCTGGCTGGAGGGCTGGGCCCTGAGAGTGGTGGTAAAATGAGTTAAATCCAGCTGGCGACTGGTCTCGAGTGGTGTTCCCCAGGGGTCAGTGATGGGGCCTGTCCTCTACAACATCTTTATTGATGACCTGGATGAGGGCATTGAGTGCACCCTCAGTAAGTTCACAGATGACACTGAATTGGCTGGGAGTGTGGATCTGCCTGAGGGCAGCGAGGCCCTACAGAGGGATCTGGACAGGCTGGAGAGCTGGGCTGAAGCCAATGGGATGAAGTTCAACAAGACCAAATGCCGGGTCCTGCACTTTGGCCACAACAACCCCATGCAGCGCTATAGACTTGGGGCAGAGTGGCTGGAGGATTGTGTGGGAGAAACGGACCTGCAGGTACTGATTGATGCTCGGCTGAACATGAGCCGACAGTGTGCCCGGGTGGCCAAGAAGGCCAACGGCATCCTGGCCTGCATCAAAAACGGTGTTACTAGCAGGAACAGGGAGGTAATTGTCCCCCTGTACTCGGCATTGGTGTGGCTGCACCTTGAGTACTGCATTCAGTTTTGGGCCCCTCACTGCAAGAAAGACATTGAGGCCCTGGAACGCGTTCAGAGGAGGGCTACAAAGCTGGTGAGGGGTCTGGAGCACAGGCCTCATGAGGAGCAGCTGAGGGAGCTGGGATTGTTCAGCCTGGAGAAGAGGAGGCTCAGGGGAGACGTTACTGCTCACTATGACTTCCTGAAGGGAGGTTGTAGTGAGCTGGGGGTTGGCCTCTTCTCTCATGTAATCAGTGATAGAACCAGGGGGAATGGTTTCAAGCTGCAGCAGGGGAGATTCAGGCTGGACGTTAGGAAACATGACTGCTCGGAAAGGGTAGACAGCCATTGGAATGCACTGCCCAGGGAGGTGGTGGAATCACCAACCATGGGAGTGTTCAAGAAATGTTTGGATATTGTGTTGAGAGATATGATTTAGCTGAGAATTACTGGTGATGGTTGGACTGGATGATCTTCTAGGTCTTTTCCAATCTTGATAATTCTGTGATTCTGTGATTCTGTGATCAACAGCACCACACAGCTGTGGGTTGTGCATGCAAACTCACTCTGGATACTCTTGATCCCACTGTCTAGGTCACTGCTAAAGATGTTAGAGAGCACCATTACCAAGATTAGGCATCTTGATATCAAGACTGGCTACCAGCAGGCAGCAAATCTCACACTATAAAGGAAATCAGATGTCTGCTTAAGACACTACAAGACCACCAGCTTTCCTTTAAAACTCAGTGCACATCTGAAATTCCATGTGAGAGTATAGAGTGATTCCTTTTAAGCATATTCTTGACAATCAGAGCCTGAAATGGGGTACATAATGCACAGCATAGTCATCTAGTCAAAGGAAGTGATTCCCTTGACATATTTTGCGTGGGTGAAGCCTCACTTTCACCTTTGAATGATAGATAGAAAGCATTACTTTCAGAGCAGCTCTCATGCTGCTGCTGGTGGACTGTCTCTTTGCTAAGGGATTTCCTCAGCAGAATACAAGTGGAAGTACAAGCCATCTTGAAGAGAATGGCTTGCACAGGGTGGTGTGGCCAAGATTGGAGCCTACTGGAGAGGTGACACTCCTACGCACAGTTTCTGGATGACAGAAAAGGCACAGCAGATAATGCTCAGCCGCAATGTGCTGGCAGAGCTCCTGGAGCTTCACAGCCAGAAGGAAGCAAAACCCTGGCAGCAGCTTCAGCTCATGCACTGCACAAGGCTCCTAATGCTCTTGAACCTCGGTGCAGCCACACTGCAGCATGACAGCAGTCCTCTTCAATGAGGCTCAAGCTCCCACATGTCTGAACTCTTAAGCAGGTGCCTGAGTGCCAGGGTTTCACAGCCTTAGCAATGCCATAGTACTGGCCAACATACCTGGTGTGAGGGAATCTGAGCTCAGGCTCATCCATGAACTCATCAACCAGTCCAGACTTAATGAGAACAGCTTCCAGCCCTGAAGAGATCCTGGCCAATATAAACATGCTGCCCCTTAGTATGACAAAAGATGAACCCAATTGCACGGTCCCTGAAGTAGACCTAAATCTCCACCTAGCACAGAAAGCACTGCTTCGACCAGCCAGTGTGAAACCAATGGAATCCAAATTAGATCCCCATTTCTCAACAATACCAATACTAAGGAGCCACTCCAGCTCCAGATGCCATCAGAGTTTGCTCCTTCTCCCTGCTGATGGGCCGCACTAACGCAGCCACAGGAGAAAGAGAGCACGAGCCGCGGTGTTGGACTGACCTGTAGCGCCGGCGATGCTGCAGGGCTTTGCACGGGCTGAGCTACGAAGCTGCGGTCGCCCCGCCGGCACATCGCAGCCAGACGTTATCCTCACACAAACACAGTCCTTTCACCTGCTGGTCAGCAATCAACAGAGCACAACACACACCAGCAAACAGGACTCATGCAAAAAAAGGAGAAAAAGAAATTGCTAGAGGGTGTTTCTCAGAAGCACAGAAGCACAAGCCAACTAGAAGATAGCTGCAGTTATTCTTGTAAGTAATGTCTTCTGTTGTCTTCATGTAGCCACTGTTGAGCAAAGCAAAGTCAGCCGGACTTTCTTAAAACCAGATTAATCTGCGAGGCACAATGTAATAAAAGAATGATTTTTATTAATAAACTGAGTGATAGCAGTTGTCAGAAGAATGACTATGTCACACACAGGGGTAAACTCCCCACAGCAAAACTAGATATAACATTTCCTATCCGTGCTTCATCCTCACAGGAAAAGGCTTTCTTCACAAGATGTTCTGGAAGGAAGATGGTAAGAGGCGTGAAAACTGAAGGATCCCAGCAGAGCTCTCTAGTAGCTCCCACAGTACGTAGATGGTCGCAGAGACAAAAGGTCAAGTCCACTTTTGGAGGGAGCTTGGTGATGTTTACCACGAACGTTACACCAACTTCAGGTAAGTCTGCTTGCTTTCACGTCCTTACAAAAGTACATGGAATGGATGAACATCCGCTTCTTTGGTTGACTGTTGCTGTTGCTTCTACTCCAAGTCAAATGCCACTGGATTTGCTGGTATCCTTTCCACTCTATTGCTGTGGGCTTTTAAAATTGCAATTTTTCCATTTCAAAATTGGAACTTTGGCACTGCTTTCCCATTTCCAAAACTGCAGTGAAATCCTGGTCTCATTTGGATGACAATAAGATGAACCAGACTGCATTCTGAGGAGCACAAAACATGCTTGCTCCATCCTTGGCTCTTGTGCAAGGGGACACTAACACCAATTCAGTTCGTAGGAGAAATTTCCTCCGGTGACCTTGTCCCCATGCCTTCCTTCATCTTCCATTGTTTTGTTGTTGCGTTGCTTTTATTAGTAGTACTAGGAACGGTAGTATTGTTGTTGTTTGAAGAGTCAAATGTCATCAGAGAAAGTTTGCAGAATCCTTTCTAATCCAGTTTTGAAATGCAAACTCAAAAGCATAGATGTTGAATTCTGGATTCCTGGCTCTCCAAGACATAGGAAAAGAAAATGTGTTTTTTTGTCTTTTTCCACGTGACACTAATGCCCAGGCACACAGCACGATAAGCAAGCAGGAGCTTTGCTGCCCAGCGTTTTGGCTTTGCAACAGCTTGGAAAACCATAACTCTTCTGCTTGTTCATTTCAGATCCAAGAACTCATATGATGAGTTCCAGATAATTCAGAGAAATTAGGATCAGTTCTGCGTCTGTGTGCATGCGTGCTGCTCTCTAAAGGTCACGGGCAGACTTCTCCAGATCTTCCTTGCAAAGGCTTTCTATCGTGCTTTTCAATTTCAATAGTCACTACCTACAGACCCAGTTCTAACCACCTTGGTTCCTGTTCTTTCTTCCAAGATGTCAGTACTCCAAGGCGCCTGCCGTTGTTCAGGGGGTCTGCCTTGCATGACAGGAACGCGTGTCCCAGTAACGTTGCTGTACAGGTGTCCTAGCAACGTTAATGAACAAGAATTATCCCTCAGAAGGCTATGCAGGACCAGCGGAAAAGTGCTGGGAGCCTTCTCTGTGCTGGTGCCGCCTTCTGCCTTTGTTGTCGCAGTATCTGGATGGTCTCAGATGCCACAACATGGACTGCCAGATGGGGGTCATCTTCCAAAGGCTGAAGGGCTGCAACAGAAGGAAACAGAGCAGAGATTGAACCCCCAGTCTGCAGAGAGCCACCAGCTTCCCCTCCAGACATTGCCAGCCCCAATCTTTGCTTTTCCTGGCCGGGTCAGCAGGAAGACACTGCTCAGGATTGCCAGGAATGCTCCTCTGTCCCTGCAGCATTTCCTTGCAGCAGGGCAAAGCACAGCTGCATGCTGCCCAGCTCTGCCCCCAGCCCAAACACACACAGCACTGCCCTCACTCACCACTGCAGAGTTCATTCAGCATCTCCTCACTCTGCTCCCTGGAGTGCTTCCCAATCAGCCCTAGGGAAAGAACTCCGTCAGACACCCACTTCACCATACGGTGCCCGAGGGTGGACATGAGCAAGGCACCCACTGGGGCTACCGGCATGGGCAGGCTGTACCTGGGGGCTTCAGGGCTGTGCCTTCCTGCCAGGTCAGGGCCCAAAGAGGGACACAGGGGTTGGGCTCACCAATGAATCTGACAGCCTCGCATCGCAAGGAGGCCTGAGAATCCTCCAGGTATGGTAGGCTCTGCTGCAGTTGGCCTTCCACTCCCTTTCTGTCCTTCTGCAGCTGAAGAAGAGCACAAGAGCATGGGTTTGCAGAGTGTCCACAGCTGCTGCTGCAACCCCTCCTCCAGCATCCCCTTTCCCCCAGCAAAAAGGTGGGGGCTGTGAGATTGTCCTCACCAAACACTTAATGATCCCCGCTGTGTTCTTCTGCCAGGCCTGCTGCTTGAGCTCCTTCCACTTCAGGAACTTTGCACAGGACACAAGGGCTTCCCCAGATGCCTACAGAACAACAGATGCAGGGACATGGTACAACACACACAGACACACATCCCAGTGTCTGAATGATTGCTCAACTTGCTCTCAATTGCACATCACTGCTCAGCTGTCAGCACACCACTGCCTGCACAGTGCTCAGCTCTGAAATTCGTACCTCTGCTACGCTCGGGGTCTCGTCACTCATGTGAAAGAGCAGAGGGAGCAGGGCCCTGCGCACGGTCTTCTTCATGCTTCCCTTCTGAGACCACAGCACAGCATCCATCACATCCGTGAAGAGGCGGATGGAACCTTCTCGCACTTCAGAAGATGCCTGAGGGACAGCGGAAGGACGTCAGACCTCAGCAGCACACACTCATTGCCCATGGTGAGCATGAGTGTAGGCTGAGCCCCAGCACAGGGGCCTGACATCACCAAGAACAACCAAGCTGCACTAGCAGGGACACGGCCAGCAGTGCTACAGAGCCCACAAGACATCTCATTCCTGAGAGCCCAGAGAAGGAAAGAAAGGAGAAGACGCTCCTGTCAAGCACCCACCCGCAGAGCTCAGCCTCCCACAACAGACTTACGTGATTAAAAAGAGGCAGGATCTTCTCAGCCAGCTCCAGAGCAAAGGGACTGGCGTGCCTCTTCCCCAGATGGTGCATTGCATTCCTGAAGATATTCAGCACCTTCACAGTAATGGCTGTGTTGGCAAACAGCAGGTTCTCCATGACGCCTGGAAGCAGGGCCCGGATTTCTCTTGCCTGTACAAAACACACAGTTTCCTTTCCATCAGGAGGACAGCGGCTGAAACACAGTGTTGCCCATTGCCCCAGCACCAGGCTGTCAACATGAGGCCTTCGTTTGACAAGGTCCTGCTCACCGTCTCAGGTCTATCCGACAGCAGCACGAGACGTCTGAGCACCAGCCAGAGCACTGGCAGGCTTTCCACATTCAGAAGCTTCTGGAGCAGTGCTGGCTTACACAGCTCCTTCACCAGCTCTTCAGTGGGAGGCATCGCCTGAAACCAACACAGCAGTGAGAGGCAGGCAGAGGCAGCAGGACATCCTGCACCCTGCAGCTCCTGGCTGCTCTGGCACCTCAAGGCAGGGCACTAGGGAGACATAGCCCAGCCTGAGCTAGCAGTGCTCTTACGGAGAGCACGTTCCCTTGTCCAGTAACTCACAGTCAAGCGAAGGAGGCCCAACTCCTCTGTGCTGATGCTCAATATCTCACACAGCTGTTGGTCCTGCAGAACACTGCTGAGATCATCCCAGATCCGCTTGGATGCTTCCAGCTGGGTCAGCACACTCTTCAGTATGTCCAGGGTAGTGCTATAAACAGAGAGCAATGCTGTGTCAGCAGGGCTGCATTAGCCACAGCACCATGGCTCAGGCAGGAGCCTGATGGGGGGCTCTGGGCTGCCATGGTTGGTATTGGCTGCTGCAGCCCTGAGCGGCCCACCAGCACTGGAAAGCACAGTGGGATGGAGGGCCTGCTCCTCGGGATGTCCTGCAGCTTTCCTTGGCTCTGGCAACCAGACCATTTCTGAGCCCTGTTCTTCACATGGAACAAACGTGGGGCTTTCTGGGCTGATACCTGTCAGTCTGTGGGAGGTCGGTCAACACACTCCTCAGCACATCCCTGGGAAACTGGAAGGTCAGCAATTCCAGCATTGAGTGCAAGGTCTGCTGAACTGATGTGCTCTGGATCTTCAGGTTGGCGTGGATAAATCCCAGAATCTCTGGCACCTGTTGTGAGAACACAGGGAGACTGCTGCTGCCACTGTATTGCTGCCATTTGCCTCCCAGGCTGTGTTATTACTGCCCTTCCCACAGCTCTTTGCTGCCTTCAAATGGCTTCAGTTCCCAAGAGCTGTGGCAGGCAGGGTAGCCTCACTCTGCTTACATCCATCAGCCAGGTGCCAGGGTCTCTCCTAAGCACATCCAGCATAGTCTCAGCCCACTTCTTCTCATCCACACTGTAGTCCCCAATGATCTTCTCCAGGGTTACGAGGACAATGTCTGTCCTCTGAGAAGGGGCAAGACTTTTTCCAAGGCCCTGCAGTAAGAAGGAAAAAAGGAGGGAAGGCATGTTAAACAGAATGAGAGAATAGCGTCTGGAGCAGGATGAGCACAGGCAAAAGGAAGGATAAAGACCCTCCCTTCATGTCAAAAGCATTCTGTGGGTTCATGCCTGAGCCCCAGCTTGTCTCACAGGTACTCCTGAGTCATAGAGGCAGCTCTGGGATGCAAAGAATGAGAGTGCCCGGCTGGAATTTTCATGTCTCTTTACCTGCTGCCAGGAGCTGCTGGTCATGAAGTTACTAAGCTTCCAGATGCGCCCCAAAGCCCTCTCACACACAGTCTGTGTCTTGGAGATGCTGAAAGGCAGCAGCACCTGTGAGGAGAGGAGCTGCTGGTTAGCCTGGGAGCTGCTGATGCCCACTGCAGGAGAAGCAGGTCTGCTGAGCTCCTGGCTGGAATCACAGCATCCATCCAGGCTTCCCCTGAGCTTAAGCCAAGCCCATCATGGGGCTACTGCCGCCGGGGTCCCTTGCCGGCTCCAACTGCTGCCAGTGCCGTTTCCATGGAGCGGGATAAACTTCCACTAGAAGGGAGCTCTGGGGGCAGAACTTCACAATAGACAGACCTCCAAGATTCCCTGCAGCTGACTCTTGACGCTGGCAATGGGACAGACATCTAGTACAATCTGCAGCATGTCGTCCATAGCTTCCAGGGTCTGTAAAGAGAACAGTGGGTTGTGGAAGTCTTTCAGGGTTCCCTTTCATACCCAGGAGACTGCTGTGAACCCCTCTGGCTGCCAAGGAAGGATACCCACAGATCTGTGCACAGGGGCACCCTGCAAGGCTGCTGCCCTCAGACCAGGCTACAACACAGGCTGTTTGCCAAGCCCAAGGCAAGAGTGAGAGGGGTGAGGGCAGGCAAGGCTGCTGCCTTGTCCCACAAACATCTTGATACATCTCTGGACACAAATAATGCAAGCGGCAGCCCAGAGGCGTGGGGTCAACAGTAGATTGACCCCATGTAATACATACCTGGTTGTAGAGGGAAATGTTCAAGGCCCTGGCTGGAGGAAGGTAGAAGACGACGCTGCAGCACACCTTGAAGAGATGGACTAGTTCTTCCTCCATAACTGCATTCACTGTGCTGCAATTAGAGAGACACTGATGCTAGGAGCGGTGCCTGGGTGCTGAGGCAGGGCTGGAACAGGTCCTCCCCTGGGCAAGGCTCCCTGAGAGGGATGGGGAGCCCTGCCAGGAGGTGCCTCCTCCCCCACGGGGCTGCTCTGGGTCAGAGGACAGTCCTGATGTCACCAGCTTTGGGGCGACGGCCAAGACTTAGCGGGGAGCTGCGTCAGGGCCACCAGGATGGTGCCCGGGGGATGTGCTGGCAAAAGCAGGGGCTGGGCAGGTACCTCAAGGCAGCAATGGTGTTCATGCAGCAGTATCTAAGTCCGGTGCTCAGCTGCTCCATGGGCTCCTCACACAACAGAACCTGCAAAGCACAATCAGGATGGCACCTGGCAGCTGCCAGCACCCAGCAACAGCAAACCTGCCACCGGCCGCTAGGGCCTGAGTTGCCCCAGTGGCCCTTGACAAACACTGGCACACTGGTGCTGCTGTCCACCTCCACTGCTGAGCTCTCAGCAGCACCTGGAGTCCCATCTGGGGCACTTGGGTGTCTGTGCGTCATTTCCCTGCCTCCCTCTCCCCCTGTCCTGTCCTTCTCACAGGGTGCAGCTACCTGGGTGCCATGTCCCCTCACCTCAATATTCTTGCACTGATTTTTCAGCAAGCACAAGATATTGGGGCTCAGTGTGAGGCCCGTCTGTCCAGCGGTGCTGCACAGGATGCAAATGCTGTTGAGGAACCGCAGCTTCTGCACCAGATCCTGGCAAGCACACAGAGACCGAGGAGTGTGAGTGGGGACAGCCGTGGCCAGGGGGACCAGGCGTTGCGGGGTGTGGAGCAGCGCAGGACAGCTGCAGGACAGCAGCAGCTCTGCCCGGCCAGCAGCCTGGAGATGCAGCCTGAAGGCAGAGCCAGAGGGACCGTCTGGAGATGCAGCTACAGCCACGATGGAGATGGCTGCTCTTACCATTTCCATGCTGATGCTGTTGGCTTGGATGAAATCCGCTGCCTCCTGTTCCACATCAGGCAGAGGCAGCAATTCAGCATCTGACCAAGGAGAGAGAGCAGTGCTCAAGAGGGGCCAATAGCAGGCGGGAGCAGAAGAAGGAGCTCTGCCCTCTCCGGCCCTGGGCTCGCTCCCCTGGCACAGTCTGCCCGTGACAAGGGGTCCTGGTGTGGAGCAGGGGGCACTCGCTGCCCCAGCCCTGCCCACCCCGCTTTGGACCCTCACTCACCAGCATGCCGAGGGATGACCTCGGTCACTTGGTAGGGCTCCGCTGGAGATCTTCTGTCCTGGGGAGCCCCACTCTCCTCCCCGGCCATGCTGGAGCGGCTGGGGGATCTCTCCTCCATCCCGTTTACAGGATGAAGGCTCAGACTATGGATGGGGCAGCCACGGGGCTGCCAAAGGAACACAGAAACGACTGGGGCTGCGCTCGGGGGCTCTTCGCCAGACCCGCACACTCCTGCCCTGTCTGCTCGCTGTCCTGACGGACACTGCAGGCCGCCTGCTGTCGCTGCCAGCTCTACCTGGGTGTCACAGAGATGGGTCACAAAGGGCTCCCCAGGACCCACCCGAGCAGGGCTGGTTCCAGAGCCCGGCTGAAATGGCGCAGAACAAACTCCTTTATTTCTTTTATTTCTGAATTGTAAAGATGTAAATAAATGACAAGTTTCACACAGAAGATACAGTTCTCTGCCCCTATTTCTTATTTGATGTCATCACACTGTCAAATAAGTGGGAGCACTGCAGTCCAATAAGGCGCTCCCTACACTTGGTCAGAAGCAGCTGAAATTAACACAGACAGATGCTGTTACCTTTCTGGCAGTTTTCTAACATCAACAAGTGAAAAGTTTGAACTCAGCCATTAATGCAGCATGTCAGTTACTATTTACTAGTTTAAAATTTTTAATTTTAAAATTTTTAAATATTTACTATTTATGATTTTAAAAAGTGACGCCTCTAATTAGAAATTCTGATGATGAAATTTGGATGATCTATGTCAGCGTTTGGCTATACCTTTATGTGCACGCCTGTGTTTAATAGCGGTTCCATTCAACTGAGTGGTCACCTCTTTGTCCCATATGTGCCTTGGGCTTTGAGGAGGACCTGCTCCATGATCTTCCCAGGCACAGAGATTAGGTTGACCTGCCTCTAGTTCGCCTGGTCTGTCTTTCTCCTTTTCATAAAAACAGGGCTAATGTTTCCCTTTTTCCAGTCACTGGGGACTTCACCGGACAGCCATGGTTTTAGAGATGATGGAGGATGTGTATTATGCGGGCTGCACCAAACGTAGGGTCATGATATTGTAGCATGGTGGGGAGTCACCTCTTCTCCCAGGTAGCTAGTAACAAGATGAGAGGTAATGGCCTCAGGTTGCACCAGGGGAGGTACAGACTGGATATTAGGAAAACTTTCTTCTCAGAACAAGTAGTGAGGCATTTCGACGGGCCACCCTTAGAAGTGGTGAAATCCCCATCCCTGGAGGTTTTCAAGGAAAGGGAGGATGTGGCACTGAAGGACTTGGTTTAGTGGGCACAGTGGAGGTGGGATGAGTTTGACTAGATGATATTAGAGGTCTTTTCCAACCTTAATGATTCCATGAATTAGGGGTTAAAATCTACTTCAGTTAAGCAATACCTGTTCAAGATTCTGGCCAATATCATCCACTTCTTAATCCTGCATCTTAAAGGTGGCGTCGAGCTTCCTTTATTTCCATGATGCCATGTGAGGGATCTGTGTCAAACCCTTGGGTATCTACCCACAAACACCCAGAGGCACCTCATAGGGCATCAAATAGAAGGGCACTGACACACACTGACGAAGCCATTCTGATTCTTCCACGTAAATCCTGCAGCTTTTGCTATTCCTCTCAAAACCTGCACAGTTAACTTTGCTGTTTGCAACTATATTTTTTTAAAAATCACTGTGTTCACACTGCAGACACCTACACCTGTACTGATGGACCAAAGCTGCACTGGAAGCACTGCAAACAGCTCGTTTTTTGAGGATCCACCTGCTACAAAAAATAACTTCTTTGTGAAACTCTCAGGCACCAAACCACACCACTGTGCACAACACACATCCCATATTCTGATCAGGAAAATATGCCACTTGCTGTCATGGTCAGGTCTTGGCACCTCTGGACAATGCTTCACTCGCTGCCCTCTGTCACAGGAGCTGGCACAGTGGATAAACAAGAAATTCACTAGTGAAAATGACAAGTATCCTTGTAATGATTCTATGTTTCAACTGCAGTAACAGACGATTTGAGCTCTGCTCTACTGGAGATAGTACAGCAGCAGCCATCCAAAACAGAAGACAAGTCTGATCGAGGAGGCTCTCCAGTTTCCTGTGCTGTTGCCAGGCACTGTCCTGTCCTGCTTTCCATGCGTCCCATCCTGTGATCAGCATTCACATCCTGCCCAGAGCTCTGTCATGCCCAGGTGTGCTCATGTACAGCACAGCAGTATAACTATACAGCAGTTCTTTGTAGAGAAGGGGGTGGGAACACTAAAAAGAAATGAAGATGAGGAGCTAGAAGCTGATTTGGTGATGTGCCAAAGTGGACTTCTGTTTGGCTGGGCTGGGGTAGAGACAGCCACACTGACCAGCTGGAGAGGGCTGAAGTGTGCAGCTGACCTGTCTGGTGGATGAAGGAAAGGCTGTTGATGTGGTCTACTTAGACTTCAGCAAAGCCTTTGACACTGTCTCCCATGCTATTCTCCTGCAGAAGCTGGCAGCGCGTGGCTTGGATGGATACACTCTCGGCTGGGTAAGGAGCCGGCTGAAGGGCTGGGCCCTGAGAGTGGTGGTAAAATGAGTTAAATCCAGCTGGCGACTGGTCTCGAGTGGTGTTCCCCAGGGGTCAGTGATGGGGCCTGTCCTCTACAACATCTTTATTGATGACCTGGATGAGGGCATTGAGTGCACCCTCAGTAAGTTCACAGATGACACTGAATTGGCTGGGAGTGTGGATCTGCCTGAGGGCAGCGAGGCCCTACAGAGGGATCTGGCAGGCTGGAGAGCTGGGCTGAAGCCAATGGGATGAAGTTCAACAAGACCAAATGCCGGGTCCTGCACTTTGGCCACAACAACCCCATGCAGCGCTATAGGCTTGGGGCGGAGTGACTGGAGGATTGTGTGGGAGAAATGGACCTGCAGGTACTGATTGATGCTCGGCTGAACATGAGCCGACAGTGTGCCCGGGTGGCCAAGAAGGCCAACGGCATCCTGGCCTGCGTCAAAAACAGTGTTACTAGCAGGAACAGGGAGGTAATTGTCCCCCTGTACTCAGCATTGCTGTGGCTGCACCTTGAGTACTGCATTCAGTTTTGGGCCCCTCACTGCAAGAAAGACATTGAGGCCCTGGAACGTGTTCAGAGGAGGGCTACAAAGCTGGTGAGGGGTCTGGAGCACAGGCCTTATGAGGAGCGGCTGAGGGAGCTGGGATTCTTCAGCCTGGAGAAGAGGAGGCCCAGGGGAGACGTTATTGCTCACTATGACTTCCTGAAGGGAGGTTGTAGTGAGCTGGGGGTTGGCCTCTTCTCTCATGAAACTGGTGATAAGACCAGAGGGAATGGCTCCAAGCAGCAGCAGGGGAGATTCAGGCTGGACATTAGGATATAGGACTGCTCGGAAAGGGTAGACAGCCATTGGAATGCACTGCCCAGGGTGGTGGTGGAGTCGCCAACCATTGGAGTGTTCAAGAAATGTTTGGATATTGTGTTGAGAGATATGATTTAGCTGGGAATTACTGGTGATGGTTGGACTGGATGATCTTCTAGGTCTTTTCCAATCTTGATAATTCTGTGATTCTGTGATTCTGTGATCAACAGCACCACACAGCTGGGTTGTGCATGCAAACTCACTCTGGATACTCTTGATCCCACTGTCTAGGTCACTGCTAAAGATATTAGAGAGCACCATTACCAAGATTAGGCATCTTGATATCAAGACTGTGGCTACCAGCAGGCAGCAAATCTCACACTATAAAAGAAATCAGATGTCTGCCTAAGACACTACAAGACCACCAGCTTTCCTTTAAAACTCAGTGCACATCTGAAATTCCATGTGAGAGTATAGAGTGATTCCTTTTAAGCATATTCTTGACAATCAGAGCCTGAAATGGGGTACATAATGCACAGCATAGTCATCTAGTCAAAGGAAGTGATTCCCTTGACATATTTTGCGTGGGTGAAGCCTCACTTTCACCTTTGAATGATAGATAGAAAGCATTACTTTCAGAGCAGCTCTCATGCTGCTGCTGGTGGACTGTCTCTTTGCTAAGGGATTTCCTCAGCAGAATACAAGTGGAAGTACAAGCCATCTTGAAGAGAATGGCTTGCACAGGGTGGTGTGGCCAAGATTGGAGCCTACTGGAGAGGTGACACTCCTACACACAGTTTCTGGAGGACAGAAAAGGCACAGCAGATAATGCTCAGCCGCAATGTGCTGGCAGAGCTCCTGGAGCTTCACAGCCAGAAGGAAGCAAAACCCTGGCAGCAGCTTCAGCTCATGCACTGCACAAGGCTCCTAGTGTTGTTAAACCTTAGTGCAGCCACACTGCAGCATGATAGCAGTCCTCTTCAATGAGGCTCAAGCTCCCATACATCTGAACTCTTGGGCAGGTGCCTGAGTGCCTGGGTTTCACAGCCTTAGCAATGCCATAGTACTGGCCAACATACCTGGTGTGAGGGAATCTGAGCTCAGGCTCATCCATGAACTCATCAACTAGTCCAGACTTAATGAGCACAGCTTCCAGTCCTGAAGAGATCCTGGCCAATATAAACATGCTGCCCCTTAGTATGACGAAAGAAGAAGAACCCAATTGCACGGTCCCTGAAGTAGACCTAAATCTCCACCTAGCACAGAAAGCACTGCTTCCATCAGTCAGTATGAAACCAATGGAATCCAAATAAGATTCCCATTTCTCAACAATATCAGTACAAAGGAGTCACTCCAGCTCCAGATGCCATCAGAGTTTGTTCCTTCTCTCTGCAGACGGGCCACCCGAACGCAGCCGCAGGAGAAAGAGAGCATGAGCCGCCGTGTTGGACTGACCTGTAGTGCCGGCGGTGCTGCGGGACTTCGCACGGGCCGAGCTACGAAGCTGCGGTCGCCCCTCCGGCACATCGCAGCCAGACGTTATCCTCACACAAACACAGTCCTTTCACCTGCTGGTCAGCAATCAACAGAGCACAACACACACCAGCAAACAGGACTCATGCAAAAAAAGGAGAAAAAGAAATTGCTAGAGGGTGTTTCTCAGAAGCACAGAAGCACAAGCCAACTAGAAGATAGCTGCAGTTATTCTTGTAAGTAATGTCTTCTGTTGTCTTCATGTAGCCGCTGTTGAGCAAAGCAAAGTCAGCCGGACTTTCTTAAAACCAGATTAATCTGCGAGGCACAATGTAATAAAAGAATGATTTTTATTAATAAACTGAGTGATAGCAGTTGTCAGAAGAATGACTATGTCACACACAGGGGTAAACTCCCCACAGCAAAACTAGATATAACATTTCCTATCCTTGCTTCATCCTCACAGGAAAAGGCTTTCTTCACAAGATGTTCTGGAAGGAAGATGGTAAGAGGCGTGAAAACTGAAGGATCCCAGCAGAGCTCTCTAGTAGCTCCCACAGTACGTAGATGGTCGCAGAGACAAAAGGTCAAGTCCACTTTTAGAGGGAGCTTGGTGATGTTTACCACTAACGTTACACCAACTTCAGGTAAGTGTGCTTGCTTTCACGTCCTTACAAAAGTACATGGAATGGATGAACATCCGCTTCTTTGCTTGACTGTTGCTGTTGCTTCTACTCCAAGTCAAATGCCACTGGATTTGCTGGTATCCTTTCCACTCTATTGCTGTGGGCTTTTAAAATTGCAATTTTTCCATTTCAAAATTGGAACTTTGGCACTGCTTTCCCATTTCCAACAATGCAGTGAAATCCTGGTCTCATTTGGATGACAATAAGATGAACCAGACTGCATTCTGAGGAGCACAAAACATGCTTGCTCCATCCTTGGCTCTTGTGCAAGGGGACACTAACACCAATTCAGTTCGTAGGAGAAATTTCCTCCGGTGACCTTGTCCCCGTGCCTTCCTTCATCTTCCATTGTTTTGTTGTTGCGTTGCTTTTATTAGTAGTACTAGAAACGGTAGTATTGTTGTTGTTTGAAGAGTCAAATGTCATCAGAGAAAGTTTGCAGAATCCTTTCTAATCCGGTTGTAAATGCAAACTCAAAAGCATAGATGTTGAATTCTGGATTCTAGGCTCCCCAAGACATAGGAAAAGAAAATGTGGTTTTTTGTCTTTTTCCACGTGACACTAATGCCCAGGCGCACAGCACGATAAGCAAGCAGGAGCTTTGCTGCCCAGCATTTTGGCTTTGCAACAGCTTGGAAAACCATAACTCTTCTGCTTGTTCATTTCAGATCCAAGAACTCATATGATGAGTTCCAGATAATTCAGAGAAATTAGGATCAGTTCTGCGTCTGTGTGCATGCGTGCTGCTCTCTAATGGTCACGGGCAGACTTCTCCAGATCTTCCTTGCAAAGGCTTTCTATCGTGCTTTTCAATTTCAATAGTCACTACCTACAGACCCAGTTCTAACCACCTTGGTTCCTGTTCTTTCTTCCAAGATGTCAGTACTCCAAGGCGCCTGCCGTTGTTCAGGGGGTCTGCCTTGCATGACAGGAACGCGTGTCCCAGTAACGTTGCTGTACAGGTGTCCTAGCAACGTTAATGAACAAGAATTATCCCTCAGAAGGCTATGCAGGACCAGCGGAAAAGTGCTGGGAGCCTTCTCTGTGCTGGTGCCGCCTTCTGCCTTTGTTGTCGCAGTATCTGGATGGTCTCAGATGCCACAACATGGACTGCCAGATGGGGGTCATCTTCCAAAGGCTGAAGGGCTGCAACAGAAGGAAACAGAGCAGAGATTGAACCCCCAGTCTGCAGAGAGCCACCAGCTTCACCTCCGGACATTGCCAGCCCCAATCTTTGATTTTCCTGGCCGGGTCAGCAGGAAGACACTGCTCAGGATTGCCAGGAATGCTCCTCTGTCCCTGCAGCATTTCCTTGCAGCAGGGCAAAGCACAGCTGCATGCTGCCCAGCTCTGCCCCCAGCCCCAACACACACAGCACTGCCCTCACTCACCACTGCAGAGTTCATTCAGCATCTCCTCACTCTGCTCCCTGGAGTGCTTCCCAATCAGCCCTAGGGAAAGAACTCCGTCAGACACCCACTTCACCATACGGTGCCCGAGGGTGGACATGAGCAAGGCACCCACTGGGGCTACCGGCATGGGCAGGCTGTACCTGGGGGCTTCAGGGCTGTGCCTTCCTGAAAAATCAGGGCCCAAAGAGGGACACAGGGGTTGGGCTCACCAATGAATCTGACAGCCTCGCATCGCAAGGAGGCCTGAGAATCCTCCAGGTATGGTAGGCTCTGCTGCAGGTGGCCTTCCACTCCCTTTCTGTCCTTCTGCAGCTGAAGAAGAGCACAAGAGCATGGGTTTGCAGAGTGTCCACAGCTGCTGCTGCAACCCCTCCTCCAGCATCCCCTTTCCCCCAGCAAAAAGGTGGGGGCTGTGAGATTGTCCTCACCAAACACTTCATGATCCCCGCTGTGTTCTTCTGCCAGGCCTGCTGCTTGAGCTCCTTCCACTTCAGGAACTTTGCACAGGACACAAGGGCTTCCCCAGATGCCTACAGAACAACAGATGCAGGGACATGGCGCCACACACACAGACACACATCCCAGTGTCTGAATGCTTGCTCAACTTGCTCTCAATTGCACATCACTGCTGAGCTGTCAGAACACCACTGCCTGCACAGTGCTCAGCTCTGAAATTCGTACCTCTGCTACGCTCGGGGTCTCGTCACTCATGTGAAAGAGCAGAGGGAGCAGGGCCCTGCGCACGGTCTTCTTCATGCTTCCCTTCTGAGACCACAGCACAGCGTCCATCACATCCGTGAAGAGGCGGATGGAACCTTCTCGCACTTCAGAAGATGCCTGAGGGACAGCAGAAGGACGTCAGACCTCAGCAGCACACACTCACTGCCCATGGTGAGCATGAGTGTAGGCTGAGCCCCAGCACAGGGGCCTGACATCACCAAGAACAACCAAGCTGCACCAGCAGGGACACGGCCTGCTGTGCTGCAGAGCCCACAAGACATCTCATTCCTGAGAGCCCAGAGAAGGAAAGAAAGGAGAAGATGCTCCTGTCAAGTACCCACCCGCAGAGCTCAGCCTCCCACAACAGACTTACGTGATTAAAAAGAGGCAGGATCTTCTCAGCCAGCTCCAGAGCAAAGGGACTGGCGTGCCTCTTCCCCAGATGGTGCACTGCATTCCTGAGGATATTCAGCACCTTCACAGTAATGGCTGTGTTGGCAAACAGCAGGTTCTCCATGACGCCTGGAAGCAGGGCCCGGATTTCTCTTGCCTGTACAAAACACACAATTTCCTTTCCATCAGGAGGACAGCGGCTGAAACACAGTGTTGCCCATTGCCCCAGCACCAGGCTGGCAACATGAGGCCTTCGTTTGACAAGGTCCTGCTCACCGTCTCAGGTCTATCCGACAGCAGCACAAGGCGTCTGAGCACCAGCCAGAGCACTGGCAGGCTTTCCACATTCAGAAGCTTCTGGAGCAGTGCTGGCTTACACAGCTCCTTCACCAGCTCTTCAGTGGGAGGCATCGCCTGAAACCAACACAGCAGTGAGAGGCAGGCAGAGGCAGCAGGACATCCTGCACCCTGCAGCTCCTGGCTGCTCTGGCACCTCAAGGCAGGGCACTAGGGAGACATAGCCCAGCCTGAGCTAGCAGTGCTCTTACGGAGAGCACATTCCCTTGTCCAGTAACTCACAGTCAAGCGAAGGAGGCCCAGCTCCTCTGTGCTGATGCTCAATATCTCACACAGCTGTTGGTCCTGCAGAACACTGCTGAGATCATCCCAGATCCGCTTGGATGCTTCCAGCAGGGTCAGCACACTCTTCAGTATGTCCAGGGTAGTGCTATAAACAGAGAGCAATGCTGTGTCAGCAGGGCTGCCTTAGCCACAGCACCATGGCTCAGGCAGGAGCCTGATGGGGGGCTCTGGGCTGCCATGGTTGGTACTGGCTGCTGCAGCCCTGAGCGGCCCACCAGCACTGGAAAGCACAGTGGGATGGAGGGCCTGCTCCTCGGGATGTCCTGCAGCTTTCCTTGGCTCTGGCAACCAGACCATTTCTGAGCCCTGTTCTTCACATGGAACAAACGTGGGGCTGTCTGAGCTGATACCTGTCAGTCTGTGGGAGGTCAGTCAGCACACTCCTCAGCACATCCCTGGGAAACTGGAAGGTCAGCAATTCCAGCATTGAGTGCAGGGTCTGCTGAACTGATGTGCTCTGGATCTTCAGGTTGGCGTGGATGCATCCCAGAATCTCTGGCACCTGTTGTGAGAACACAGGGAGACTGCTGCTGCAACTGTATTGCTGCCATTTGCCTCCCAGGCTGTGTTATTACTGTCCTTCCCACAGCTCTTTGCTGCCTTCAAATGGCTTCAGTTCCCAAGAGCTGTGGCAGGCAGGGTCGCCTCACTCTGCTTACATCCATCAGCCAGGTGCCAGGGTCTCTCCTAAGCACATCCAGCATAGTCTCAGCCCACTTCTTCTCATCCACACTGTAGTCCCCAATGATCTTCTCCAGGGTTACGAGGACAATGTCTGTCCTCTGAGAAGGGGCAAGACTTTTTCCAAGGCCCTGCAGTAAGAAGGAAAAAAGGAGGGAAGGCATGTTAAACAGAATGAGAGAATAGCGTCTGGAGCAGGATGAGCACAGGCAAAAGGAAGGATAAAGACTCTCATGTCAAAAGCATTCTGTGGGTTCATGCCTGAGCCCCAGCTTGTCTCACAGGTACTCCTGAGCCATAGAGACAGCTCTGGGATGCAAAGAATGAGAGTGCCCGGCTGGAATTTTCATGTCTCTTTACCTGCTGCCAGGAGCTGCTGGTCATGAAGTTACTAAGCTTCCAGATGCGCCCCAAAGCCCTCTCACACACAGTCTGTGTCTTGGAGATGCTGAAAGGCAGCAGCACCTGTGAGGAGAGGAGCTGCTGGTTAGCCTGGGAGCTGCTGATGCCCACTGCAGGAGAAGCAGGTCTGCTGAGCTCCTGGCTGGAATCACAGCATCCATCCAGGCTTCCCCTGAGCTTAAGCCAAGCCCATCATGGGGCTACTGCCGCCGGGGTCCCTTGCCGGCTCCAACTGCTGCCAGTGCCGTTTCCATGGAGCGGGATAAACTTCCACTAGAAGGGAGCTCTGGGGGCAGAACTTCACAATAGACAGACCTCCAAGATTCCCTGCAGCCGACTCTTGACACTGGCAATGG
The DNA here is from genome assembly GCF_054131305.1 of Coturnix japonica. NCBI lineage: Eukaryota > Metazoa > Chordata > Aves > Galliformes > Phasianidae > Coturnix > Coturnix japonica. Next base: position 6,160,240 of record NC_140702.1, read on the forward strand.
GACAGACATCTAGTACAATCTGCACCATGTCGTCCATAGCTTCCAGGGTCTGTAAAGAGAACAGTGGGTTGTGGAAGCCTTTCAGGGTTCCCTTTCATACCCAGGAGACTGCTGTGAACCCCTCTGGCTGCCAAGGAAGGATACCCACAGATCTGTGCACAGGGGCACCCTGCAAGGCTGATGCCCTCAGACCAGGCTACAACACAGGCTGTTTGCCAAGCCCAAGGCAAGAGTGAGAGGGGTGAGGGTAAGCAAGGCTGCTGCCTTGTCCAACAAACATCTTGATCCATCACTGGACACAAGTAATGCAAGCGGCAGCCCAGAGGCGTGGGGTCAACAGTAGATTGACCCCATGTAATACATACCTGGTTGTAGAGGGAAATGTTCAAGGCCCTGGCTGGAGGAAGGTAGAAGACGACGCTGCAGCACACCTTGAAGAGATGGACTAGTTCTTCCTCCGTAACTGCATTCACTGTGCTGCAATTAGAGAGACACTGATGCTAGGAGCGGTGCCTGGGTGCTGAGGCAGGGCTGGAACAGGTCCTCCCCTGGGCAAGGCTCCCTGAGAGGGATGGGGAGCCCTGCCAGGAGGTGCCTCCTCCCCCACGGGGCTGCTCTGGGTCAGAGGACAGTCCTGATGTCACCAGCTTTGGGGCGACGGCCAAGACTTAGCGGGGAGCTGCGTCAGGGCCACCAGGATGATGCCCGGGGGATGTGCTGGCAAAAGCAGGGGCTGGGCAGGTACCTCAAGGCAGCAATGGTGTTTATGCAGCAGTATCTAAGTCCGGTGCTCAGCTGCTCCATGGGCTCCTCACACAACAGAACCTGCAAAGCACAATCAGGATGGCACCTGGCAGCTGCCAGCACCCAGCAACAGCAAACCTGCCACCGGCCGCTAGGGCCTGAGTTGCCCCAGTGGCCCTTGACAAACACTGGCACACTGGTGCTGCTGTCCACCTCCACTGCTGAGCTCTCAGCAGCACCTGGAGTCCCATCTGGGGCACTTGGGTGTCTGCGCGTCATTTCCCTGCCTCCCTCTCCCCCTGTCCTGTCCTTCTCACAGGGTGCAGCTACCTGGGTGCCATGTCCCCTCACCTCAATCTTCTTGCACTGATTTTTCAGCAAGCACAAGATACTGGGGCTCAGTGTGAGGCCCGTCTGTCCAGCGGTGCTGCACAGTATACAAATGCTGTTGAGGAACCGCAGCTTCTGCACCAGATCCTGGCAAGCACACAGAGACCGAGGAGTGTGAGTGGGGACAGCCGTGGCCAGGGGGACCAGGAGTTGCGGGGTGTGGAGCAGCGCAGGACAGCTGCAGGACAGCAGCAGCTCTGCCCGGCCAGCAGCCCTCCTGCAGCCTGAAGGCAGAGCCAGAGGGACCGTCTGGAGATGCAGCTACAGCCACGATGGAGATGGCTGCTCTTACCATTTCCATGCTGATGCTGTTGGCTTGGATGAAATCCGCTGCCTCCTGTTCCACATCAGGCAGAGGCAGCAATTCAGCATCTGACCAAGGAGAGAGAGCAGTGCTCAAGAGGGGCCAAAGGCAGGCGGGAGCAGAAGAAGGAGCTCTGCCCTCTCCGGCCCTGGGCTCGCTCCCCTGGCACAGTCTGCCCGTGACAAGGGGTCCTGGTGTGGAGCAGGGGGCACTCGCTGCCCCAGCCCTGCCCACCCCGCTTTGGACCCTCACTCACCAGCATGCAGAGGGATGACCTCGGTCACTTGGTAGGGCTCTGCTGGAGATCTTATGTCCTGGGGAGCCCCACTCTCCTCCCCGGCCATGCTGGAGCGGCTGGGGGATCTCTCCTCCATCCCGTTTACAGGATGAAGGCTCAGACTATGGATGGGGCAGCCACGGGGCTGCCAAAGGAACACAGAAACGACTGGGGCTGCGCTCGGGGGCTCTTCGCCAGACCCGCACACTCCTGCCCTGTCTGCTCGCTGTCCTGACGGACACTGCAGGCCGCCTGCTGTCGCTGCCAGCTCTGCCTGGGTGTCACAGAGATGGGTCACAAAGGGCTCCCCAGGACCCACCCGAGCAGGGCTGGTTCCAGAGCCCGGCTGAAATGGCGCAGAACAAACTCCTTTATTTCTTTTATTTCTGAATTGTAAAGATGTAAATAAATGACAAGTTTCACACAGAAGATACAGTTCTCTGCCCCTATTTCTTATTTGATGTCATTACACTGTCAAATAAGCGGGAGCACTGCAGTCCAATAAGGCGCTCCCTACACTTGGTCAGAAGCAGCTGAAATTAACACAGACAGATGCTGTTACCTTTCTGGCAGTTTTCTAACATCAACGAGTGAAAAGTTTGAACTCAGCCATTAATGCAGCATGTCAGTTACTATTTACTAGTTTAAAATTTTTAATTTTAAAATTTTTAAATATTTACTATTTATGATTTTAAAAAGTGACGCCTCTAATTAGAAATTCTGATGATGAAATTTGGATGATCTATGTCAGCGTTTGGCTATACCTTTATGTGCACGCCTGTGTTTAATAGCGGTTCCATTCAACTGAGTGGTCACCTCTTTGTCCCATATGTGCCTTGGGCTTTGAGGAGGACCTGCTCCATGATCTTCCCAGGCACAGAGATTAGGTTGACCTGCGTCTAGTTCGCCTGGTCTGTCTTTCTCCTTTTCATAAAAACAGGGCTAATGTTTCCCTTTTTCCAGTCACTGGGGACATCACCGGACAGCCATGGTTTTAGAGATGATGGAGGATGTGTATTATGCGGGCTGCAGCAAACGTAGGGTCATGATATTGTAGCATGGTGGGGAGTCACCTCTTCTCCCAGGTAGCTAGTAACAAGATGAGAGGTAATGGCCTCAGGTTGCGCCAGGGGAGGTACAGACTGGATATTAGGAAAAATTTCTTCTCAGAACAAGTAGTGAGGCATTTCGACGGGCCACCCTTAGAAGTGGTGAAATCCCCATCCCTGGAGGTTTTCAAGGAAAGGGAGGATGTGGCACTGAAGGACGTGGTTTAGTGGGCACAGAGGAGGTGGAATGAGTTTGACTAGATGATATCAGAGGTCTTTTCCAACCTTAATGATTCCATGAATTAGCGGTTAAAATCTACGTCAGTTAAGCAATACCTGTTCAAGATTCTGGCCAATATCATCCACTTCTTAATCCTGCATCTTAAAGGTGGCGTCGAGCTTCCTTTATTTCCATGATGCCATGTGAGGGATCTGTGTCAAACCCTTGGGTATCTACCCACAAACACCCAGAGGCACCTCATAGGGCATCAAATAGAAGGGCACTGACACACACTGACGAAGCCATTCTGATTCTTCCACGTAAATCCTGCAGCTTTTGCTATTCCTCTCAAAACCTGCACAGTTAACTTTGCTGTTTGCAACTATATTTTTTTAAAAATCACTTTGTTCACACTGCAGACACCTACACCTGTACTGATGGACCAAAGCTGCACTGGAAGCACTGCAAACAGCTCGTTTTTTGAGGATCCACCTGCTACAAAAAATAACTTCTTTGTGAAACTCTCAGGCACCAAACCACACCACTGTGCACAACGCACATCCCATATTCTGATCAGGAAAATATGCCACTTGCTGTCATGGTCATGTCTTGGCACCTCTGGACAATGCTTCACTCGCTGCCCTCTGTCACAGGAGCTGGCACAGTGGATAAACAAGAAATTCACTAGTGAAAATGACAAGTATCTTTGTAATGATTCTATGTTTCAACTGCACTAACAGACGATTTGAGCTCTGCTCTACTGGAGATAGTACAGCAGCAGCCATCCAAAACAGAAGACAAGTCTGATCGAGGAGGCTCTCCAGTTTCCAGTGCTGTGGCCAGGCACTGTCCTGTCCTGCTTTCCATGCGTCCCATCCTGTGATCAGCATTCACATCCTGCCCAGAGCTCTGTCATGCCCAGGTGTGCTCATGTACAGCACAGCAGTATAACTATACAGCAGTTCTTTGTAGAGAAGAGGGGGGAACACTAAAAAGAAATGAAGATGAGGAGCTAGAAGCTGATTTGGTGATGTGCCAAAGTGGACTTCTATTTGGCTGGGCTGGGGTAGAGACAGCCACACTGACCAGCTGGAGAGGGCTGAAGTGTGCAGCTGACCTGTCTGGTGGATGAAGGAAAGGCTGTTGATGTGGTCTACTTAGACTTCAGCAAAGCCTTTGACACTGTCTCCCATGCTATTCTCCTGCAGAAGCTGGCAGCCCGTGGCTTGGATGGATACACTCTCGGCTGGGTAAGGAGCTGGCTGGAGGACTGGGCCCTGAGAGTGGTGGTAAAATGAGTTAAATCCAGCTGGCGACTGGTCTCGAGTGGTGTTCCCCAGGGGTCAGTGATGGGGCCTGTCCTCTACAACATCTTTATTGATGACCTGGATGAGGGCATTGAGTGCACCCTCAGTAAGTTCACAGATGACACTGAATTGGCTGGGAGTGTGGATCTGCCTGAGGGCAGCGAGGCCCTACAGAGGGATCTGGACAGGCTGGAGAGCTGGGCTGAAGCCAATGGGATGAAGTTCAACAAGACCAAATGCCGGGTCCTGCACTTTGGCCACAACAACCCCATGCAGCGCTATAGACTTGGGGCAGAGTGGCTGGAGGATTGTGTGGGAGAAACGGACCTGCAGGTACTGATTGATGCTCGGCTGAACATGAGCCGACAGTGTGCCCGGGTGGCCAAGAAGGCCAACGGCATCCTGGCCTGCATCAAAAACGGTGTTACTAGCAGGAACAGGGAGGTAATTGTCCCCCTGTACTCGGCATTGGTGTGGCTGCACCTTGAGTACTGCATTCAGTTTTGGGCCCCTCACTGCAAGAAAGACATTGAGGCCCTGGAACGCGTTCAGAGGAGGGCTACAAAGCTGGTGAGGGGTCTGGAGCACAGGCCTTATGAGGAGCGGCTGAGGGAGCTGGGATTGTTCAGCCTGGAGAAGAGGAGGCTCAGGGGAGACGTTATTGCTCACTATGACTTCCTGAAGGGAGGTTGTAGTGAGCTGGGGGTTGGCCTCTTCTCTCGTGTAACTGGTGATAAGACCAGAGGGAATGGCACCAAGCAGCTGCAGGGGAGATTCAGGCTGGACGTTAGGAAACATGACTGCTCGGAAAGGGTAGACAGCCATTGGAATGCACTGCCCAGGGAGGTGGTGGAATCACCAACCATGGGAGTGTTCAAGAAATGTTTGGATATTGTGTTGAGAGATATGATTTAGCTGAGAATTACTGGTGATGGTTGGACTGGATGATCTTCTAGGTCTTTTCCAATCTTGATAATTCTGTGATTCTGTGATTCTGTGATCAACAGCACCACACAGCTGGGTTGTGCATGCAAACTCACTCTGGATACTCTTGATCCCACTGTCTAGGTCACTGCTAAAGATGTTAGAGAGCACCATTACCAAGATTAGGCATCTTGATATCAAGACTGTGGCTACCAGCAGGCAGCAAATCTCACACTATAAAGGAAATCAGATGTCTGCCTAAGACACTACAAGACCACCAGCTTTCCTTTAAAACTCAGTGCACATCTGAAATTCCATGTGAGAGTATAGAGTGATTCCTTTTAAGCATATTCTTGACAATCAGAGCCTGAAATGGGGTACATAATGCACAGCATAGTCATCTAGTCAAAGGAAGTGATTCCCTTGACATATTTTGCGTGGGTGAAGCCTCACTTTCACCTTTGAATGATAGATAGAAAGCATTACTTTCAGAGCAGCTCTCATGCTGCTGCTGGTGGACTGTCTCTTTGCTAAGGGATTTCCTCAGCAGAATACAAGTGGAAGTACAAGCCATCTTGAAGAGAATGGCTTGCACAGGGTGGTGTGGCCAAGATTGGAGCCTACTGGAGAGGTGACACTCCTACGCACAGTTTCTGGATGACAGAAAAGGCACAGCAGATAATGCTCAGCCGCAATGTGCTGGCAGAGCTCCTGGAGCTTCACAGCCAGAAGGAAGCAAAACCCTGGCAGCAGCTTCAGCTCATGCACTGCACAAGGCTCCTAATGCTCTTGAACCTCGGTGCAGCCACACTGCAGCATGACAGCAGTCCTCTTCAATGAGGCTCAAGCTCCCACATGTCTGAACTCTTAAGCAGGTGCCTGAGTGCCAGGGTTTCACAGCCTTAGCAATGCCATAGTACTGGCCAACATACCTGGTGTGAGGGAATCTGAGCTCAGGCTCATCCATGAACTCATCAACCAGTCCAGACTTAATGAGAACAGCTTCCAGCCCTGAAGAGATCCTGGCCAATATAAACATGCTGCCCCTTAGTATGACAAAAGATGAACCCAATTGCACGGTCCCTGAAGTAGACCTAAATCTCCACCTAGCACAGAAAGCACTGCTTCGACCAGCCAGTGTGAAACCAATGGAATCCAAATTAGATCCCCATTTCTCAACAATACCAGTACAAAGGAGCCACTCCAGCTCCAGATGCCATCAGAGTTTGCTCCTAATCCCTGCTGATGGGCCACCCGAACGCAGCCGCAGGAGAAAGAGAGCATGAGCCGCGGTGTTGGACTGACCTGTAGTGCCGGCGATGCTGCAGGGCTTTGCACGGGCTGAGCTACGAAGCTGCGGTCGCCCCGCCGGCACATCGCGGCCGGACGTTATCCTCACACAAACACAGTCCTTTCACCTGCTGGTCAGCAAACAACAGAGCACAACACACACCAGCAAACAGGACTCATGCAAAAAAAGGAGAAAAAGAAATTGCTAGAGGGTGTTTCTCAGAAGCACAGAAGCACAAGCCAACTGGAAGATAGCTGCAATTATTCTTGTAAGTAATGTCTTCTGTTGTCTTCATGTAGCCGCTGCTGAGCAAAGCAAAGTCAGCCGGACTTTCTTAAAACCAGATTAATCTGCGAGGCACAATGTAATAAAAGAATGATTTTTATTAATAAACTGAGTGATAGCAGTTGTCAGAAGAATGACTATGTCACACACAGGGGTAAACTCCCCACAGCAAAACTAGATGTAACATTTCCTATCCGTGCTTCATCCTCACAGGAAAAGCCCTTTCTTCACAAGATGTTCTGGAAGGAAGATGGTAAGAGACGTGAAAACTGAAGGATCCCAGCAGAGCTCTCCAGTAGCTCCCACTGTACGTAGATGGTCGCAGAGACAAAAGGTCAAGTCCACTTTTAGAGGGAACTTGGTGATGCTTCCCACTAACGTTACACCAACTTCAGGTAAGTCTGCTTGCTTTCACGTCCTTACAAAAGTACATGGAATGGATGATTATCCAATTCTTTGTTGACTGTTGCTGTTGCTTCTACTCCAAGTCAAATGCCACTGGATTTGCTGGTATCCTTTCCACTCTATTGCTGTGGGCTTTTAAAATTGCAATTTTTCCATTTCAAAATTGGAACTTTGGCACTGCTTTCCCATTTCCAACAATGCAGTGAAATCCTGGTCTCATTTGGATGACAATAAGATGAACCAGACTGCATTCTGAGGAGCACAAAACATGCTTGCTCCATCCTTGGCTCTTGTGCAAGGGGACACTAACACCAATTCAGTTCGTAGGAGAAATTTCCTCCGGTGACCTTGTCCCCATGCCTTCCTTCATCTTCCATTGTTTTGTTGTTGCGTTGCTTTTATTAGTAGTACTAGAAACGGTAGTATTGTTGTTGTTTGAAGAGTCAAATGTCATCAGAGAAAGTTTGCAGAATCCTTTCTAATCCAGTTTTGAAATGCAAACTCAAAAGCATAGATGTTGAATTCTGGATTCCTGGCTCTCCAAGACATAGGAAAAGAAAATGTGGTTTTTTGTCTTTTTCCACGTGACACTAATGCCCAGGCACACAGCACGATAAGCAAGCAGGAGCTTTGCTGCCCAGCGTTTTGCCTTTGCAACAGCTTGGAAAACCATAACTCTTCTGCTTGTTCATTTCAGATCCAAGAACTCATATGATGAGTTCCAGATAATTCAGAGAAATTAGGATCAGTTCTGTGTCTGTGTGCATGCGTGCTGCACTCTAGTGGTCACGGGCAGACGTCTTCTCCAGATCTTCCTTGCAAAGGCTTTCTATCGTGCTTTTCAATTTCAATAGTCACTACCTACAGACCCAATTCTAACCACCTTGGTTCCTGTTCTTTCTTCCAAGATGTCAGTACTCCAAGGCGCCTGCCGTTGTTCAGGGGGTCTGCCTTGCATGACAGAAATGCGTGTCCCAGTAACGTTGCTGTACAGGTGTCCTAGCAACGTTGATGAACAAGAATTATCCCTCAGAAGGCTATGCAGGACCAGCGGAAAAGTGCTGGGAGCCTTCTCCGTGCTGGTGCCGCCTTCTGCCTTTGTTGTCGCAGTATCTGGATGGTCTCAGATGCCACAACATGGACTGCCAGATGGGGGTCATCTTCCAAAGGCTGTAGGGCTGCAACAGAAGGAAACAGAGCAGAGATTGAACCCCCAGTCTGCAGAGAGCCACCAGCTTCCCCTCCGGACATTGCCAGCCCCAATCTTTGATTTCCTGGCCGGGTCAGCAGGAAGACACTGCTCAGGATTGCCAGGAATGCTCCTCTGTCCCTGCAGCATTTCCTTGCAGCAGGGCAAAGCACAGCTGCATGCTGCCCAGCTCTGCCCCCAGCCCCAACACACACAGCACTGCCCTCACTCACCACTGCAGAGTTCATTCAGCATCTCCTCACTCTGCTCCCTGGAGTGCTTCCCAATCAGCCCTAGGGAAAGAACTCCGTCAGACACCCACTTCACCATACGGTGCCCGAGGGTGGACCTGAGCAAGGCACCCACTGTGGCTACCGGCATGGGCAGGCTGTACCTGGGGGCTTCAGGGCTGTGCCTTCCTGCCAGGTCAGGGCCCAAAGAGGGACACAGGGGTTGGGCTCACCAATGAATCTGACAGCCTCGCATCGCAAGGAGGCCTGAGAATCCTCCAGGTATGGCAGGCTCTGCTGCAGTTGGCCTTCCACTCCCTTTCTGTCCTTCTGCAGCTGAAGAAGAGCACAAGAGCATGGGTTTGCAGAGTGTCCACAGCTGCTGCTGCAACCCCTCCTCCAGCATCCCCTTTCCCCCAGCAAAAAGGTGGGGGCTGTGAGATTGTCCTCACCAAACACTTCATGATCCCCGCTGTGTTCTTCTGCCAGGCCTGCTGCTTGAGCTCCTTCCACTTCAGGAACTTTGCACAGGACACAAGGGCTTCCCCAGATGCCTACAGAACAACAGATGCAGGGACATGGTACAACACACACAGACACACATCCCAGTGTCTGAATGCTTGCTCAACTTGCTCTCAATTGCACATCACTGCTGAGCTGTCAGAACACCACTGCCTGCACAGTGCTCAGCTCTGAAATTCGTACCTCTGCTACGCTCGGGGTCTCGTCACTCATGTGAAAGAGCAGAGGGAGCAGGGCCCTGCGCACGGTCTTCTTCATGCTTCCCTTCTGAGACCACAGCACAGCGTCCATCACATCCGTGAAGAGGCGGATGGAACCTTCTCGCACTTCAGAAGATGCCTGAGGGACAGCGGAAGGACGTCAGACCTCAGCAGCACACACTCATTGCCCATGGTGAGCATGAGTGTAGGCTGAGCCCCAGCACAGGGGCCTGACATCACCAAGAACAACCAAGCTGCACCAGCAGGGACACGGCCTGCTGTGCTGTAGAGCCCACAAGACATCTCATTCCTGAGAGCCCAGAGAAGGAAAGGAGAAGATGCTCCTGTCAAGTACCCACCCGCAGAGCTCAGCCTCCCACAACAGACTTACGTGATTAAAAAGAGGCAGGATCTTCTCAGCCAGCTCCAGAGCAAAGGGACTGGCGTGCCTCTTCCCCAGATGGTGCACTGCATTCCTGAAGATATTCAGCACCTTCACAGTAATGGCTGTGTTGGCAAACAGCAGGTTCTCCATGACGCCTGGAAGCAGGGCCCGGATTTCTCTTGCCTGTACAAAACACACAATTTCCTTTCCATCAGGAGGACAGCGGCTGAAACACAGTGTTGCCCATTGCCCCAGCACCAGGCTGGCAACATGAGGCCTTCGTTTGACAAGGTCCTGCTCACCGTCTCAGGTCTATCCGACAGCAGCACAAGGCGTCTGAGCACCAGCCAGAGCACTGGCAGGCTTTCCACATTCAGAAGCTTCTGGAGCAGTGCTGGCTTACACAGCTCCTTCACCAGCTCTTCAGTAGGAGGCATCGCCTGAAACCAACACAGCAGTGAGAGGCAGGCAGAGGCAGCAGGACATCCTGCACCCTGCAGCTCCTGGCTGCTCTGGCACCTCAAGGCAGGGCACTAGGGAGACATAGCCCAGCCTGAGCTAGCAGTGCTCTTACGGAGAGCACGATCCCTTGTCCAGTAACTCACAGTCAAGCGAAGGAGGCCCAGCTCCTCTGTGCTGATGCTCAATATCTCACAGAGATGTTGGTCCTGCAGAACACTGCTGAGATCATCCCAGATCCGCTTGGATGCTTCCAGCAGGGTCAGCACACTCTTCAGTATGTCCAGGGTAGTGCTATAAACAGAGAGCAATGCTGTGTCAGCAGGGCTGCCTTAGCCACAGCACCATGGCTCAGGCAGGAGCCTGATGGGGGGCTCTGGGCTGCCATGGTTGGTACTGGCTGCTGCAGCCCTGAGCGGCCCACCAGCACTGGAAAGCACAGTGGGATGGAGGGCCTGCTCCTCGGGATGTCCTGCAGCTTTCCTTGGCTCTGGCAACCAGACCATTTCTGAGCCCTGTTCTTCACATGGAACAAACGTGGGGCTTTCTGGGCTGATACCTGTCAGTCTGTGGGAGGTCGGTCAACACACTCCTCAGAACATCCCTGGGAAACTGGAAGGTCAGCAATTCCAGCATTGAGTGCAAGGTCTGCTGAACTGATGTGCTCTGGATCTTCAGGTTGGCGTGGATGCATCCCAGAATCTCTGGCACCTGTTGTGAGAACACAGGGAGACTGCTGCTGCAACTGTATTGCTGCCATTTGCCTCCCAGGCTGTGTTATTACTGTCCTTCCCACAGCTCTTTGCTGCCTTCAAATGGCTTCAGTTCCCAAGAGCTGTGGCAGGCAGGGTCGCCTCACTCTGCTTACATCCATCAGCCAGGTGCCAGGGTCTCTCCTAAGCACATCCAGCATAGTCTCAGCCCACTTCTTCTCATCCACACTGTAGTCCCCAATGATCTTCTCCAGGGTTACGAGGACAATGTCTGTCCTCTGAGAAGGGGCAAGACTTTTTCCAAGGCCCTGCAGTAAGAAGGAAAAAAGGAGGGAAGGCATGTTAAACAGAATGAGAGAATAGCGTCTAGAGCAGGATGAGCACAGGCAAAAGGAAGGATAAAGACCCTCCCTTCATGTCAAAAGCATTCTGTGGGTTCATGCCTGAGCCCCAGCTTGTCTCACAGGTACTCCTGAGCCATAGAGACAGCTCTGGGATGCAAAGAATGAGAGTGCCCGGCTGGAATTTTCATGTCTCTTTACCTGCTGCCAGGAGCTGCTGGTCATGAAGTTACTAAGCTTCCAGATGCGCCCCAAAGCCCTCTCACACACAGTCTGTGTCTTGGAGATGCTGAAAGGCAGCAGCACCTGTGAGGAGAGGAGCTGCTGGTTAGCCTGGGAGCTGCTGATGCCCACTGCAGGAGAAGCAGGTCTGCTGAGCTCCTGGCTGGAATCACAGCATCCATCCAGGCTTCCCCTGAGCTTAAGCCAAGCCCATCATGGGGCTACTGCCGCCGGGGTCCCTTGCCGGCTCCAACTGCTGCCAGTGCCGTTTCCATGGAGCGGGATAAACTTCCACTAGAAGGGAGCTCTGGGGGCAGAACTTCACAATAGACAGACCTCCAAGATTCCCTGCAGCCGACTCTTGACACTGGCAATGGGACAGACATCTAGTACAATCTGCAGCATGTCGTCCATAGCTTCCAGGGTCTGTAAAGAGAACAGTGGGTTGTGGAAGTCTTTCAGGGTTCCCTTTCACACCCTGGGGACTGTGTGAACCCCTCTGGCTGCCAAGGAAGGATACCCACAGATATGCGCACAGGGGCACCCTGCAAGGCTGCTGCCCTCAGACCAGGCTACAACACAGGCTGTTTGCCAAGCCCAAGGCAAGAGTGAGAGGGGTGAGGGTAAGCAAGGCTGCTACCTTGTCCCACAAACATCTTGATACATCTCTGGACACAAGTAATGCAAGCGGCAGCCCAGAGGCGTGGGGTCAACAGTAGATTGACCCCATGTAATACATACCTGGTTGTAGAGGGAAATGTTCAAGGCCCTGGCTGGAGGAAGGTAGAAGACGACGCTGCAGCACACCTTGAAGAGATGGACTAGTTCTTCCTCCATAACTGCATTCACTGTGCTGCAATTAGAGAGACACTGATGCTAGGAGCGGTGCCTGGGTGCTGAGGCAGGGCTGGAACAGGTCCTCCCCTGGGCAAGGCTCCCTGAGAGGGATGGGGAGCCCTGCCAGGAGATGCCTCCACCCCCATGGGGCTGCTCTGGGTCAGAGGACAGTCCTGATGTCACCAGCTTTGGGGCGACGGCCAAGACTTAGCGGGGAGCTGCGTCAGGGCCACCAGGATGGTGCCCGGGGGATGTGCTGTCAAAAGCAGGGGCTGGGCAGGTACCTCAAGGCAGCAATGGTGTTCATGCAGCAGTATCTTAGTCCGGTGCTCAGCTGCTCCATGGGCTCCTCACACAACAGAACCTGCAAAGCACAATCAGGATGGCACCTGGCAGCTGCCAGCACCCAGCAACAGCAAACCTGCCACCGGCCGCTAGGGCCTGAGTCACCCCAGTGGCCCTTGACAAACACTGGCACACTGGTGCTGCTGTCCACCTCCACTGCTGAGCTCTCAGCAGCACCTGGAGTCCCATCTGGGGCACTTGGGTGTCTGCGCGTCATTTCCCTGCCTCCCTCTCCCCCTGTCCTGTCCTTCTCACAGGGTGCAGCTACCTGGGTGCCATGTCCCCTCACCTCAATCTTCTTGCACTGATTTTTCAGCAAGCACAAGATACTGGGGCTCAGTGTGAGGCCCGTCTGTCCAGCGGTGCTGCACAGTATACAAATGCTGTTGAGGAACCGCAGCTTCTGCACCAGATCCTGGCAAGCACACAGAGACCGAGGAGTGTGAGTGGGGACAGCCGTGGCCAGGGGGACCAGGCGTTGCGGGGTGTGGAGCAGCGCAGGACAGCTGCAGGACAGCAGCAGCTCTGCCCGGCCAGCAGCCTGGAGATGCAGCCTGAAGGCAGAGCCAGAGGGACCGTCTGGAGATGCAGCTACAGCCACGATGGAGATGGCTGCTCTTACCATTTCCATGCTGATGCTGTTGGCTTGGATGAAATCCACTGCCTCCTGTTCCACATCAGGCAGAGGCAGCAATTCAGCATCTGACCAAGGAGAGAGAGCAGTGCTCAAGAGGGGCCAAAGGCAGGCGGGAGCAGAAGAAGGAGCTCTGCCCTCTCCGGCCCTGGGCTCGCTCCCCTGGCACAGTCTGCCCGTGACAAGGGGTCCTGGTGTGGAGCAGGGGGCACTCGCTGCCCCAGCCCTGCCCACCCCGCTTTGGACCCTCACTCACCAGCATGCAGAGGGATGACCTCGGTCACTTGGTAGGGCTCCGCTGGAGATCTTCTGTCCTGGGGAGCCCCACTCTCCTCCCCGGCCATGCTGGAGCGGCTGGGGGATCTCTCCTCCATCCCGTTTACAGGATGAAGGCTCAGACTATGGATGTGGCAGCCGTGGGGCTGCCAAAGGAACACAGAAACGACTGGGGCTGCGCTCGGGGGCTCTTCGCCAGACCCGCACACTCCTGCCCTGTCTGCTCGCTGTCCTGACGGACACTGCAGGCCGCCTGCTGTCGCTGCCAGCTCTACCTGGGTGTCACAGAGATGGGTCACAAAGGGCTCCCCAGGACCCACCCGAGCAGGGCTGGTTCCAGAGCCCGGCTGAAATGGCTCAGAACAAACTCCTTTTTTTTCTTTTATTTCTGAATTGTAAAGATGTAAATAAATGACAAGTTTCACACAGAAGATACAGTTCTCTGCCCCTATTTCTTATTTGATGTCATCACACTGTCAAATAAGTGGGAGCACTGCAGTCCAATAAGGCGTTCCCTACACTTGGTCAGAAGCAGCTGAAATTAACACAGACAGATGTTACCTTTCTGGCAGTTTTCTAACATCAACGAGTGAAAAGTTTGAACTCAGCCATTAATGCAGCATGTCTGTTTTTATTTACTAGTTTAAAATTTTTAATTTTAAAATGTTTAAATATTTACTATTTATGATTTTAAAAAGTGACGCCTCTAATTAGAAATTCCGATGATGAAATTTGGATGATCTATGTCAGCGTTTGGCTATACCTTTATGTGCACGCCTGTGTTTAATAGCGGTTCCATTCAACTGAGTGGTCACCTCTTTGTCCCATATGTGCCTTGGGCTTTGAGGAGGACCTGCTCCATGATCTTCCCAGGCACAGAGATTAGGTTGACCTGCCTCTAGTTCGCCTGGTCTGTCTTTCTCCTTTTCATAAAAACAGGGCTAATGTTTCCCTTTTTCCAGTCACTGGGGACTTCACCGAACAGCCATGGTTTTAGAGATGATGGAGGATGTGTATTATGTGGGCTGCACCAAACGTAGGGTCATGATATTGTAGCATGGTGGGGAGTCACCTCTTCTCCCAGGTAGCTAGTAACAAGATGAGAGGTAATGGCCTCAGGTTGCACCAGGGGAGGTACAGACTGGATATTAGGAAAAATTTCTTCTCAGAACAAGTAGTGAGGCATTTCGACGGGCCACCCTTAGAAGTGGTGAAATCCCCATCCCTGGAGGTTTTCAAGGAAAGGGAGGATGTGGCACTGAAGGACGTGGTTTAGTGGGCACAGTGGAGGTGGGATGAGTTTGACTAGATGATATTAGAGGTCTTTTCCAACCTTAATGATTCCATGAACTAGGGGTTAAAATCTACGTCAGTTAAGCAATACCTGTTCAAGATTCTGGCCAATATCATCCACTTCTTAATCCTGCATCTTAAAGGTGGCGTTGAGCTTCCTTTATTTCCATGATGCCATGTGAGGGATCTGTGTCAAACCCTTGGGTATCTACCCACAAACACCCAGAGGCACCTCATAGGGCATCAAATAGAAGGGCACTGACACACACTGACGAAGCCATTCTGATTCTTCCAGGTAAATCCTGCATGTTTTGGTTTCTATTCCTCTCAAAACCTGCAGAGATAACTTTGCTGTTTGCAACTTTTTTTTTTTTTAAATCACTGTGTTCACATTGCAGACACCTACACCTGTACTGATGGACCAAAGCAGCACTGGAAGCACTGCAAACAGCTCATTTTTTGAGGATCCACCTGCTACAAAAAATAACTTCTTTGTGAAACTCTCAGGCACCAAACCACACCACTGTGCACAACACACATCCCATATTCTGATCAGGAAAATATGCCACTTGCTGTCATGGTCAGGTCTTGGCACCTCTGGACAATGCTTCACTCGCTGCCCTCTGTCACAGGAGCTGGCACAGTAGATAAACAAGAAATTCACTAGTGAAAATGACAAGTATCCTTGTAATGATTCTATGTTTCAACTGCAGTAACAGACGATTTGAGTTCTGCTCTACTGGAGATAGTACAGCAGCAGTCATCCAAAACAGAAGACAAGTCTGATCGAGGAGGCTCTCCAGTTTCCAGTGCTGTGGCCAGGCACTGTCCTGTCCTGCTTTCCATGCGTCCCATCCTGTGATCAGCATTCACATCCTGCCCAGAGCTCTGTCATGCCCAGGTGTGCTCATGTACAGCACAGCAGTATAACTATACAGCAGTTCTTTGTAGAGAAGGGGGGGGAACACTAAAAAGAAATGAAGATGAGGAGCTAGAAGCTGATTTGGTGATGTGCCAAAGTGGACTTCTATTTGGCTGGACTGGGGTAGAGACAGCAACACTGACCAGCTGGAGAGGGCTGAAGTGTGCAGCTGACCTGTCTGGTGGATGAAGGAAAGGCTGTTGATGTGGTCTACTTAGTCTTCAGCAAAGCCTTTGACACTGTCTCCCATGCTATTCTCCTGCAGAAGCTGGCAGCGCGTGGCTTGGATGGATACACTCTCGGCTGGGTAAGGAGCTGGCTGGAGGGCTGGGCCCTGAGAGTGGTGGTAAAATGAGTTAAATCCAGCTGGCAACTGGTCTCAAGTGGTGTTCCCCAGGGGTCAGTGATGGGGCCTGTCCTCTACAACATCTTTATTGATGACCTGGATGAGGGCATTGAGTGCACCCTCAGTAAGTTCACAGATGACACTGAATTGGCTGGGAGTGTGGATCTGCCTGAGGGCAGCGAGGCCCTACAGAGGGATCTGGACAGGCTGGAGAGCTGGGCTGAAGCCAATGGGATGAAGTTCAACAAGACCAAATGCCGGGTCCTGCACTTTGGCCACAACAACCCC
This sequence comes from Coturnix japonica, assembly GCF_054131305.1. Lineage (NCBI taxonomy): Eukaryota > Metazoa > Chordata > Aves > Galliformes > Phasianidae > Coturnix > Coturnix japonica. The sequence continues at coordinate 6,176,638 of NC_140702.1, forward strand.
ATGCAGCGCTATAGACTTGGGGCAGAGTGGCTGGAGGATTGTGTGGGAGAAACGGACCTGCAGGTACTGATTGATGCTCGGCTGAACATGTGCCGACAGTGTGCCCGGGTGGCCAAGAAGGCCAAAAGCATCCTGACCTGCATCAAAAACGGTGTTACTAGCAGGAACAGGGAGGTAATTGTCCCCCTGTACTCGGCATTGGTGTGGCTGCACCTTGAGTACTGCATTCAGTTTTGGGCCCCTCACTGCAAGAAAGACATTGAGGCCCTGGAACGCGTTCAGAGGAGGGCTACAAAGCTGGTGAGAGGTCTGGAGCACAGGCCTTATGAGGAGCAGCTGAGGGAGCTGGGATTCTTCAGCCTGGAGAAGAGGAGGCTCAGGGGAGACGTTATTGTTCACTATGACTTCCTGAAGGGAGGTTGTAGTGAGCTGGGGGTTGGCCTCTTCTCTCATGTAATCAGTGATAGAACCAGGGGGAATGGTTTCAAGCTGCAGCAGGGGAGATTCAGGCTGGACGTTAGGAAACATGACTGCTCGGAAAGGGTAGACAGCCATTGGAATGCACTGCCCAGGGTGGTGGAATCACCAACCATGGGAGTGTTCAAGAAATGTTTGGATATTGTGTTGAGAGATATGATTTAGCTGGGAATTACTGGTGATGGTTGGACTGGATGATCTTCTAGGTCTTTTCCAATCTTGATAATTCTGTGATTCTGTGATTCTGTGATCAACAGCACCACACAGCTGGGTTGTGCATGCAAACTCACTCTGGATACTCTTGATCCCACTGTCTAGGTCACTGCTAAAGATGTTAGAGAGCACCATTACCAAGATTAGGCATCTTGATATCAAGACTGTGGCTACCAGCAGGCAGCAAATCTCACACTATAAAGGAAATCAGATGTCTGCCTAAGACACTACAAGACCACCAGCTTTCCTTTAAAACTCAGTGCACATCTGAAATTCCATGTGAGAGTATAGAGTGATTCCTTTTAAGCATATTCTTGACAATCAGAGCCTGAAATGGGGTACATAATGCACAGCATAGTCATCTAGTCAAAGGAAGTGATTCCCTTGACATATTTTGCGTGGGTGAAGCCTCACTTTCACCTTTGAATGATAGATAGAAAGCATTACTTTCAGAGCAGCTCTCATGCTGCTGCTGGTGGACTGTCTCTTTGCTAAGGGATTTCCTCAGCAGAATACAAGTGGAAGTACAAGCCATCTTGAAGAGAATGGCTTGCACAGGGTGGTGTGGCCAAGATTGGAGCCTACTGGAGAGGTGACACTCCTACGCACAGTTTCTGGATGACAGAAAAGGCACAGCAGATAATGCTCAGCCGCAATGTGCTGGCAGAGCTCCTGGAGCTTCACAGCCAGAAGGAAGCAAAACCCTGGCAGCAGCTTCAGCTCATGCACTGCACAAGGCTCCTAATGCTCTTGAACCTCGGTGCAGCCACACTGCAGCATGACAGCAGTCCTCTTCAATGAGGCTCAAGCTCCCACATGTCTGAACTCTTAAGCAGGTGCCTGAGTGCCAGGGTTTCACAGCCTTAGCAATGCCATAGTACTGGCCAACATACCTGGTGTGAGGGAATCTGAGCTCAGGCTCATCCATGAACTCATCAACCAGTCCAGACTTAATGAGAACAGCTTCCAGCCCTGAAGAGATCCTGGCCAATATAAACATGATGCCCCTTAGTATGACAAAAGATGAACCCAATTGCACGGTCCCTGAAGTAGACCTAAATCTCCACCTAGCACAGAAAGCACTGCTTCGACCAGCCAGTGTGAAACCAATGGAATCCAAATTAGATCCCCATTTCTCAACAATACCAATACTAAGGAGCCACTCCAGCTCCAGATGCCATCAGAGTTTGCTCCTAATCCCTGCTGATGGGCCACCCGAACGCAGCCGCAGGAGAAAGAGAGCATGAGCCGCGGTGTTGGACTGACCTGTAGTGCCGGCGATGCTGCAGGGCTTTGCATGGGCTGAGCTACAAAGCTGTGGTCGCCCCGCCGGCACATCGCGGCCGGACGTTATCCTCACACAAACACAGTCCTTTCACCTGCTGGTCAGCAAACAACAGAGCACAACACACACCAGCAAACAGGACTCATGCAAAAAAAGGAGAAAAAGAAATTGCTAGAGGGTGTTTCTCAGAAGCACAGAAGCACAAGCCAACTAGAAGATAGCTGCAATTATTCTTGTAAGTAATGTCTTCTGTTGTCTTCATGTAGCCACTGTTGAGCAAAGCAAAGTCAGCCGGACTTTCTTAAAACCAGATTAATCTGTGAGGCACAATGTAATAAAAGAATGATTTTTATTAATAAACTGAGTGATAGCAGTTGTCAGAAGAATGACTATGTCACACACAGGGGTAAACTCCCCACAGCAAAACTAGATATAACATTTCCTATCCTTGCTTCATCCTCACAGGAAAAGCCTTTCTTCACAAGATGTTCTGGAAGGAAGATGGTAAGAGGCGTGAAAACTGAAGGATCCCAGCAGAGCTCTCTAGTAGCTCCCACAGTACGTAGATGGTCGCAGAGACAAAAGGTCAAGTCCACTTTTGGAGGGAGCTTGGTGATGTTTACCACTAACGTTACACCAAATTCAGGTAAGTCTGCTTGCTTTCATGTCCTTACAAAAGTACATGGAATGGATGAACATCCGCTTCTTTGGTTGACTGTTGCTGTTGCTTCTACTCCAAGTCAAATGCCACTGGATTTGCTGGTATCCTTTCCACTCTATTGCTGTGGGCTTTTAAAATTGCAATTTTTCCATTTCAAAATTGGAACTTTGGCACTGCTTTCCCATTTCCAACAATGCAGTGAAATCCTGGTCTCATTTGGATGACAATAAGATGAACCAGACTGCATTCTGAGGAGCACAAAACATGCTTGCTCCATCCTTGGCTCTTGTGCAAGGGGACACTAACACCAATTCAGTTCGTAGGAGAAATTTCCTCCGGTGACCTTGTCCCCATGCCTTCCTTCATCTTCCATTGTTTTGTTGTTGCGTTGCTTTTATTAGTAGTACTAGAAACGGTAGTATTGTTGTTGTTTGAAGAGTCAAATGTCATCAGAGAAAGTTTGCAGAATCCTTTCTAATCCGGTTTTGAAATGCAAACTCAAAAGCATAGATGTTGAATTCTGGATTCCTGGCTCCCCAAGACATAGGAAAAGAAAATGTGGTTTTTTGTCTTTTTCCACGTGACACTAATGCCCAGGCACACAGCACGATAAGCAAGCAGGAGCTTTGCTGCCCAGCGTTTTGGCTTTGCAACAGCTTGGAAAACCATAACTCTTCTGCTTGTTCATTTCAGATCCAAGAACTCATATGATGAGTTCCAGATAATTCAGAGAAATTAGGATCAGTTCTGCGTCTGTGTGCATGTGTGCTGCTCTCTAATGGTCATGGGCAGACTTCTCCAGATCTTCCTTGCAAAGGCTTTCTATCGTGCTTTTCAATTTCAATAGTCACTACCTACTGACCCAGTTCTAACCACCTTGGTTCCTGTTCTTTCTTCCAAGATGTCAGTACTCCAAGGCGCCTGCCGTTGTTCAGGGGGTCTGCCTTGCATGACAGGAACGCGTGTCCCAGTAACGTTGCTGTACAGGTGTCCTAGCAACGTTAATGAACAAGAATTATCCCTCAGAAGGCTATGCAGGACCAGCGGAAAAGTGCTGGGAGCCTTCTCCGCGCTGGTGCCGCCTTCTGCCTTTGTTGTCGCAGTATCTGGATGGTCTCAGATGCCACAACACGGACTGCCAGATGGGGGTCATCTTCCGAAGGCTGAAGGGCTGCAACAGAAGGAAACAAAGCAGAGATTGAACCCCCAGTCTGCAGAGAGCCACCAGCTTCCCCTACGGACATTGCCAGCCCCAGTCTTTGCTTTTCCTGGCCGGGTCAGCAGGAAGACACTGCTCAGGGTTGCCAGGAATGCTCCTCTGTCCCTGCAGCATTTCCTTGCAGCAGGGCAAAGCACAGCTGCATGCTGCCCAGCTCTGCCCCCAGCCCCAACACACACAGCACTGCCCTCACTCACCACTGCAGAGTTCATTCAGCATCTCCTCACTCTGCTCGCTGGAGTGCTTCCCAGTCAACCCTAGGGAAAGAACTCCGTCAGACACCCACTTCACCATACGGTGCCCGAGGGTGGACATGAGCAAGGCACCCACTGGGGCTACCGGCATGGGCAGGCTGTACCTGGGGGCTTCAGGGCTGTGCCTTCCTGCCAGGGCAGGGCCCAAAGAGGGACACAGGGGTTGGGCTCACCAATGAATCTGACAGCCTCGCATCGCAAGGAGGCCTGAGAATCCTCCAGGTATGGCAGGCTCTGCTGCAGTTGGCCTTCCACTCCCTTTCTGTCCTGCTGCAGCTGAAGAAGAGCACAAGAGCATGGGTTTGCAGAGTGTCCACAGCTGCTGCTGCAACCCCTCCTCCAGCATCCCCTTTCCCCCAGCAAAATGGTGGGGGCTGTGAGATTGTCCTCACCAAACACTTCATGATCCCCGCTGTGTTCTTCTGCCAGGCCTGCTGCTTGAGCTCCTTCCACTTCAGGAACTTTGCACAGGACACAAGGGCTTCCCCAGATGCCTACAGAACAACAGATGCAGGGACATGGTACAACACACACAGACACACATCCCAGTGTCTGAATGCTTGCTCAACTTGCTCTCAATTGCACATCACTGCTGAGCTGTCAGAACACCACTGCCTACACAGTGCTCAGCTCTGAAATTCGTACCTCTGCTACGCTCGGGGTCTCATCACTCATGTGAAAGAGCAGAGGGAGCAGGGCCCTGCGCATGGTCTTCTTCATGCTTCCCTTCTGAGACCACAGCACAGCATCCATCACATCCGTGAAGAGGCGGATGGAACCTTCTCGCACTTCACATGATGCCTGAGGGACAGCGGAAGGACGTCAGACCTCAGCAGCACACACTCACTGCCCATGGTGAGCATGAGTGTAGGCTGAGCCCCAGCACAGGGGCCTGACATCACCAAGAACAACCAAGCTGCACCAGCAGGGACACGGCCTGCTGTGCTGCAGAGCCCACAAGACATCTCATTCCTGAGAGCCCAGAGAAGGAAAGGAGAAGATGCTCCTGTCAAGTACCCACCCGCAGAGCTCAGCCTCCCACAACAGACTTACGTGATTAAAAAGAGGCAGGATCTTCTCAGCCAGCTCCAGAGCAATGGGACTGGCGTGCCTCTTCCCCAGATGGTGCATTGCATTCCTAAAGATATTCAGCACCTTCACAGTAATGGCTGTGTTGGCAAACAGCAGATTCTCCATGACGCCTGGAAGCAGGGCCCGGATTTCTCTTGCCTGTACAAAACACACAATTTCCTTTCCATCAGGAGGACAGCGGCTGAAACACAGTGTTGCCCATTGCCCCAGCACCAGGCTGGCAACATGAGGCCTTCGTTTGACAAGGTCCTGCTCACCGTCTCAGGTCTATCCGACAGCAGCACGAGGCGTCTGAGCACCAGCCAGAGCACTGGCAGGCTTTCCACATTCAGAAGCTTCTGGAGCAGTGCTGGCTTACACAGCTCCTTCACCAGCTCTTCAGTGGGAGGCATCGCCTGAAACCAACACAGCAGTGAGAGGCAGGCAGAGGCAGCAGGACATCCTGCACCCTGCAGCTCCTGGCTGCTCTGGCACCTCAAGGCAGGGCACTAGGGAGACATAGCCCAGCCTGAGCTAGCAGTGCCCTGAAGGAGAGCACGTTCCCTTGTCCAGTAACTCACAGTCAAGCGAAGGAGGCCCAGCTCCTCTGTGCTGATGCTCAATATCTCACAGAGATGTTGGTCCTGCAGAACACTGCTGAGATCATCCCAGATCCGCTTGGATGCTTCCAGCAGGGTCAGCACACTCTTCAGTATGTCCAGGGTAGTGCTATAAACAGAGAGCAATGCTGTGTCAGCAGGGCTGCCTTAGCCACAGCACCATGGCTCAGGCAGGAGCCTGATGGGGGGCTCTGGGCTGCCATGGTTGGTACTGGCTGCTGCAGCCCTGAGCGGCCCACCAGCACTGGAAAGCACAGTGGGATGGAGGGCCTGCTCCTTGGGATGTCCTGCAGCTTTCCTTGGCTCTGGCAACCAGACCATTTCTGAGCCCTGCTCTTCACATGGAACAAACGTGGGGCTTTCTGGGCTGATACCTGTCAGTCTGTGGGAGGTCGGTCAACACACTCCTCAGCACATCCCTGGGAAATTGGAAGGTCAGCAATTCCAGCATTGAGTGCAGGGTCTGCTGAACTGATGTGCTCTGGATCTTCAGGTTGGCGTGGATGCATCCCAGAATCTCTGGCACCTGTTGTGAGAACACAGGGAGACTGCTGCTGCCACTGTATTGCTGCCATTTGCCTCCCAGGCTGTGTTATTACTGCCCTTCCCACAGCTCTTTGCTGCCCTCAAATGGCTTCAGTTCCCAAGAGCTGTGGCAGGCAGGGTCGCCTCACTCTGCTTAAATCCATCAGCCAGGTGCCAGGGTCTTTCCTAAGCACATCCAGCATAGTCTCAGCCCACTTCTTCTCATCCACACTGTAGTCCCCAATGATCTTCTCCAGGGTTACGAGGACAATGTCTGTCCTCTGAGAAGGGGCAAGACTTTTTCCAAGGCCCTGAAGTAAGAAGGAAAAAAGGAGGGAAGGCATGTTAAACAGAATGAGAGAATAGCGTCTAGAGCAGGATGAGCACAGGCAAAAGGAAGGATAAAGACCCTCCCTTCATGTCAAAAGCATTCTGTGGGTTCATGCCTGAGCCCCAGCTTGTCTCACAGGTACTCCTGAGCCATAGAGACAGCTCTGGGATGCAAAGAATGAGAGTGCCCGGCTGGAATTTTCATGTCTCTTTACCTGCTGCCAGGAGCTGCTGGTCATGAAGTTACTAAGCTTCCAGATGCGCCCCAAAGCCCTCTCACACACAGTCTGTGTCTTGGAGATGCTGAAAGGCAGCAGCACCTGTGAGGAGAGGAGCTGCTGGTTAGCCTGGGAGCTGCTGATGCCCACTGCAGGAGAAGCAGGTCTGCTGAGCTCCTGGCTGGAATCACAGCATCCATCATGGCTTCCCCTGAGCTTAAGCCAAGCCCATCATGGGGCTACTGCCGCCGGGGTCCCTTGCCGGCTCCAACTGCTGCCAGTGCCGTTTCCATGGAGCGGGATAAACTTCCACTAGAAGGGAGCTCTGGGGGCAGAACTTCACAATAGACAGACCTCCAAGATTCCCTGCAGCCGACTCTTGACACTGGCAATGGGACAGACATCTATTACAATCTGCAGCATGTCGTCCATAGCTTCCAGGGTCTGTAAAGAGAACAGTGGGTTGTGGAAGCCTTTCAGGGTTCCCTTTCATACCCAGGAGACTGCTGTGAACCCCTCTGGCTTCCAAGGAAGGATACCCACAGATCTGTTCACAGGGGCATCCTGCAAGGCTGCTGCCCTCAGACCAGGCTACAACACAGGCTGTTTGCCAAGCCCAACGCAAGAGTGAGAGGGGTGAGGGTAAGCAAGGCTGCTGCCTTGTCCCACAAACATCTTGATACATCTCTGGACACAAGTAATGCAAGCGGCAGCCCAGAGGCGTGGGGTCAACAGTAGATTGACCCCATGTAATACATACCTGGTTGTAGAGGGAAATGTTCAAGGCCCTGGCTGGAGGAAGGTAGAAGACGACGCTGCAGCACACCTTGAAGAGATGGACTAGTTCTTCCTCCATAACTGCATTCACTGTGCTGCAATTAGAGAGACACTGATGCTAGGAGCGGTGCCTGGGTGCTGAGGCAGGGCTGGAACAGGTCCTCCCCTGGGCAAGGCTCCCTGAGAGGGATGGGGAGCCCTGCCAGGAGGTGCCTCCTCCCCCACGGGGCTGCTCTGGGTCAGAGGACAGTCCTGATGTCACCAGCTTTGGGGCGACGGCCAAGACTTAGCGGGGAGCTGCGTCAGGGCCACCAGGATGGTGCCCGGGGGATGTGCTGGCAAAAGCAGGGGCTGGGCAGGTACCTCAAGGCAGCAATGGTGTTCATGCAGCAGTATCTTAGTCCGGTGCTCAGCTGCTCCATGGGCTCCTCACACAACAGAACCTGCAAAGCACAATCAGGATGGCACCTGGCAGCTGCCAGCACCCAGCAACAGCAAACCTGCCACCGGCCGCTAGGGCCTGAGTCGCCCCAGTGGCCCTTGACAAACACTGGCACACTGGTGCTGCTGTCCACCTCCACTGCTGAGCTCTCAGCAGCACCTGGAGTCCCATCTGGGGCACTTGGGTGTCTGTGCGTCATTTCCCTGCCTCCCTCTCCCCCTGTCCTGTCCTTCTCACAGGGTGCAGCTACCTGGGTGCCATGTCCCCTCACCTCAATATTCTTGCACTGATTTTTCAGCAAGCACAAGATACTGGGGCTCAGTGTGAGGCCCGTCTGTCCAGCGGTGCTGCACAGGATGCAAATGCTGTTGAGGAACCGCAACTTCTGCACCAGATCCTGGCAAGCACACAGAGACCGAGGAGTGTGAGTGGGGACAGCCGTGGCCAGGGGGACCAGGCGTTGCGGGGTGTGGAGCAGCGCAGGACAGCTGCAGGACAGCAGCAGCTCTGCCCGGCCAGCAGCCCTCCTGCAGCCTGAAGGCAGAGCCAGAGGGACCGTCTGGAGATGCAGCTACAGCCACGATGGAGATGGCTGCTCTTACCATTTCCATGCTGATGCTGTTGGCTTGGATGAAATCCGCTGCCTCCTGTTCCACATCAGGCAGAGGCAGCAATTCAGCATCTGACCAAGGAGAGAGAGCAGTGCTCAAGAGGGGTCAAAGGCAGGCGGGAGCAGAAGAAGGAGCTCTGCCCTCTCCGGCCCTGGGCTCACTCCCCTGGCACAGTCTGCCCATGACAAGGGGTCCTGGTGTGGAGCAGGGGGCACTCGCTGCCCCAGCCCTGCCCACCCCGCTTTGGACCCTCACTCACCAGCATGCAGAGGGATGACCTCGGTCACTTGGTAGGGCTCCGCTGGAGATCTTCTGTCCTGGGGAGCCCCACTCTCCTCCCCGGCCATGCTGGAGCGGCTGGGGGGTCTCTCCTCCATCCCGTTTACAGGATGAAGGCTCAGACTATGGATGTGGCAGCCGCGGGGCTGCCAAAGGAACACAGAAACGACTGGGGCTGCGCTCGGGGGCTCTTCGCCAGACCCGCACACTCCTGCCCTGTCTGCTCGCTGTCCTGACGGACACTGCAGGCCGCCTGCTGTCGCTGCCAGCTCTGCCTGGGTGTCACAGAGATGGGTCACAAAGGGCTCCCCAGGACCCACCCGAGCAGGGCTGGTTCCAGAGCCCGGCTGAAATGGCTCAGAACAAACTCCTTTATTTCTTTTATTTCTGAATTGTAAAGATGTAAATAAATGACAAGTTTCACACAGAAGATACAGTTCTCTGCCCCTATTTCTTATTTGATGTCATTACACTGTCAAATAAGCGGGAGCACTGCAGTCCAATAAGGCAATTCCCTACACTTGGTCAGAAGCAGCTGAAATTAACACAGACAGATGCTGTTACCTTTCTGGCAGTTTTCTAACATCAACGAGTGAAAAGTTTGAACTCAGCCATTAATGCAGCATGTCAGTTACTATTTACTAGTTTAAAATTTTTAATTTTAAAATTTTTAAATATTTACTATTTATGATTTTAGAAAGTGTCGCCTCTAATTAGAAATTCTGATGATGAAATTTGGATGATCTATGTCAGCGTTTGGCTATACCATCATGTGCACGCCTGTGTTTAATAGCGGTTCCATTCAACTGAGTGGTCACCTCTTTGTCCCATATGTGCCTTGGGCTTTGAGGAGGACCTGCTCCATGATCTTCCCAGGCACAGAGATTAGGTTGACCTGCCTCTAGTTCGCCTGGTCTGTCTTTCTCCTTTTCATAAAAACAGGGCTAATGTTTCCCTTTTTCCAGTCACTGGGGACTTCACCGGACAGCCATGGTTTTAGAGATGATGGAGGATGTGTATTATGCGGGCTGCACCAAACGTAGGGTCATGATATTGTAGCATGGTGGGGAGTCACCTCTTCTCCCAGGTAGCTAGTAACAAGATGAGAGGTAATGGCCTCAGGTTGCGCCAGGGGAGGTACAGAATGGATATTAGGAAAACTTTCTTCTCAGAACAAGTAGTGAGGCATTTCGACGGGCCACCCTTAGAAGTGGTGAAATCCCCATCCCTGGAGGTTTTCAAGGAAAGGGAGGATGTGGCACTGAAGGACGTGGTTTAGTGGGCACAGAGGAGGTGGGATGAGTTTGACTAGATGATATTAGAGGTCTTTTCCAACCTTAAGGATTCCATGAATTTCTAATTACTGCCATATATTCTTCTATGGGATATGGGACTGTTGGTTTCCCATCCTTTTCACATAGAATAGCAGATATAACAAAAATTCAAGAGAAGTAAGGAGTAAAGACAGTCCCTATGAATTTCCACTATTACTCAATTTTATAAGAGCGTTAATGTTCACATTTTATGTCTAGAGGTCAAAACTGGTTTGGCTTCAGGAGACTGGGGTGGGTCGCTGAAGGCACAGTGTGCAGGTGGTGTTTTCTCCTTTACCTTCAGTGTCAGGGAAGGACAATGCACGTGTGGTCCAGACAGTTCTTGCAGTGTGCTGAAGACAGCTGCTGCAGATGCAAGCTTGTCCAGCTTGAGGTCCAGCTTTTGTGTTGACAAGAGACTCATTTGGGAAAGACAGGGGTCAACTGAATATGTCAGGCATGGGCTTGAATGCCAGAAGGAGGTACAAGCCCACTGAAAGCATGAATTCTACCTGTGTTGCTGACAAGCAGTGCTTTGAAAGCTGGATTTGCACCCTTACCTGCCAGGACCATGACCTCTGCTTCTGAGGGCTCCCTGGCACTGCGCTGCAGTTGGCGTTTGGCCACAGGGGATGGTTTACCCAGGCAGAAACAGGAACGCCAACTGCCAGCTGGTGACTCCGTCCTCTTGATGGAAGAACTTGGTCTGGAGAGAGAAAACAGAACATGCTGTCAGTCGTGGTGCAGGGTGAGGGAAGAGCTGCACCGAGCCCCTGCCAACAGCTGACCATTCCTGGCACTGCCTATTTCTGCTGAAACACAGCTTAGAAACGCGCTCTGTTTCAAACAGCAGAGGATGCTTCCATTCCTACAGCTCAGCCCTCAAGTCCTGCAGGCTACATTCCTTTCAACAATGTCAAGCAAGATGAGGGGCATGTGAGCAAAGGCTCCACAGCCGGACAGGACAGGAGCTGGCAGGTATAACTGCTTTCTGAGGAACCGTGAAGCCATAAGGGAAGTTCAAAAGCATCTCTGACTCTTAGCGCTAACAACTCCTCGGACTCAGCTCACTGTCATCTATAATTTCTAATGCCAGCAAGTCCGACCAACAGCTCTGCTTAGAGGAGAAGTGCAATTGGTTTCAGGCACATGGCCCCAAAATCTGGAAAACCCCAATGTTTCCAGGTACAGCCAGCACAGGCCAGGATAGATGCCAGCGTGGCTTTCTAAATCTCGAGACTGCCTGCCCAACCAGGAAGGAAAGGCACCTTGTGTGGCTCCACTGAGCCCGTTGGGCTTCTCTGTGTTAGTTGAGTCCTTGGAGATATAATGGACAAAAAATAAACCAATAAAAACCACCCGAACAATGATGACAGGGGCTGGAAAGGGAAGTCCTCTTTACCTTTTAGATGGAAAGTCAATGACTGTGTGGAATCTCCCCAGTACAGCTGTGGGGCCTTCCTCCACCTCAATGTCACTGCTCCGTGTCGCAGTGGGAGAGCTGCTCTGGCCACTTCTCTGAGCCTGTGCCTCCTGCACAGTGAGCAGCTTCGTGGCAGGAGGGGACACCCACACAGACTTTGGCCCAGCCAGAGAACAGTGCCCTGCAAGGGAAAACCACAGGTAAGACGGAGGATCAGAAAGCAGCAGCACAGCCATCCCAGTTCTGCATTTCTCTCAGACTGCTTATCGGAGCCACTGGAAGAAGAGGAGCTCAAACTAACCATGTGCTCAGAGGTATTCTCGTGGCAAAGGACAGCCATAATTAAGAGCAGCTCTCAGTATCAAAACAGGCAAACAAAAACCCTAGAAAAACTAGGGGGCAGGGATCTCAGAAAGCTTTGCTGCCACACTTCAATCAAGCTTCATCCCCATTCAAAACATCTTAACGGCAGTGACGGTTTTCTCCATGTAAGGTTTGGGTTTGGACACTCTCAGGATCCAGCAACGAGGCACCATATTCTAATCTAAGCCCAAAAGCCTGCTGTCTCCTCAACAGCAAAAGCATCTTCAAATGTCTTGGAGAAGCCCTGGATTGGATCAAGGTGTCAGATCAATATCAAGCTAATGGAGGAAGATGCTCACCTGCTCCCTCTCCCACGGCTGGTGTGGATTTGGAGCAGAAGATGACATCTGCCTGGCTGATGAGGAATTCCACCACAGCTGACTGTGTCTGCAGCTCCATGCAGGCAGCTTCTCTGCTGGAGCAGGCAGATGGGCTCTGCTGGGATCTGAAGAAAAGGCAGATCTTACAAGTCATTTCCCCAAGTCTGAATTTCTGTAGTCAAAATCTGACAAGTTGGGCTCTGAAGACTTCCGCAGTGGGCAAACAGCAATGCCACTGACTAAATTCTCCTGGATGATCAGGGACACAGCAGTCCCAGCTAAACAAGTGAGTAGAAACTGTCATTTAGAAACTGTGTCCCTGGGGTTGGAGGAGAGCAGAACTAAGCATCGTGTTGAAACGGAAAAAGAAGTTTACCTTAAGAGGTTTGGAGCCCACACAATCATTAAGTTCTTAGTGTCCATGCTGGTGATGAAGCAGTTCCCTGCAAGAGATGCCAGGTGTCTCATTAGGTACTCCAGGGTCCTGGAAAACAAGAGAGGCAGATGTTCATCACCAAAAAGCAAGCCGTGCTGCAGTGTACAAAGCAAACCTCACTTCATGCTAGTGGTTGTCACTGCTACCATCCCCGAATATGAAGTAGACAAAACGTTCCCAGTGCCACCACGCTGAAGCACCAAGGCCCACAAAGCACAGCCGCAGCCATCGACTGCACCAACTGTGCCCCCGTGCCAAGGAACTGACCCAATCAATTGACCCGATGCAGCCTTCAGCCGCTGCAGTGTGCACAGGCATGATGTTGCCGGTGTGAGGCAACACTTGCAGACTGAGCGCAGCACTGACCTGTAGTGAGGAGCGGGCAGCTGATGGATGGTGTCCTTCATTCTCTGCACCCGCTCCTCCTCTGTAGAAGCGCAAACAGCGTCCTGGAAAAAGGCAGGAAGGGATTCAGACACCAGTCAGCCTAGATAGCTGCCACAGGTTTGGGAACTGTGGGGACAGCATGCTGGTGGTCAGCACCAAGGCAGACTCGATGCCTTCCAAGAGGCATCAAGGAAACACAGTGGCACGCAGCCTGTGTCATCAAGGCCAAGCAGTGCAAGCTCTGGGGGCTTTACTGCCTGATTGTGGAGCACAGCTCCTCGCAGCAGGCATTCATCTCCAAGTCCACTTTGCTATTAACTCCATTCTACCAATAGTTGGGGAAGAGCAAAGGAAAGGGAATTCTCCCAAGCACTGTGAATAGCTTTAATAAGCACCTCCTGGCACCACCACAAGTGCCATCAGTGAGAGGCAGGATGTGGCAAAGACATGCCTCATGGGGCTAACAGAAAGAAGACCTCAGAACTGGGGCACTGCTGCAACCATCAGCCAGGATGCCCAGGGAACAGGTACGTGTCATTTCCAAGACATTGCCCTGTGCTTACCGAGAACTTGGCATACACCTGCTCGGTCAGCAGAGGGTTCGGGAGCTCCCTGAAGTACATCTTACATAGGGAGCTCACGCTGTGAATGTCTCGGATGCTGAGCTCAGGAACTTGCACCAAATCAAATTCATGGCTGCAGAGAAGGACACAGAATTGGGCAGAGGGCTTTGAGAAAGATGAAAACAAGTCCAAAGCCAAACAAAATGCAGTCAAGAAAAGGAAGGGGTTCCTCTGAATGCCCGCAGCATGGCACGGGCCCCTACTGACAGCTGTGTCAGTCGCAGCACTCTTACCATAGTCGCTGGATCCTAGATGCCACGCCGGACAGACGGTATATCCCCTGCACCACGCCATGATGCTCAATGAACTGAGCACAGCTCTGGACCACCTGGGGCACTACAGAACAAGAGCCAGCGGTTAGCTCAGCTTCTTACTCAAGTCCTGCTTCAGACCAGGCTTCCTACATTTTCAGGCTGAAACATATATGACCTCCCTTTCATCTTTAGATGCCCAACAGAGGAAGATCTCAGGAATGGGCTGTTCCTTACCATCACGGCCAAAGCGGAGAAGGTGCTCCCCCAGGTCACACCCAAACACCCCTTCCTTCTCTGGCTCTGGCTGCCTCGCTCTCTCGGGGCGGGCCTTCACCAAGGAACAAAGGAAGGTGCTGAGCTTGCCCCATTTCTTTGGCACTGTGCAACAAAACAAAGAAACCAGTTCATTTCAGGCTTGGATCAGTTGGACAAGGTCGAGCATAACGCCTTCAACCGAGCACATAACAACGGGAAGAACGTTCCCAACTAGGACGCGCAAGAACAGATTTTCCCCATCCCTGCAAGTGCCCAAGGCCAGGTCGGAAGCGCCCCGTACAGCCTGCTCTCGTCTCCTGCTAAATGCACAGGCTGGCGACCCAGACTGAGGCAGGGGCCTTGGAGCCTGAGGATGATCTTTTAGGCCCCTTCCAGTCCCAAGCCATTCGAGGAGGATTCTGTGACTTCCCCAAGCCCAAGAATAAACACAGTGGGATTGGGCCAGATCTCTGCATGTTCCCATGGAGCTTAATGCAGACCTCTTGCTAAGCTTGCTCAACTTGGGCATTAACGACCCCCACTGAAAGCCACGCTCTGACCCCATTTGACTAACCCGCATTGTCAAATGTAACATACGTACCTGGCTTTGGCAAGGAATTGACCAGGGACTCGGGAACTTTTCCACTAATGAGTTCCACGCACTCACTAGGGAAGAACACAACCTGGAATAAGAACAAGAAGACAGGTGGGCATTAGCCCTAGCTCAGCACCAAAGGGAAGGTCCTCTGACACTAACACATGGCAACTGTTTGCATCCAGAAGCCAGAGCAGCTTCAAGCTGAGATTCCCGACTCTACTGTAGTTGTGCTCTCTAGTCGGAAACGTGTGCCTACCTCAAAGCCATGCTTGCCTCTCCACCGGGGGCTCAGCTCCTTTGGTGGCATAGCAACAATGCACACCATGTCTCCAACCTGCAAGAGATTGAAACATCAATCTCAGCTTCAGCACAGCTGGCAAGAAAGAACAGCTCAAATAACTGCCCTCTACTGTGCTGCAGAATATCCTAAAGCATGACAGCAATTGCACCAATGCAGCCCCCAAGGCATTTTCCCTTCTCAAACTGAACTTGGAGGTACAAGAATCACACAACATACACAATACAGCCGTGCAGTAGGAAACGGGTCTCAAAAGCAGCAGGCTCTCTGCCAAAGGCTATGGAAGAGCTCCAGTTTAACCATGGGCATCAGTTAGCAGAGCTTCCTGAACATGTCTGAGAACTTCACACACCGGTCTGCTGTTGCTCACAGACCAGGCTCCCATACTGGGCAGGATTTGCTTTATCAGAAGGTTCAGATGCCCAATCCAACCAAATTGGAGAGATGGCTGAACTCCTCCCAACCCAGCACAAGTCTATGCTGGAACCAAACCCTCGAAGCTTCACCTCAGAAGACATTCTGAAGGTGTCTGGGAATATTCCTGAGCCATTCACACCCTACACTACTCTCCTGTGCATGACAACAAGGAACGCCTGTAACTGCTTACCTCCAGGGAGAGATCATCCGGCCCCTGGGCGACGTGGCTCTTAACAACATGGGCTGCCGCAATCGCTGGTACGTTGAGAGATGACATAGCACACACCAGCTGCGGCTTCCACATGTTATCAGCCTGTAAAACAGAGCACAGGCCATGGTCAGGAGCTGAGGACAAACCAGGAGGATTTCAAAGTGAGGAGCACATCTGCAGAGAAAGCTGCAGAAAATGCGCTCTGTCCTTATCAGGAGCACTTCAGAAGGAGCTGCACGTCTCATCACAGTTATTGCCCTTCCTGGCGTGCATTGCCAGGCCATGCAAAGATGCATCTCTCTCTACCCAGACTAATCAGCAATGCCACTGGCGCAGACAGGTTGTCAGGCTTTTTTTGGCCCATTCTTTCCTGCAGTAGAGTACACCTGCGGCTCCCACTGCTGGCTCATCACAGGGAACAAAGACCAGCCACAACTTCATACTGTACCTCTGTCGCCGCCACCTCAGGCTCACGGCTGATCTCTGCACGCGACGCCCATCACAGCAGCTGTGACGAGCTGAAACAGAGCAGAAAAACACCTCTGTTTTCTCTATTCACACAGCACAGTATGGACAGACTTCTTCAGAACTACCCTCGCATACCCTGCGGCACAGGCAGGAGTTTGAGAAACTACCCCTTGCTTCAGTCTGTTCCAACGTGACAGCCTATTAAGCAGCATTGGACCAAGTCTTAATCCCTCTGCCAGCAGATGGGGACTCTGGCACAGAGCAGCAGATGCATTCGCCCAGAGCGTTCTGACAGCGCCATAGCAGGGCACTGAGACAGCACCCTTCTGAGGGCTGAGCTGGAGGGCAGTGGAGAAACCCACCCATGACCAGGGTCACATCAAAGCTGGATGAGGCTGTGTTACTAAACACGGTGCCACACGGCCTGCAAAAGCATGCGGCAGGACAAAACATGGCACGTACCTGGCAGTGAGATCACCTCAAGCTATCTGTAGCAGTTCCTTGTCACTTTGCTCAGATGGAATGAGAGCAAAAGCTGCACCGAGGCAGTGGGCGGATGGCGAGGAGAGGAGAGAGAAAGAGCAGGTCAGTGAGCAGGGCTAAGACAGCCATGGAATAACGCACACAGCACAACCATCCCATCCACTTGCTGCAAGACATGCTGAGTCTCAGGCTACGTGATGCCTGTCAACCCAGCAACTTTACAATGATTGCACAACTGAGCAAAGACAACAGAAAAAGCACGGGACAGGTGCCATCTTTACGGATACCCCCTTTGGAACGTGTGTACTGGGGGAAAATTACGTCTGATGGTCAAGAGTAAGCAATACGGTGCTGTGAGCTCTGACAGCCAGCAGTTCTCAACACCTCACTGCCCACCCGTCCATCCCATGCTGGTTCAGCTTACCTACAAGCTGCTGCGCTCGACGGTGTGAAGAAAAAGGCACTAAACGCACAAGAAGAACAAGCCAAGCAACCACTCCGACCACTAGCTCACCCACAAAGGAACACAGAACGCACCGCTCCTCCCCTCATTCCAGACACTTAGGACATCACCAAGGGCCAACAGCCTGGTCCACCATGACCCCCCTCAAGGTGGGGAGCCAAGACCACGTGGTCACATCTGATTTCAACACGGCACCACAACATTCCAGAACTCAGTGTGGGCTTGGAATTCTATCCTGGTGTGGCAGCGCAATGGGAGGTGTTAGGGCACAGCTGAAGAGCTGACAGACACCAGAAGTTTCCAAAGGAGGGTGCCAGATTAACTCTCAGCATTCTTTTGCAGGGTTCTTAGGGATGCTTCAAACCGATTTTCACTGCCTAGGTCACTTCTCGAAAGTCCAGTCAACAAATGCTCACTTTGTCTGGGTAACGCCTCTATGCATCTTCAGTCATGAATGAAAAATAAAATAAAATGGGCACATGACCCTGTGAAACTTACCTCTTTGCTCTTTTTGTCAGCCACACACCTAAGATGAGCATTACGTGTCCCTGCTCCTGAATGAAGATTCACCCAGGTGGAGAAATCAACAGCAACCAATATCACCTACCCAGACTTCTGCAGGGCCTTTATTTGGTCTCACATCACAGCGAGAAGCAGGAGAGCTCTCGTGGCACAAAGCTCAGGGCTGCAGAAATCAAAGCTGCCTCTAAGATGGTGCTTTCAAACCGCAGGAGTAACTGTACATAGGACTTGAAACACAAGGGTAACGTGAAAAAGCCACCAGTCCCCATGGATGGGGCTGTTTGCAGAGACAACAGCTGCGTACTTTCCAGCAGTGTGATGCTCACCCAAAAAAGCACTCAGCCAGCAAATGCATCCAGAGTCTGAGCACCCATTTGGAGATGGTTTTCTTAACATCCAAGCTGAATCTACCTCATACAACCTGAGGCCATTCCCTCCACTCCCTTCACTAGTTACATGGGAGAGGAGCAGGACAACCCCCTTCCCCAGATAACCTTTCTTCAGGTAATTGTAGAGAATGATAAGGTCTTCCCTGAGCCTCCTCTTATCCAGACTAAATAATCCCAGTTCCATAAGAAGCTCCCCATAAGACTTCTGCTCTAGACACCTCACAGCTTCACTGGTCTCCTCTAGACACATCTCAGGATTTCAATGTCCTTCTTGCAGTAAGGGGCCCAGGACAGAACACAGAACTCAAGGTGAGGACTCACCAGTGCCAAGTACAGGGGGATGATGGATTCCCTGCTCCTGCTGGCTCCAGCCTTCTGCATTCCAGTTCCAATCTAAACCATTCCTCCTGTGATAGTACTTGAATCCTCATTTGGGGCTGGAGCTCAAGAGGTCAACACACCAGAAATAACACAACGTGCAACTGGAAGACATGTCTCAAAGCCCAGAAAATCTAACTCTCTGATCTTGGCACAACTCACCAACCAACAGCCATTCCTTGACAACTTGGCTGATCTGAGCACGAGGGAGGGGACCAGACAGTGGACCACAAGTGTCCATTTCCACTGCAGCTCCCTGTAGAAAACAGCACCAATCAGCAGGCGTGAACGAACTCATTTGCAGGCTTCACAGTGAATACGTTCTTTATACAAAAAAACCCACATCGATTCCTAATCAAAAAAGGGAGGAGTTAATATGGACCAAAGAAGTTCCTGCTCCTACACCTCATCCTCTCACCCCAACTTTCCTTGCCTCATCCCCAACTCCTGGATGATGCCCACAAGCTTAATGGCAGGTCTCATACCCATAGGACTCCTTTCACAATACTCCATCAGAAAGGATGTTACACTTGTTCTATACATTCAAGCGGACTGAGCAGCAGTATCTCAGTCACTTAAAACACACAGAAGCATCCAAACCCAGAGTACACACATCCCTTCCTGTGGTGCTGGAGCCCACAGCTCACCTTCACACCTCTGTCAATTCCTGGTGTTTTACACCCATGCAGCCTCACTACAGCTCCGTGGGTATTCATCAGGAGACTCCTGGAGTGCATTAAGGATAAATTCATGGTTCAGATATTAGACAAACCAAATAGAGGTAAAGTGTTGCTAAACCTGATGCCCTCCGATAAAGAGGGAATCATTAAAGAGGTTAAGAGGAAAGCAGTCTGGCCTGTAGCAACCACACCTTGGTTCAGTTTGTAGTCTTGAGGAATATGGGAGTGGCAAAGAGCAGAGCCAAGAGCTTTAACCTCAGGAGAGTGTACTTCCATCTGTTTAAGCAATTGTTGGTTGAGATCCCTGGACAAAGGAATGGAACAAATCTGACAGATTCAGAAGGACACCTTTCTGAGAGCACAAGAGCTCTTGAATAAAGTTCAACAAGGCCAAGTGTAAGGTGTTGCAAGTGGATTTGATTCAACAAGAGTAGCCCTGAGGAGAAGGAACTGGGGTCTCAGGTGGAAGAAAAGCTCAACGTGAGCCAGCAATGCGTACTTGTGAACTGGAAGGCCAACTGTATCTTGGGCTGCATTAAAAAAAGGGTGGCCAGCAGGGCAAAGAAGGTGATTGTCTCCCCCTAGTCTTCCCTTGTAAGGCACCACTTGAAGTCCTACATCAAAATCTGGGGTCAACAACACTGCAGAGATAGTGGAGCAGATCCAGAAGTAGGACATGAAGATGCCCAGAAGACTGAAGCACATCTCTTGTGAAGACAGTTTCAGTGACTGGGGTTGTTGAGTCTGGAGAAGAAAAGGCTCCGGGGTTACCTCTTCTACAGACTTCCTGTATTTAAACAGAGTTTCTAAGCAAGATAAATAAACCTTTTTACACAATCTGATGGGAGACATGGGACATGGGAGAATAGTTAAAATTAAAAGACAAAAGATTTAGGTTAGATTTTGGGTGGATTTTTTTACTCAGAGGGTGGTGAGGCACTGGAACAGTCTGCCCAGAGTAACTGTGGATACTCCATCCCTGGAGGCCAGGCTGGATATGCCCTTGGGCAACCTAATCAATCCTGTCTATGGCAGGAGTTTGGAACACGGTGATCTTTAATGTCATTTCCAACACAAGCCTCTATATTTGACATCATTTTAAAGGAAAGAAAATCTCTCTTTCAATATCTCTGTGACTGATAGGTTCTGCTAATACTTATAAAAGCAGCTCAGTATTTAAAGAATGAATAAGCTTTAAATATAAGCCCAAAGTAATCCACTCTTCCCTTAGTTCTCACTACATTGTCCTTTATATTCAGCATCATTTGAAAGCTCTACTGTTCTATAATTATCTGCTTCATCTATTATCATTATTTTCTTTCCGTGTTTCTATTTTTTAGCTTAGTTAAGTGACTAAATATATATTAAAATAAATAGTTTTAAGATGATCACTTTTCAGTCTTACAGAATATTAATGTGTACTGTCAAGATGTCAGCACACTCCTCATGTCAACACTGAAACAGGTGAGCAAAAGCAGGTGTAAATATCTCCACAGGAATTTTTTAATTACTTATCTCTTTCACTTTACCTGCAATTACGTTTTGTCTATTGGCTTAGATAGATAGAGGAGTCTTCTGCCAGAGAAATATCAGTCAGTTGGCTGAAAAAGGGCAAGAACCCAAAGGGCAGTAGTTCCCCACTCAGGAATTTCTGAGGCAAAACCATTTCTGGGATGTGCAATCCCACACATCCTTCCAAACACAATAGAAGGGACTGAGGCTTTCTTGTAGCAGTACCTAGGCTACTCAAGAACCAGATCTCCCCTACCATAGCTTTGGCAGTAGGCAACTGAAGGTTTGCCAGACAGCAGATTCTGCTTTATTACTGGATGATAAAATGCATGCATCCCTGGCAGGCAGACTCAACCCTCCTTTAAGAGCTGTAGAGCCCTCAGTCAGACCAGAGCTAGGATTGCTCCTGCTTGCAGAAACAGACTGTGTTACAACATCAGCCAGGTTCCACTCTTACCCACATGGGTAAGAGTGTATTTAGTGTTAGCAAGTCAAGGCGCACTGAAAAAAATCTCACAATCAACAGACCCTGCATGCACATGCAAAACAACATAACCATCACTGCTCAGTGAATCCAACCTTTGAATTAATTAAATAGTCAACACATAAAAATATCCAGTCTGGGCCGTGAAGCAATAGTCAACACTCTTGGTGTGATAACTAATTTCTGATAAAGAAGTCCACCTGGCCTGTGGTCGCAGCATTCCCCTCAGAAGCTGACCAAGATGTAAATTTTTGGATTTACAAGATAACCAGACCAAGTTTGAAGCATCTTTTCAGACAGTGATGGAGTGAAAATTAACTGACTAGGTTATATCTCACACTCCAAAGACAGAAATCAGAAAAATATTATTAAGAATTTTCTAGAATCCAATTTTTCTAAGTCTACTAAAGAGGAAAGCAGTTTGTAATAGTGACATCCAATTAAGCATTTTACTTACTGAAGAAGAAAAAAAGAGGGGAAAAAAAAAAGAAAGAGAAGAAAGAGAAGAAAGAGAGAAAGGAAGGGGAAGGGAAGGGGAAGGGAAGGGAAGGGAAGGGAAGGGAAGGGAAGGGAAGGGAAGGGAAGGGAAGGGAAGGGAAGGGAAGGGAAGGGAAGGGAAGGGAAGGGAAGGGAAGGGAAGGGAAGGGAAGGGAAGGGAAGGGAAGGGAAGGGAAGGGAAGGGAAGGGAAGGGAAGGGAAGGGAAGGGAAGGGAAGGGAAGGGAAGGGAAGGGAAGGGAAGGGAAGGGAAGGGAAGGGAAGGGAAGGGAAGGGAAGGGAAGGGAAGGGAAGGGAAGGGAAAAGATAGTAGAAGAATGATTTATATTTAATTTCAGAGCAAATATGTTGTCTTTGTCAAACAATTGCAGCACAATACTACAAGCTGTAATTCAACCTTTGTTTTGGGCAAATGGTTAAAATAATGTGATGAGAATTTCTTTATGGTTAGCTCTAGAGCTCAGAGTAAAGACCTTTCTTAAGGAAGGTCATCTTTTTGAGATAGTTCAGACCCTGCAGGACACATTGTTGCCCCCATTCAGAAAACAGAAATCATGATTTTAAAAAAGGAGTTGTTTTGAAATAACATAATATGACATCTCCACCATCTCAGTGCCCTACAGTTGTGTACAGCCTTTTGTTTTTAATGAATAAAAAGGCAAAAGGAAAACAAAATTCTGTGAGACAGTTGTTAGCACTATTTGCTCTTGAGGGAAATACAAATTAATTCAGCCCACTGCCAGTAGCACGGACTTGGGCATATTCTAGAGAGAAGATAGCTATTTAGAAAAAGATAATGCGGGAAAACTTCTGCCAGACATCTCTTTCTCTCTCTCACACACAGACATACACTTTGTCTTGTTTAAAATTCATGAAGATGAAGTACTGCTTTTGTTTCCTGTATCCAGGATGAGCCCTAATACTCTTGCCAAAAGCAAACTAACACACTGTAATTGTTTTTCATCTAAATTGCATGTCCTGTCCAACCTACTTAGCTTTCAAAGAACACTGGTGATACAGCTTTGATACACAGCTGCCAAATGATGAAGAACAGAGCACACAGGCAGATGGGTGTGATGGGAATTTTTAATCATTATGGCTCCTGGTCAGCTTACAGAGCAGTGAAAAATGGGGGAAAACACTGGGGGAAAAAATAAATAGAAATACTGTTTAAAGGAAGAAGGTGATTCCTATTTTCTTCAATAGGAATGAGGAGAGGAGAGGAGAGGAGAGGAGAGGAGAGGAGAGGAGAGGAGAGGAGAGGAGAGGAGAGGAGAGGAGAGGAGAGGAGAGGAGAGGAGAGGAGAGGAGAGGAGAGGAGAGGAGAGGAGAGGAGAGGAGAGGAGAGGAGAGGAGAGGAGAGGAGAGGAGAGGAGAGGAGAGGAGAGGAGAGGAGAGGAGAGGAGAGGAGAGGAGAGGAGAGGAGAGGAGAGGAGAGGAGAGGAGAGGAGAGGATTGTCCTATCAATCAGAATTTATAAGTAGTTGTCAAGCTAGCATCTCCTGCCATATATCTACAATTTAAGTTTATTTAACCAGTTATTTTTCTCAGATTTTATTTTCCTAGGACACCTTAATCTTTCTCCTTTCATCTCAGTGTCATCTGAATGGAAATGTGTGATGCAGACTTGAGGAAACAGATCCACGAGTAAATACACAATGGAAGCCATAAAGAGTCAGTTTCTCAAAGTATATCTTCAGTGAGAGTCAGTCAGTGCAAAAAAAGTATGCACACTTCATTATTGATTCCATACACTGCACATGTAGAAAAAAAGCTTGATTCTCCTTATCCATGCCTGTTCCTCACATGGCTTCAGCTATCACTTAATTCCTGCTTGTTCTTTGTCATTTTACCTTCATCATGACTTAGAACTGGTGATTTGAGTGCAGGACACCCCAGGACACCTCCTTCACAGATGCATGTGAGTGTGTAACACTGTACCAGGGAAGGAGCATAAGGAAGGCATGTGACAACACAAGGTAATCATAAGATGGACCTATACTTCATTCTGAACCAGATAAGGAAAGCAGAAGAGCACGTATGTGAAGGAGGGTAGCCAAACCATACTAAAGCCAATTATTATTTTTTTCAAAGTTGTAATATCTACTATTATTCTCTTGTTAAATGAAAATACAAACATTAATATCTTGCTTAGTACATAATCACTATTGTTCTCAAAATTAGTCAAAACCACTGGTTCTAAATGTCCGTGTTGTTGTGGTTTTTTTTTTTCACAGACTTCATATCTGCTTGTGCATACCTGTACTTCTGGCTTTGAAGAGACACATCAAGAAAACAGGTGTTCTCCCCTCTATTCGAGACTTTTCACAGGGAAACCAACTAAAGGCATACACATAAAAATCTACACTTTCCTATTGTTTACCATTGAATATAGGCCAGTTGTGACTTCTTTCTTTCCACAGATGGTACAGTCATGAAATAAGAGTAACCACATGTACTTACTTATCTATCTAATACTAAGGCAGATTGTATTTTCATTCTTATTTTGACTGAGTGATTCATGTTTGGACCCAGATGTTTTCAGTCCTATGAAGGCACAGTTCTCCAAACCATTAGTTCACAAAGCCTGTAAATTTAACCGGATTCTTAAAGCACATGCCTAACTTGGACAGATACTTTCATATCTTCCATATTGGCCTTTCAGTTCCGCAGTTTGGAGATGAAATAAAAGCTTCCTTCCCATGCCCCTATGCCTGCACAACACCTAGAACCCTAATGTTTCAAAGTCTTCAAAGATCTTGCTGCAGTTGAGACACTGACATGCTACTTAGTAAGCATTATCAAGGACATGATATTTATAACTTAACCAATTAGTCACTTTTTCTTGTATAAAGAGTCATTAACTTTTCTGTACAGTCTTACAGAAAGCTTAAAGCAAAGCAGAAAAGATGCCTTTATTGTTACATCTCCTTTCTTGTAAGAGAAGAAAAGGCAACATAACAAAACAAACCAAAAAAGCAAACCAGTATGAGGCACCAAACACTCTACTTCAGAAGTAATTGGTGTGCACAGAGTACATCTAGCTACAGAAGTCTCACAGCCTATCAGCAGTAACACAGACTGTGCATTAACTGAAACATGTCTGACCCTGGGTGAGCAGTGAAAGGTTAAGAGCAGAGCAAGTCAGCAATAGCCATAGCATGAACTTCACAAGCACTATTGATTTTATTGATTGAGTCACTGAAGTGCTGTTGTACATTAAGTAGGGAGGAACAACTGAAAATTGCATTAATTCAAATTGTTAAATCAATATTTAACAGCATTTGTAGTGGCTGTTGACCTTAAATGTGCCTTCAATAAAACAAAGATGAATCAGAACAGCCAGAGTTACAGGCAGTTGTGACTTAGCAGTACGACACAGAGTTCTCATGCCAGGAAGATTTCTTTATTGCTGTGATGATCGTGATCATTATGTTGTGTATTCATGCCTATTCTTCTAAGCAAACCTTTTATATTCTAACACAAGCATTCAGTACATTTCCACTAACAATCCTTAGGCTAGAAAGCAAGCAAATTCCATAACAAGTCTTCATAATCTGCAGAGGGTTTATCTTAAGCCTAGGTAGAAAACACCCCTGTTTATTCAGACCTTCTGTCTCCTTTCCAGAGCCTCATTATTAGCGAGTCGACATTTGATGAGGCCGAGATGACCTCTCCGTCTACCACAACAGGCAATCCATGTACCAGAATCAGAACTGAAGGTATATCTTAAGGATCTATATAAATATAAGACATTCCTTGTTGCTACTGTGTTTTTTGTTGCAAGAAAAATGGTCATGCTGTTTCATTGTACTGAGCAAGACGAAAGGATAAACTATTTTTTTTTAACCTCGTGCAGGTTGTTTAAAATGTTCATTCAGGTAACCATTGATATGGAATAGGAAGAAAAGAAAAAAAAAGATGAAATATTCCACCATAACATGGCTTTTCTGATCTGAGAGCAGAGATATTTTTAATCATGCTTCAGAAGAGAAATTAAAACAAGTAATGGTATGATGCGTTCAAACAGGAATGAGAGATAGGATGCTGGCTTGCCTGAGTGTATGCAACCATTACACACTGGTTGTGATCCTCACTAAGGGAGGTCAGCTGTATCCTAACTGCAACGTGGTCTGAGCCTCTGGAATTGTTTGGAATTATTCATCCATAGTGCACAACAGATGATTCAAAATACGTGGCTTCATTAAAAGAATGACAGCACTGCACTAGTACATCCAATAGAACAGAAATATGTTGATCCATTCAATTGAATTAATAAGCTATATTAAACCACATCTCTTTGAATCAGCAGGGCTGATTAGTCAGGAAAGCTAGGTTCAGCTCCTTGTCTTTCCAATTGCCAGGAAGGTATGTCAGAGATCCAATTGTCTTTCGTTGCCAGAAAGGTATGTCAGAGATCTTTTTTTTTTCCATTCAATGACGCATCTCTAGAAGAATGCTAATAAAACAGAAAGAGTGATGTTTCTTCTTTATTTAAAGCTAAGAACAAACATTTCCTACTGCTGTGTTTTAACTTGACAGGTAGCTGATAACTTTGCAGTCATTCACTCAATTTCATAGTGATATACCTGCTAAATTTTTGAATGCATACATCGTGGCCTAATAATTTAATTTTGAAAGCTCACTGAATCTTTTCTATTCATGATTGTACTTTCCTGGGTTGGAAGTTTTCCCATTCCTTTGAAGGTTAAGGCTGGAAAACAGAGGTGTAATAGAGGCATCATATTTCCATTAATACCTGAGTCCAGGCAGCACTTGAAAGGCAAAGTGACTGTGAATTAAGGAACAGCAAGCTCATCCGAAATGAATTTTCTATCATAGCAGGACCTTAATGCAGTACATTAGAGTCATGAATGTCATACAGACACATTTTCTAACAGCTTTCTTTTCTTTTAATGCACCTTCCTGTTAAAAACAAAGAATACTATACTGACACTAAGGCTGGAGCAATATAGATCTTTTTCTATTGATTCCACTTAATTCATTAGTGTAAAAGATCTAGAGTCAGAGCTAGTGTAATTACCCCTTGGGTGAATTTGTTGAGTGATTTCTTCCCTACTGTTAACTGCATTTTCACAATGAAGTTATTTCCCTCTTGTTTTATCAGTGAATGGATTTCATTGCCAAAGTAATTTCTTCCAGTTGAAGAATTAATTATGCCGAAAGAAAGAAGGAAGGAAGGAAGGAAGGAAGGAAGGAAGGAAGGAAGGAAGGAAGGAAGGAAGGAAGGAAGGAAGGAAGGAAGGAAGGAAGGAAGGAAGGAAGGAAGGAAGGAAGGAAGGAAGGAAGGAAGGAAGGAAGGAAGGAAGGAAGGAAGAAAGCCTGTGGCAGGTTGTTTTTTTTTCAATCATTCAATTCTCCAGAAGACATCAAACCATTGCTGGTGTGCACACTACAAACAGAATCAGAATTGTACAGTCACTCAAGTTGAAAGCAACCCTGAATGCTCACTTAGCACAGCTCCCTTGCAATGAGCAGTGACATCTCCAGCTTGCGCAGGTGTTCAGAGCCATATCTAGCTTGACTGAGTGTCTCCAAATATGTGCCATCCATCAGCTCTCTGGAGCAAACCATTTCAGTGCCTCATTACCCTTATTGTAAAAAGTATTTTCCTTACATCAACTCTAGATCTTCCCTGTTCTCATCTGCAAACCATTTCCTCTTGTTAAGACTTCCAGTCTCCCAGGAACATGCTGTATTTGCTACATTCAAAAGTGACCTGCATTTGTCATTTTATGTATGTTTCATCCCAATAGAAATGCTGCATCCATTCAAATGAATGCATATCTACCAGTGACTGCCTTTTAACTAAATGTAATCATAGAAAGAAGCATCCTGATTGCTGGAAACATTATGCAGTTCTCTTGTTGATTTTTGTACAGGTTTTTTATGATTATAAAGAGCCCGTCACTGGGCTTTTATGTTTGAGTAGGTTGTGCTTTACTATGACAAAAATTATGTCCTGTGCAAAGCAAGTGTTGTAGTGAAATGATGACAGTCATTTTAGGGCCAATTGAAAGTACCATCCTCAGGATATACCTTGATGCCAGTGACAGAGTGTAGCTATAAGACATCATTTGTAATTGAAAAGCTGCACTTCTTAGGTACCCATTTTCAACTGTGGTCAGATTTCAGAGTTCAGTATCCAGCATCTCCTAGCATTTTACTTTGTCCTTATGGATGCTAAAGTCTTTTTTATAAATCAGACTGCTGAGGCTTCCATGGGGAAGTAAGTTCATAGCACACCCAAAGAAAAATCAGTTTTCATTGGAACAGTCAAAGTATTCCTGAAATAAGAACTATTGCTCTGTCAAACTGTATTTTCCTATATCTCACATTTCTGGCATCAGAAGCTATGAGAAAAACATGTCTGAGAAAGCATGCTTTTTGCCACAAAATTTTCTTGACTCCTCTAATTATAAAAAAATAAATAAAAATCAACCTTGCCCTTGCCCAAACTTTCTATTCTTTAAGATTACAGAGAATCTTAGAAAGTTCCAGAGATTTTTGTTTTTGTTTTTTCTGCCACAAAGCAGCTGAAGATACAGCTGTGAATTAGAATTAATGACAGAACCTCATCTGCATACTGTATCACAGTATCAATTTCCTTCTCTGTAACAAGATGCAAAAGCAAATATGCAAAATATCATTTTGCTTTCAGTGGATAACATAAACCACTTCACTGAAAAATAATAAAGAACACAGTAAATGTTATATATGCAAAAGCTTCACTTGAGACAGTATATGTTTATTGTCCTATCTGTCAAAGATAGAACTGAAATATGTCATATCCAAAATATCACTGTTTATGCAAGCCTGAAATGAAATCAGTTAGCATTCTACTTTTCTGAAGTGGAGTTTTTGCATTAGCAAATGATGTATTTATAAAGAATTGATGATCAGAGGGCTGGAGCAGCTCTCCTATGAGGAAAGGTTGAGGGAACTGGGCTTGTTTAGCTTGGAGAAGAGAAAGCTCCAGTGAGACCTCACTGTGGCCTTTCACTACTTGAAGGGAGTATATAAACAGGAGGGGGAATGGCTGTGTATGAGGGTGGACAGTGATAGGACAAGGGGGGAATGGTTTTAAACCGAGACAGGGGAGGTTTAGGTTGGATCTTAGGAACATGTTTTCACCCAGAGGGTGGTGACACACTGGAACCGGTTGCCCAAGAAGGCTGTGGATGCCCCATCCCTGCAGGCATTCAAGGCCAGGGTGGATGTAGCTCTGGGCAGCCTGGGCTGGTGGTTGGAGACCCTGCACATAGCAGGAGGGTTGAAACTTGATGATCATTGTGGTCCTTTTCTACCCAGGCCAGTCTATGATTCTATGTTTTACATCAGGATTTTGATACTGCTCAACAGTGAGTAAGAGTATCCTTCCTCATCTTAGGTAAAACAAACTGTTGAGAATGTAGCTAGTCATTACAGCAGTCATTAGTGGGCTCTATTTACTCTTATCTATAGAAAGCAACAGAGGATGCTAGCATCTCATTGAAGAATGGCCAGGAAGAGAGACAGAATCACTTAAACTGTGTAAATAATTAAGAAATCGTGGAAGGGAGAAGCAGGGTGGAGCAACACTGGATACACAGCATTTCATGCAAACACTTGAAAAAATGTGATTATAATCAATGATTGCTACCGTTTGTCCAGCAAACAACACTAAAATCAGTAAATGCAAGAGCTTCATGAGCTGAAACATAAATGTGGA
The DNA here is from genome assembly GCF_054131305.1 of Coturnix japonica. Lineage (NCBI taxonomy): Eukaryota > Metazoa > Chordata > Aves > Galliformes > Phasianidae > Coturnix > Coturnix japonica. Next base: position 6,206,125 of record NC_140702.1, read on the forward strand.
GTGCTGTTATTGTAGCTACTCACAGCTCCTTTTCAGTCCTTGAGGAATCTGAAATGCATTCCTAAGAAGTATAGAAGGAAAAACTCATCTGTCTCTTAACTTCACAGGAGGAAGGAAAAATAGATGTGTAGCTCTAAACTGATTTGTTGTACTATTTGGCAAAAGAAATACACTTGATATTCATGGAGATATCAGAACCCGGGAAATTTCCCTAGTGCAGAGATGAGAAATAGTACAAGGGCTGATCTGATGGCACACAGATTAAGCTCATACAAGAGGAAGAAACAGGGCAGCCAATTCTGCTTTGCGGCCACTGCAGTCTTACCAGCACCAACTTAAATATAATTTGAGATACCCTTATCTTTAGGGTGTGAATATCTTGGATCCTGTAGTATTAGCCTGCACAATTAAAAGGTCCCTAGACAATGAGGCTTCTGAGCAGCCTACTAAATCCAACCTGGATGAAAACGTCATAAAAGATTTTCTCTCCAAAAAAGGACTTCAGAATAGGCATTTATGGAAGAAATCCCCTGTTTTCACCAAGGGTCTATTCAGAAATTCCTGTTAATTACAGAGCATCAGCAAATTACTCTAAACACATTCGGTTCAGAATTATTTTAAGTGCAAACTCTGTTACACACAGTTGAGTTCTACTGAACTAGAACAGTGTTACACAGAACATTAAGGGACTAATACTCTAAGCATTGACACATGTACCCAGTCTGCCACAGACAAGTAATCTTGTTAAGTCCAACTACTGATGGATATCATAATGCACATAAGTATGATTGTGCTCAGGATGAAAATCTAATCTAAATTATAGACCCATATAAATGCTATAATACACTCAGGTGATAGCAAAACAGGCAAATGCACACACATACACACACATACAAGTAGTAAATGTTATCCTTTCTGAATGGGATTCAAGGCTAAGTGCCAACAAGAAGAGAAAAAAATCGATGATCTTAATTAGACTTTAAGAGAAGAAATCATCCATCTCTGATGAGAATACTGATTTTGGATCTTAATTATTATTCTAATGGAATGACATTTGTTTGCAATTGAACAATTAATTCCACAATTTAATAAAAATTCAGCACAGTGGGAAATAATTCATCATATATTCACTGAAGGCAAAATTTCTAGTGCAATTCACGCACACATTTCAGAGAAAATGCACACTTGGTTATATTTTTATATAGTAGAAATAAGAGCTACAAACTGAAGGTGTTTTAAAAAGATAAATTGTGATGCAAATATTTCAGTACAGAAATCCCATGATGATTGTTTGATATTGCATCGTTCAGAAATAACTTCTCCAGAAACTCATGATGTTAAATGCTACCAGTGATGTAACTCCAACACTGTACTCTGCCATCCTAATAAATAGCCCCCACTTACACAGAGCTAATCTTCCACAGACAATAACTCTATGTATCAGAACAAAGATGACTGAAAAAGAGCACGAGTTTTATTGACCAGAGGTCTGAATATTGCATAACAGATCAGTAGCAAAGAACTGCAATGTGTGAAACGCTAAGCAAAAGCACATATATTTTTGCTCTAGATTTTAAATTTTTTTAAACATTTTTCTAATTTCCATATTTTTGCTTGAAGATTTAAAAATAGAGTCATAAAAGAAAAGAAAAAATGATAGCAGTGGTGTTCTTTCCAATATTCAGTTTCAGGGTTGAAATCAAATAAATATTTGATGACATAATGTAACATATTAGAAAGTGTTTATTGACCTCCAGATGAAAGTGTTATCGTTAGTGGGGTGCGTGCCCAGTGCACATAGCAAATAAGCACACAGAGTCAGAATCCATGTGAGGGTCTGTATTTTAATTATGTGCAGAACTACATGCTTGACGATCTCTTACTGAGCTATCACATCTCCAAATGGGAGTGCAGTTATTTATATATAACTGTTTTCAAAGGTATCGTTTTCCTTGTAGAGATTTCTTGTGTATCTCATAAAAATTTTAATGTAGGTAAGAGGACAAGTGTATTTCATGTCAGCCTCTGCATGGATCTTCTTTTTCTTAATAGTCCTAGAAAGCTAGTAGTACAATGTAATATATGGGGTACACTGGAGATCTACAATGCTAGGAAAAATGAATACTGTGGGTCTAATTTGAACAAAAGATCTTTTTCAGTAATTTTCTAGAACATAACAACTTCAGAACAGCATGGTACACTTTAATCTGGTGGAGGAAATTGCTACAAAACCAGTGTCCATCATTTTTCATCAACAGATTCAATTATGTATCTCACTGCCAGAGATAATAAACTGCCTGTTTAGACCTTGTTTACATTTATGGCACAATTTTTGCTCTTAAAGAAAGGTAAAAGCAAATATTTACCCCATCACTTCAGTCTGTCTCACTGTTTAATCAGACTTTCCAGAGTCTGACTGAAAGCCTGGAGTTTCTTTACTCCATGTCCCTTCAGTCTCTTAAAAAACAGCACAGCATGCTTGCTGAGCAGAATTAGTCCTAATCTTAATTATCTTGCTGCCTATTTTCTGAGCTTAATTAACTTTCCTTACTGCTTTTCTAAACTACCAGGAGTTCAAAACTCATTTTGTCTTATTCAGCATGTTAAGATTTCTTTTCCCTCGGTCCCTAGGACAACAAAAAGCTCTTTACAGACCTAATTGCTATGGCAAAAGCCACATGAAATCTGAAAGAAAATTAGTAACAAAAATATGAGAGCATATAGCCATACATGCTGATACAAGGGCTGCTCTGAGACTATTGCTTCCTATTTTATTATGTTGGCCCACGGAATCAGAGGCAGATGCTGGTGGAGTGGCAGTAGAAGCTGAACCGTCCTGGCAATGTTCTGTTACATTTTGTCTTCAGTGATGTAGAGTTGGCTCTCATGGCTCAAGAGTAGTAATGGAACAATATAAGCTCTTTAAGAAAGGTGCAAGGGAGATGAGGGGGAGATGCCACTCATTATGCTGTCGCAGATGCTTCCTAAAGTGAAAGGATATTGAGAATTCTTTACCAATGAGAAACTAAAGCATTGACATCAAAGTTAACACAAGGATGACAGCTTATTCAAATGAACATAGTACAATCCTTGTGATTCAGTAAGATACAGCTTGTTTTTAGGAGTATGATTTCAGTGGCCTACCATGATTCCAAAAAGTCTGTGCAAAGGAAATGAAATTCTCAAGGACAAGTTTCAGTGGCCTTAGTATTTAAGACCTCTTTGCTTCTCTTTAGTCATTAAATGCCCCTGTCTGCATATGATTCAGGCTCCACAGACCCCTGGAGGTTTGGAAAGTAAACCCAAAATCCTTATCACTTTTTCACCAGCACAGTTACCCTTCAGTGTACAGTGCAAGTGTTCAATATACCAAAACAAACTGTCTAAAAAGCTGTGCAAGATGCAGTAGGAAGTGCAGCCTGTAGGAGCCTGTCCTTGCTTACCCATACATGGGGATGTGATATGCTTTGGTATATTATTCCTGAAACAGTCTTTTAGTGTGCTTGAGAACAGCCCAACCTACCCCTACACTTTATAGCATAAGCCTCCATACTACACACTGCAAAGTACAAAGAGAAATGTTTCCCCAGCATTTCTGCTCCAGCCCAAAATGATTTCAAATGCATGTAACCAAACCTGTTAAAATCATCGGTAATGCTCAGACTGTTTGAGATGCCGAGCAACATGCCTTTGATTTGAGAGCATACTCAAAAAGAACAATATTACTGCTTCCAGGGGGAAAAATTTCAACATGAGTTGGTAGCATGAGACTCTTCAGACCTTGACAACTCTGTTTTCACACTCAGAAGAAATCAGGTTTCATCTAAAGGGGAATTACTTTAGTTTATAACCAAAATGAGCTGATTTGCAGAAAATGCTTCGCAACTGAAGTATACTGTGTAAAACCTCCTCTCACACACAAGAATAAAAAATAATAGCATACAATAATACAATGAACATTTATTATTATGCTCTCTTATCTCACTCATTTCTTCTTTAGAATTTTGACAAGTTTGCATCCACACCTTCTATTACCTTGTATTTTTTAGCTTAGATGCTTGATCTAATAATGTATTTTCTTAGGAACATATAAAGAACATACAGATCTTTTTAGTTATTGTATTTTTATTTCTATTTCTACAGCTACCATGTCTGAGTTCCTCTCTTATAACAGGAAGCTATTTTGAGGCTCTGGCTTACAAGGGCTGTCTCTAAAAGAAGTGTGTATTCCTTTCTCAGTGTCACCTCACATAACATTTGTCCTGATTTCTTATTTGCTTATAATAAGTCTAGTCCTGCTTACCTCACAAGCTACAGAATTGTTTTCTGAAATCAAGTAAACTTCTCTGCTTTTTGTCAGTGGAATAATGGCAGCCCTCAGCATTGTTAAAACCACTGTTCTCTTCTTTCAGAGCACCAAGCAATTTATAGCTTTATTTATAACAACCAAGCAAACACAGAGCAACCACATCTTACCATCCACTCTAGGTTCACATCTAGATGCATTGTGCAATACTGCATGCTTCTCAGGAGTGGCCTGCTACACTCACAAAAAGACGTTATGACAGATACACTGAAGTCCATGATACTTCTTGTTGGGAAAAACCTATGGAGGTTTACAAATGTACATGCTGATAAAAGGTTCTTCCATCCCACAGGTAAAGATGTGTCTGTTGTAGTTTCCATGGAAGTAAACAGAAGTCTGAAGTGACCAGTGTATTAAATGCCAGCACTGAATAATCAGTTTCATACATAGTGAAGTCCTAGTGCTATCAACCAACTCCTCAGCCCAATGGCAGTTCCAAGGACTCTTCACAATGGGTCAAGATGCAGAAAAGGTGGACAGAGACAAATAACCCCAGATGGAAAAAAATGGCCCCCATTCCATGTACTAATTCATTTTGCCTTTGTCTTTTCCCATGGACCACATTATACTGTGATAAAGAGCTCTCACTGTTTTCAGACTGAATGAGCCAGATAAACAAATTCCTTAGCAGTCTCCAGAAGCTGCTTCATGTGGGTGTTACTCTGACAGTTTTCACCTCAATAAACATTAGCTGCACCCAATTACCCCATTAACCTGCTCAGCCTTGTTCTGTGCCCTCATAGGCTTATCAGCTGAGCATAACAGTGACTTGTGTCATTTACAGAGATCCTGGCACTACACCTAGAGACTGAGCTATTATTATCGCCTATAAAATGTGGAGATGATTTTAAAAGCTCTAATAAAATCACTGTCTGTTCATATGTCAGGCTTCAGTTTTATTTTGTTTGACATTTTGCAATCCTGTGTAAAAGAAGCTCCAAATAATTCTCAACTCATCATTGTTCATTTAGTTCTTTTTATCTTTAGAGTGTCATTTGAAGCTATCCTCTGCAAAGATAATTAGTCTGAGAAATGCTGCAAGAACCTTTTCCTCAAAGGAACCTAAAGAGATGTACAGAGACTGAACCACTTGTTAGCAACAAAAGCTGAAGGCACAAGTGGAAGACAAGCATGCCTGTGCTGCAACCGCAAAAGCAGCCCAGGATCCAATACAGCCTTCATTATGTACCTTCAGTAAAGGCACTGCAAGTCAGAATGGCGTTTCCTTCAGTGGCTGCAATCTTTTCACATTTCATTAACAACCTCTTCCAGTTCTATGCACTGGGTAGCCTAAAACCTGGAAGGAAAACAAAGGGTTGGGAATTTAACAGCCAACTGAGTCCCCTTTGAGAAGAAACAAGCACAGGTATGCTCAGCTATTTTCATCTGGCTTTATGACAGACCTAAGAGATCACATATCACCACCTGCATGCTTTGGATTGTTTTCCTTGGGTTGGGGTGAAAAGAAAGACCAGTTTTCTTATAGGAAACAAATGCCTGCATTGTGATGGACAGTTAGCTGAAGGAAGAGTTTTGTATGTATTAAAGTCCATTAGTTATTTATCATTCTCTGTAATTCATTTCAGATGTATGATTTCGTATACCAAAGATCTGTTACTTTAATGTTCTTGCAAGTCAATAGGGTGCTGAGAAATATCCTCCTGGAGGTCTAAGGAGAAAAGAAAAAAGACATTAGATGTTGAAATTTGATGAAGCAAATGCAGAGCAGAGACTCAGCAGTTTTATCACTAATGAGCTTTCTCAGAATTACACACAACACATGCAGCCCCTCCCCCCTTTTTCCTCTTCATTTTTTTCTGTAGGCTCAGAATATTAATTCATAAAAGCTAGTTATTATTCATCACAGTCACTCTTGATTTATTTGCAATAACTTTTATATCTTCCCTTGCAATTAACAAATCACATACCTCCACATCACAAATGAGTGACGGCTGAGGCAGTAGGACCTCACTAGTAATTACATAATGTGGATAAGTCCAACTCTATTATTCAGTAATCCTAGGTGTAAAAATTCAATACTGTCAGAGTGCAAATGGTGCTGAATTAAAAGCAGAACATGCTCTTCCATAGAGAAAATATATCTGATTTCAGTTTGTAAATGACCTATGTTGTGTCATTTTCTGTTAAAAACAGCAAATAAGCAAGAATTTTCTGTGTATTCCCAGATCACAATTCCCTCATTTGTTCCAGCATTCTTAGCTCAATCTCTTCAAAAACCTTTAGTTTTATCTTCTTACAAAAACAAACTGCAGTTAAACTTCATTTTGTGAAAATCAGAAGGACTGATCGTCCTGGAAAATAAATTACTTAGATCACTGCTAAGGAGCCAGACTAGCTGTTCCTAAGTGCACTGTAGCAATAACCAAAGAGCTCCTTCTAGATCAGCGCATTGACAGATGGGCAACATTTGTAGACGATGCTTTTTAATTGAAATGTCAACATAATAGCTCTACAGCAATAAATGGAATAGTAAGTAAGTGTGCTAGATTCTCGATTCTCCCTCAGAAGTAGCAAACAATAATAATAATAATCAGGACTACTTCAAGTTGACTCGGAACCTACAATTAGTCATCGTTATTAGCTACGGTCTGTGGTAATGGAAGGGCTGCAGCAAATGGGAACGGCCCCCTCCAGCCCCAACCGTGACAAGATCCGCCAGGTGGTGCTGTTCTATCAGAAATCCAGGAGCTCGGGGTTCCTACTTGAAGGAGAGAAGAGAGAAAAAAATACACTGAGAAAATGGAAAAACATTCTCTGAGGGTTTGAGGAGGTCGTTTGCATTATTTTAATTTTCACTGTCAAGAAAAGAGGGTGAAGTTCCAGAGGAAAGTTGTATCAGCTGCCACCTGATTACCTCCGTGATTGCTGGCTGCGTCACTTCTTTACTTGAGAAAGTGGGGTAAGAAAATTATACACTGATAGATATCACAGCTGCACTGGTGAGACTTTTCCTTTGTTTTCCAAGGCAGCCTGTTGTATTTTGACTGCACTTCCAATTAATAGTCTGTGTCTGCCCATAAACCTTGAGGGAATACTAGGAGGACAAGGAGTCACTAATCAGAACAGGCAGGTGATGTCTTAGCCGGATAGAGAAAACAGAGGAATAATAAAATCAAAACAGCATTTTCAGAAGAATTTAGTGTAAATGCTAGTTGGTAGTTCTGTACAGAAGAAAATGTTAAACACTTATGGGTTTATGAGGTACAATGGGTAAGTTTTCTGAAGGGTGATGGGGAGAAAAGTGTGGGAAATTCTGAGCCAGTAGAGCAACAGAGAAGATCCATAAGAACAGAACGGTGGAGATTTAATGAACTTTGCTTTGAACAGGATTTAGAAAATAGGTTCTATTGATGAAGGGCTACATGGTGTTAGAGGAGAATTCAAGACAGCATTTGCAGATGGCCAGTGAAGATGCGGATGAGCAGATTACCATCTTTTTTTTTTTTTTCTAGTTAGTACAATAACCAAAGTCAGAAGGGACCTGAAAGAATCAAATCCTATTCCTACCTCCACACAGGATGACCAAAAACTCCCCATATCTGAGAGCACCATTCAATTGTTCCTTGAGCTCTGGCAGCTTGGGGCCATGACCCTGCCCTGGGGAGCCTATACTGTGCCCACTGCTCTCTGGTGAAGAACCTCTTCCTATCACCCAGCCCTCACCTGACACAGCTCCATGAAACTTGGCCCTGTCACTATCACAGGGCGCAGAGCTCAGCACTGCCCCATCACTCTCTATGAGGAAGCTGCAGCCAACATGAGGCCTCCCCTCTGGGCTGAGCAAACAGAGGGACCTCTGTAAGGCTTCTCTGGACAGCTCAACTTCGGGACATATACAAACTTACTCAGTATACCTTGAAGCCTAGTGTGAAAGTTGTAGTTGAAAACACTGTAGAAGGCTGTTCCTGTAATTGGGCCTTGCAGAATCTTGTTAGTGACTGGTTGCCAGCCTGATATAACCCCCTTTACTATAACCCTATGAGCCTGAACAATTAGCCAATTATTCACATATTACACTGTGTTTTTGTCTGGCTTGTAGGCTGGACATTTTATCCAGAAGGATGCTGCCAGAAACAGTATTGAAAGTTTTCTTGAAATCCAAGAGGACTGCATCAACTGGCTTTTGTTAACTGGATGGATAACATTGCCATACAAGGAAATTAAGTCAGTTAAACATCTTCCAGTCAGCTCAACTCCATTAGACTTATATGCTTCTAACAGAAAGCTTAGAAAGAAAGATAAACCCTGAAGTTAGATTGAATATACAAGGTATGGTTTAATATGGTGACCAGCTAAACACCACAAAGCCTTTCGGTCCCTCCCTTCTATCCTGCTGGGACGGGGGAGAGAATCAGAAAAATAAAAGCAGAATCTGTGGGCTGAGATAACAACTATTTTCTGAGACTGAAAAGAAGACAGAAATAACAGTAATGATAATAATATTTACTAAATGCACAAAGCAACTTTTCACCACCAGCCAACAAATGCCCAGCCAGTCCCTGAGCAGCAGCTGCCCCCAGCTTGGCCAACTCCCCACAGTTTAATATTTTTTGATGTCATATGGTGTGATATGATATGGAATATCCCTTTGGCCAGTTTAGATCAGCTGTCCTGGGTCTATCTCCTCCCAGCTCCTTGTGTTCCCCAGGTCTATCTCTGGTGGGACAGTACAAGATGAGAAAGTGAAATGTCATTGGCTCTGTACAGCACTGCTCAGCAACAACTAAAACATGGGTGTCTTATCAGCACTGTGTTGTTGTTTGATATTTTTTCCTAAAGCTGAGACGTAGCATCATACTGGACACTATGAAGAAAAACAACTCTCTCCCAACTGAAACCAGGACAATATTAGTGAAGAACAGTTCTAGTGCTTTTCTGTAAGCAGAAAGCAATCTGCTGAAGAAAAATTACAGGTTACGATCACAATTTAAAATGCATGTATAAAATAGCGAAAAAACATACTTTTAAGATTATAGGGTTTTTATACCATTTTTTATGCTATTGGCTTTCTAGATAGATAGCTAGAGTTTCATTCACTATAGTAGACAAATACAGAATAACAGTGTGCCCTGTTGGACAAACTGCAAAGAAGAAATTTTAAGACCTTCTCCACCTTACTTAGGTGAGAGACACAAGCAGTTCGAACAGACTTCTCAAACACTCACCATTAATTGGTAACAGAGACTAGATAAAATCAGCTGAGTTCCCTTAGCCTTTGGCAAATACCTACACATCTTCAAATTTCACTTAGTGTAATTGTAACAGCAGGTGTACTGTTATTCAGCTCTCAAATGTGGTGTTAACTTCATTAGCTTGTGTTTGTACAATGTTTTAAGCTTCTCATTAGAACATCCACAGAGGTATTTTTGACTAATGAGGGACTATTGCTATAACCTATCGCTGCACAATTCCAACTTCTTTACATGCAGACAAAATGGGGCAAATCCTTCTATGTGATATACTGGTATAATAGTCAGTTTCTATGGTCAGGTGGCACAGAAATTCTTTCCATTATGCTGAAAAAAGGAAATCTAAACACAGCTGGTAAATATCTCACCTAGTAGCAACAGAGTGCAGCTGCCTACAGCCTCATCACACAGCTTGAGCTGCTGCCCAGGGGGCTCTGCCAACAGTGTGGTGGGCTCCAGCCCCTCAACCCAGTCCTTCCAGCAGAACCCTCCACAGGTACAGCACTGCCTTATCCACATAATAGAATGGAAATGACCCCAGAGATCTAAATATGCAGTTTACTCCAAACAAAACAAAAATCCTGTGTTCAATACAGGTTTGTATTGAACACACAGGTCAAGTGTCTGTTTCTGAAATAGTTCTCTTCAGGACAGTACACTTTCTAAGGTTATCTTTGCTCCCAAGAAGGAAAGACAATGGGCAAAGTAATTTAAATCCTGTGCATAGCTAAATATAATACAATCTTGAAGGGAAAAGAGCCACACCTCAATCTTGTTTCCTCTTTTGCTGCAATAAGTTTTCTTCTAATTATCTTAGCATAGAAAAAGAACAACATGTATTGCCTTTAACAAATCTGCACAAAGAGAGACAGCAGATTAAAGTAGCTCTTCACTTATGTAGGGGCTGAAATTTGTTTCTGAAAAGATACTGAAGAGGAAAATGATTCTTTTGTTTTTTCAGATGCAATTTTGTTTTGAATTTAGAAAACAGTCTACTGTACAATCATGTAAGATTAAGTCAGACTTCCTGATTCTTCTTGTGCTTGTGTTAGGCATAATAAAAATACACAGTAGCGGTTGTATGGAAATTTAACAGTGGGGATCATATTAAAACACAACAGCCAGGCATCAGAGGAGTAAGCTGCCATCTTTCTGATGGAGCAGAAAAACAGGTTTCAATATCCTGCATGTTTCCTGGATCTTTATTTTTCTCATGAACAAGTCTAATCATTTTCTGAGAGAATCTGAGCAATGAAATATATAATTTACTCAGACTGTGGGAAATTTCCTATCAGTTGAGTCCTTTCCACTCCTTCTATTAGGCTCACTGTTGCAACAGAGGATTATCTGACAGTGGTCTGACTACAAGCCTGATGAAATACGTAAAGTTTTTGTACACCTCAGTGGAGTTCTATGAGATGCCTCAACATCTCACTTCATTTTAGCAGTTTGCTCTATTGGGATTCTAGAACTGGCCTTGCTAGAGTTTTGTTCCTGTTATAAACTTGTTGCTCTTTTCCTGACAGCTATATTAACAGCTGCTATCTCATTATGTGCCTCATGTGTTATTATTGGCTCATGCACCATCCTGGTGCTGCTACAGTGGATAAACACTACTGGAATTCTGGTATTTTATTCACTATTTTGTTGAGACATATAGCCCTTAATAGAGGGTGCCAGTGCACAGGCAATGACAGCACTGCACGCTGTGCAGACCAGTACCTCATTTACAGATTGCAGTGTTCCATAAAGCAGAATCTAAATGGAAGACAGCCAGCATAAACTATGCTCATACCTTAGATACGATGACAATCCTATGGGTAGGATGAAATTTTCAGTGTTTCATTGAGCTTATGTCATTCACCTCAGCAGTTGCCAGCCTGGTGAGATAAAGCCCCTTCTCAGTTCTCAGCAGCATTTTACTGAAGGCTGTAATCCTCACAGTCACCATATAAAGAATAAAAAGAAAGGTGCACTTTTTAATGTAAAAATCAGAGAAAAATTGCTAGCTTTTGCACAGCTTTGTGCAAAGCCAACACCATTAGATAAATCGGTTCCGTGCACCCTTCCACTGACCCCCATGATTCTATGGATCAAAACAGACTAATTATGCACCAGGATACTCCACACTTATGGCCTGCAAATTCTAAGATTTAGGACAAGCTGATAAGACATCCCCTCATCAATTCACCTGCTCTTTATTGTAAAATCTATAAAGTTTTGTTGCTACGCTCCAGCCAAGACATAAACTATCTTAAAGTTGTACATAAAAGCATTTACTACCATCTCAGACTGCTAGTATGACATCCTGCCACAAACACAACAGCTGGTTTCTTGTTCTAATTTATTCTTGGATAGTAGAAAGATTGAGTGTTTTCTTCAGAATGGAGTTTCAGACATCTCTGTTTCTTTGTTTTTCTAATGAAGTCTTCTTTTACCATCACTTTGACCTGTAATTTTTAGTCACTTTATCAGTTTTCTCGTTTTCAACATAAACAAAAACCTCACTCAGAATATGCAGGTTTCACCACATTTATTTTCCTTCTATCTGATAACATGAGATTATTCCATCATCATACAGTGACTTACAATAAACGTAACACAATTACAGTTGCTAATATATTTCATGGTATGTCTTTACCCAGAAAAAAAATACTTTGGGAACTGAGAAAGCAAAAATAAACCACCATCTCTGCTACCGGATTAACTTACTTTGAAAAAAAGTTCCCAGCATGAAGATGATAGAAAATAAAAGAGAACTGTACATTTTTCAGGAGAAAATGTAATCTTTCAGTGTTGTCTGCGCAGACAGGATAAAACTGTATGAGGTTCAAGGACACAAGTGACTTATTTTTTTCCTGTCTGCCTATCAGAAGTAATTGCAACAGCACTGGACTCCACAGCATACAATCTAGTAAGAGAGCAGTACTGAGTGTCAGTGGCAAAGGTCAAAATTAAAGGATATAGTTCTGTGACTGAGAAAAATGTACATATGCTGGGCAAGGGAAAGTGTTGAAAAAGAAGTAGTAGATTAGAGGAAGAAAAATAAATAAATAAATAAAGAGATAGCTGCACCATTGGTGATATCAACTTATCAACTTCTTACTAGACTGGATCCATCACTGCAGAAAAAAAGAAAGATACACTGGCAAAAACTGTGCCCATTAACTACTGCTAAGAGATCTGAAAGAAATAGCTCAAAGAAGTACTGTCTTTGCCACATGCCTGTGTATGTATGCTACTTACCGAGTCCTATCATGGAAACTACAACAGATACAAGGAATCCAATAATACGACTTCAAAGAGCAAATTCTCAGCTACAAAACACTATTTTTCAACACCGTCATCAGCATTAGCTATATGTTTTTGCCAGTGATGAGCAAGATCCTGCATGCCACGCTCATAAAAATCCGCACCAGTGGAAGTGACACTGTCACTGCTTCCACTGCTGAAAGGCACCACCCACCTCAATGTGCTGACATCCCTTGTTTGGTCTCCATAAGTGCTCAACAAGCATCAGTGAATAACAGTAGGTGAATTTTTTTCCCCATGGAGGAATTCAGCTCTACATCTCTTCTTTATACACGCTTCCATACACCCTTCCAATAAAAACAGCATGAATTCAGGTTTCATCTCATGCACAGCTTTGTGAACTCCTAACTTCAATCCACCATCTTCTTTTCCAGCTCCAAAACAATCTCCTAAAAACATGCTCACAGAGGTACTAGAATGCCACAGTAAATTCGGTTCATTTGAGCCTGATTGTAAGGAGAGGAACTCTCAGACTGAGTCTTAGGCTTATAATAGCATCATACCAACATTGTACCACCACTAATACCACCACAAATCTTTCCTGCCTGCCTCCTTTCCATGAACTAAGGCAACTACTGCTACAAACAGCCACACGTTTTGCCCAGTGAGGATGTGAATGTCCCTTGCCTGGAAACATTCAAGGCCAGGCTGGATGGGGCTGTGAGCAACCTGGTGTAGTGGGACATGCTCCTGCCTATAGAAGGGGGTTGGAACTACATGATATTAAAGGTCTCTTCCAACCCAAACCATTCTATGATTCCTTAATGTGACCCCTCTTAATACTCATCAGCTGCAATGTGGAGGGTACTATCCCACACATTCGTTTCATTTCTCATGGCTGTACATAATGCCTGTGTTTCTGCAACAAAGTCCATGTAGTCAGATAATACCACAAGTGTAGCCACAGGAACATTTATCCCAGCAGCAAAGCATGTGATCAATCTGGAATGGCACCAGCACAGGGAAACCTGGAAACCCTTTAGTACAAACAGAGGAGGAAATTCTTTACAGAAGGGATGGTGTGGATTTGGAACAGCCCAGGGAAGCTGTGGATGTCCCATCCCTGGAGGTGTTCAAGGCAAGGTTGGACGACACCCTGGGTATGATGGTGTCTGATGTTGGCAGTTCTGCTTATGGCAGGGGCCTGGAAGTAAATAGGCTTTAACATCTTTTCCTACCCAAGTCATGCTACTGTTCAGTGATTCAGTAAACCTATTCAATGTGATCGTGTTATTGAAGGCTGGAAAGCATACATTTAACCTATGTGCACATACCTATGTATGGCACAACCTATGCACGTGACAGAACACAGCAGTTTTGAAAGAGTCGGGGTGCTTTGTAAGAGAACAATGCTGTCCATTCTGTGGACAGCAGCATGGATACATAAACTTAAAGGAAAGGAAATAAAACCACAGTGGATCCTTGCTGAAAAAATCCGGCAGTTATTCTAGACATAGAAAAAAACAATTGTGCTTTTTCTGTGCTTGCTTTTTAATGCCCAGAGGGAGCACAGTTGTCTTTCTGACCTTTTATGGAAGGTTTTCGTTACACTTTCACACACAGTTAGTTTTCAAATATAAATATTTCTCACTAATGATTTACAAGCTCACTATATCACTTCAGCTTTCCAATCAGTTACAATGACGTTTGTTTCTTTAAAAAGGACTTTTTATCAGAAGTGGAAGGATGTCAGCACAACAGTGGAGCCAAGGCTGATTCTCCTTGTGACCAGAGTTTCCTTTGATAGATTTGTTGAAGTTTACAGCACTTGTTGTATAGAGCAGGAATATATAGGAATAAATAATTATTGCATGGCTCACCAGCGCTGTTTCTGCAATTTGTAATCAGCAGCATCAGGTAGAACCAGAATCACAGAAAGGCCCAGATGGCAGGACCCAAATACACATAGCACAGCCACTGAAAGAGGAAGACATTCAGGAAAATTTTAAGCAGCTTGAGCACTGCTCCTAAATACAAGTGGCTTGATTTGCTCCAGAAGACATCTGAAAGGATCCAGAGTATGTATTTCACTCTTTTCTTTCCCTTTTTTCCTTCCAAGAAAAGAAAGTCATATATTCGGAATGTTCAGTTTGGATGACTGTTTGATGCTTATGTGTGCTACTTGACTCTAACACTATTTCTGTCTTTTAGACTTTCTGTTCCTCTTGCTTCTGCCATGTGTAGATTTCATTATGATTTGCTTAATAATGATCACAAGATAAAATCTATATTAAAAGAGAGAGAGAGAGGGAGAGAGAAATATCCACGTTGACATCAGAGTTTGACAAGATTTCCTTCAGCTCACCAATAAAACATGAGAACATTCCAAACACAAACATACTGCCCACCATTTCTTTATAGATGCTGAGAAAAGAAAGAGAGGGCTGCGAACAATGAGAGCTACAATCCACGTGTTTGTTCAGTCTCACTGCAAATGCTTATTGCCGTGCAGATCTGAAATGAAGATTAGCACAAGTTCGGAGTCCTTGCAATGTTAACTCGACATTATGCCTTGCTTATCATTTCTTCGAATAACTTCATCATTTATAACCATCTTCTACAAATAGCTATACATGCAAATTTTCAGTTAATGTTTGACTCTGAGCAATCTGGTTTTGTCCAGTAGGTGTTTTGTGCATTGAGGTTTAAAAGCTTATCTGCATTTAAGATTAATAACATTGACTTTATTTTATGGCGTCTACATGCAGGCATTTGCAAAACAAATCACAGCAGGAATGCACTCTAGTAATTTTGACATGTCAGAATAGGTGGATACAGTCACTTTTGAAAGATATACTGTTACATTGTTTAAAGTTGGATAATTAGAGCAGAATTCTTGAGACAACGTTAACACTTCTGGTAAAAGTTTGTCGATGAGCCATCAACTGCATCAGAAGTTGTGTTATATTCCTTATATTAATTCATCAAAACAATTTATTGCTGTTAATGCTGACACGCTACCTCCAGCCTTGATGAGATTTATTACAAAGTAAACTTATGAAGTGCTCCAGATAAAAGAGAAAACTAGCTTATCGTGTCACATGAATTTGTCACTTATTAACTGATTTAAAAAACCAGCCAGTGCAGTAATCAGACCAGAAGTGCATTTCCCACTGCAGTGAAAGGCTGCGCATTTGAAGGATCACTACAGACCAACCAGAAGTTGCCTAACTCATCAGTTGGCTCCATTAAAATGAAGAGAAAGGGGAATTCTTTGGATAATTCCATTTCTGAAGGTCAGAGCAGCTTCCGAAAGTCGAGCAGCATCTCTCCAGCCAGCCCTACAGAGAGTTCTGGATCAGTATTTCTAAGGTAAATAAGAAGGTTTTTGAGTACTCTGTACATACTTGATGCTGGGATGGAGAGTGCAGCAGCACAGAAGGGCTCTGGGACAAAGAGAAAAGCACAATGGCCAAAAATACCTCTTAATTTTTTGAAGGCAATATACACAGAGATGATCAAACAATTTGTCATTACTGACTGCAATGGAAAAAGGAGAGTAATAGTGAGTGTAAATGGGAGATTTGTAAGAAAGGAAAGAGTATTGTTTTCTCTTTGTGTAACTACTACACTTATTTAGGGATTTGAATGTGTACAGTACACTAATATACTCGAGTCTTAAAATGACCTCTACGGGGTCATCAAATACTGTCTCTGATATTTGAGTGGATCTCTGTATAAAGCAAATTTAAACTAGGTTAGAACACAACTTGAGAAAATATTTTCGTGTGTGTTTTGGCCTATAGCTCATGTACGCTGAGATTGCTACAGGGGGTTATGACAGAACAATCACAAAAATAATCACAAAAATAATTTCAAGATGAAATCTCTTTTCTTTGAGGTGTAGAGATGCTCGATTGTGGGCTTACATCTCCACTGTTGGAAGATTTCTGTGCAAATCATGCATATTTTTGACAGCATAGAAAAGTGAGGAAATGCAGTGTCAAAGTATCACTAGCACGTGTCTATGTGATCTGCAGGGATCACCTCTACATATTGTCTGTCTTAAATTATATTCCTTTGTGGCAACATGACAGCTCATGTTACTAATTGGGTAACAAGTATAAATAAGTCTGTTAGCCTCATTTTTTTGTCTTGTGAAATGTTCTGACAGCTTTTTAAGACTCTAACTGTATGTTTTCCTTTCCAACTTAACTGTCCATCAGCCTGCACAAAGAATGAGTAGCCAGAAATTGAGTTTCAATTGGATGTTTTGAGGGCTTTTACCTAGAATTAATTACTTAAAGCCTGCTTTTTGAAACAACGTCCACATGGCTCTTCTTGTGCCTCTCTAGATTCAACTTGTAATTAGGCATCAAACAAGAGGGCATACAGTATTGGAGGGAGAGTTCAACACACGTTGGTGATATTTACCTGTTTGCAATTCAGGCAATAAGAAGTTTATACTCTTTCCTCTCTCCAGCATGGAACTCCAAGCAGACACTTGCCCACTTCTTATTTACCACGGATAACTGACACATAAAAAGTTACATGTACCCTGATAGCAATGTGATGAATCCATAAAAAGAGCAGAGTTATTTTACTTCTGTTTCTCAATAATCAACCTCTCTGCTAAGTAGAAAGTGGCTGGGTTCAGACCTTCTAGATATCCAGTTTATTCAGTCATTGCTGCTGTAAGAAGGAATATTTGGGGTCACAAAACCTGGTGTGAAACTGTACTTCCAACAGTAGCGAATACAGAATAACAGGATGTAAATACAAGACAATCCAATAAGAAACATGCATCATTGCACTGCACACTGTGAGTTCAATAGCTCTACGGAGCTCTCACTGAACTTGCATTTCATGTGCTTGTCACAGTCATAATTTGCTTATCCAAGACAGGGCGCATGAAAAATCAGGGAAACTATTCTTTAGAAAAAGAAGTTTGGGTTTTCAGTTGGTATTTTCAATACAATCCTACTCACTGAGAAGATACTTGCCATAAATTAAGATGTATCCACAGAGACAATTTTTTGTATTAATGATTGCTCCTGTTCATCCTAATTATTCATGCCTGAGGCCTAAAACTGACTAAACAGCCAAGTTTTTACACACTTCTCTTTGCACTTCACTGTAATTGGCACCACACAGATGAACATGAATTCGCCAGAATTCAGGAAGTTATTAACATTTTCAGACAGGGAAGCTCACAGCTTATCACCATGGCAGCATGTTATTCCTGACACCAAGAGGAACCGATTTCAAAAGCAAATTAAGACTCTGGAGCTGTAGCTGAGGTGTCATCCATGCATAATTGTTTAGAGATTTGGACACACATGTGAAGCATTTTATCACTAGGAATACACTGAGTTGCTCTCCCATCTGAACAAAAGATTTTCCAGTGTTTCAGGACAAAACACTGACCAATATAAAGAAAGAAAGAAAAATCTCAGCCATTGGAACCGATCTCTATAGTGCAAGCCAATATCCTGCATTCAGACCTTCTACATTCTTAAAAATCTTCAAGAGTTGACCAATCTTCAGAATGATCCTTAAACAAAACAAACACACTGAATACGGGAAAATGTGATTTTTTAATCAGTTTTATCAGAACTACAGACCAAAAGTTCTGTGAGCACTGTCAAGTGGCAACACTAAAAAATAATTAAAGGAAATAAAAAAGTGTTGCATGGAAAAGCTAAGATTTCTAGGGGCACAGTGATGGAAATGGATGCCAAAATGTCCCCAACATTGCTTCTCCAATTCTGACCAAGTTCTCAATGTGATCAGTAGAGATTTTTGATGAAATTTTGCTCTTCCTGTACTTCATCCTTGAGAACTTGTGTTCAGACGTGCATATGTTGCCAAAAAGCAATGGTATAAATAAGATGTGACTGTGAAGTGAGGGATATTGCTCTTCTCTAAGAGAGGTCTTATAAAGTTATGGTAAAGACACACAACCAAATCTTGAGTTCAATATCTGATAGCAATTATTTGCATTCCATCACCAGTAAGGTATTTGTGTTGACTGAAAATGGAGTCACAAGTATACAATACACACACACATATATATATATGTATATATGTATAGCAACCTTGAGGCTTATGTTCAAATTCCTTTGACAAAACAAAGAGCAAGACTAAATACTTTTCTCTGTTTACAGGGCTGTGTTTAGGATATTTATCAGAATGCACAGTTGCCATAAATTAATTTATCATTGCATTGCACCATCCCCATGTCCTGATTTCAAGCCATACCAGTCACACACTGATGTGACTGTTGCTGAGCAATGGGTGCACGCCTGGGGCCAGGCCAGGCTGCTAACTGGGGAAGAGCAACCTCCATGATACACTTAATACATTTTCTATTCTTGCACTGTGTAAGTATGCAGTGTATATTCTGCAGCTCTTTGATCTGTTGTGTGAAGAGCATGGATATCAAAATGGAAGTAAATGTGTTGATAGGGTACACATACAATGTGTTACACATTCACTGTGAGGGAGGCTGACACCACATCATTAGCACTCCATAAATTTTGTGAATCTCTCTGCTTTTCTTTCTGGGTGCTACAGCGTATAATTGCAGTGTAGTCTGTTGCATTCACTTGCTTCAGAATTCAGCCACAACAAACAGTCTCAGCACTCCTCACAGTCTGTGGTGAGAAATTCTCCATCCAGCAGTCTCCTTTACATGCCTTACACATCTACCTCCATGTCTAAAGGGCAATACAACCTCTGCAGTAAGCTAGGCTTCTTTCAACAGCAACAGCAGAAACCTATAAGTAGATGCAATTCTACCAAAAATATGAAGTGAAACCTGTACAGGAAGAGTAAAATGTCATCATAAATATCTGATTACTCTAAGTAGCAACTAGGAACTGCAACCACTACCATCAAACCAGACTGATACATTAGTTTCATGAAAGCAAGGTCATACATTCTACTAGTTTTATGGGTTTGTTGCCTTCTATTTGTTTGCTTGTTTTGATTAAAAATATTAAATATTAAAATAATTTTTGTTATGCATATATGTTAATTACATTTTTTAATGAAAGTAATGCCTCCCATTTTATTATAATGGACTATGATTTTAGAAGAGGACGTTGGTGGTAAGGCATCCAAGGGTGAACCTTCCCACCAATATTCTCTTACATTCTGTTGCCATACAACACAAAGGGGTGGCCTGGCAAAATGGTGTCCAACATAGAAGTATGGGTGAAATAAAAGTGTGTCATAGAATTCCTCCACATAGAACAAAATTGCATCTATTGTCATTTTACAATGCTTGCTGAATAGTTATAAAGACCAAGCAATGGATGTGAGCACAGGTTGGGCATTTCAGCAGCAGTGACACTGACAGTCGATCAGCTCCACTGGTGCAGATTTTTATCAGCATGGCATGGAGGCTTTTGTTCAGTGCTGGTGAAAATGCATAGCTAACGTTGACTATGTGGGGGGAAAAATAGCGTCTTCTTCCCGAGAATTCGCTCTTTGTAGCTGATTTCATTTCCGTGGACGTAAATACAAGGCATTACTTTTGGAGCGACCTTTGTATATGCAACCCGCTATGAATTCCCTCTATACAATGTGGCCCCGGCAAACCCAAAGGTTGGGCACCCATGGAAAAAGAAAACATTGTAATTGATTCCTAGTGAATGGGGATCCAGACAGAGTGCTGCAATTTTGTTTCTCTGTCTTTTCCCATGTAACTTAAATTATTTCTGTTTTTCATACTGCTTCAATTCTACTTTTTTCATCCTTTTGTTGTTTTACCCTTTTCATCCTTGTTTCACCCTTTAATGTAGATTTTTTCAGGGCAGGAATAGTAAAAGATCCTTTGCACTCTGTTTGTTTGTTTTTGCATCTATAAGATTCACTGTGACTTACTAAATAAAAACAAAGTTCTTGATCATATTCCACCCACATGAGCAGCTGCACATTATTTAAGAGTTTAATGTAACACATTCAGAATACTGTTATTCAGAATTTTCTCGCTCTGGAATGCATTATTTTGCTCTGAAGCTGCTGCACCACACAGATTTTGATGAAGTGTAGACTCTGTTTCTTTTTCATACCCTCCAGAAAGAACAAGCTAGAGCAACCCTTACTACTTCCACTGGCATTAACAGAATGTAATAGGAAAGAAACACTAAAGAATTGAAACTTTGCAACAACCAAGGCTCTGACAAGAGTAAAGACATAACCATATGCTATCAAGCATTATTCACTTTTAATGCCTAGGCAGCAAGCATCCATTTATTTCAATGTAACTTTCTTTTTACAGCAAATGCCTTGGCTATTCAATACAGAATGCTTTGCATACCTCAATAACAGAGCTGGTCAAAACTAGAACAGAGATGAAGCTCCAGGAGACAAGAGACTTCTTCCTTTTCTCATGTACTGTGGTTGAGGAATGAACCTCTGGAGAGGAGTGAGCAATACAGGCAGGAGCAGCATTTCTCTCACGTAGTTAGATCTGTCAGAGATTGAAAATCAAAGCACTCAGAAGGTGACTGATTTTATTTGTTCAAATATTTAGATGTCAGATTCTCATTCAGCATTATTCTGCTGGAGGGAGCAGAGCAACACAAGGGGACCGAAATAGCAACTGATGCATTTTTAGTGCATCCCAGTAATGAAAAGCCTTCAAAAACAAGGCAGAGGGCAGGCAGTCACTATTCCTACTGATTCCAGACATACTATGCACACCACAGTAGCACACAAAGATAGCAAGAACCATTCCTAGGGAACCCAAAACCTCACATAAAATGCTGCACCCAAGCAAGGGAGCCTGGGTCCAAACAAACGTGGGAAGACAGCCCTGTTCATAAGTAGGCTCCTGCTCTATTTGTAGCCCAAATGGCTGAAGTCAGACCTATTCTGTTATCCTTTCCATGAATGGGACTCAGCTATACAGCCACAGTCTGTGTAAGGTGGGGAGTGAAGCTCTGCAGGCAGTGCTAAATCTGCTCGTGTACTGAGTAGGAGAGCGTGAGGCAAAGGAGTTTCACAGGTCTGGGACATAACAGGTGTGGATGACGTTTCCTATAATCCACAGGTCCTTGTTTTCCATATGGGCCTTGGTTTTTACACTAAATAATGCAAAAAATATTAGTTAATGTTTTATCCCAGAAAATATTCTTTCTAAAATTCAGAGCAATTTCTCATTTTCTGCAGGCTCTGTGCACCCAACCAGTTGTGGCAGCCCTGAGCTTTTTACCCTTTAGCTGTTCTTTCCCCTTAGTGAGTTCCCAGATATAATGCAACATTTCCTAACACCAGGCTCTTCCTCTTTTACCCTGCACAAGCATCAAGAAATCTATGAATCTTAGTGGTGCCACCCATAGGCATATTAGTGTCTATATTTTCCTAATATCCACTGAGAACACTCCCATGTATGTATTTTGCCCATGAAGCTCAGTGAAGAGCCTAATAGCTATGAAGAAAACATTATGATTAATTCATAGATATATCCTAAGATGTTAAGCCATTAGAACTGACCCTTCCTTAGAGCTTCTGTGCCAAGACTGGCCTTTCTCAGGTCACCTACTTAAAGCCACAGACTCTTCCCGTGCAATGGTGTTTTGTGAAACTAATATCTCCATACACTGAACAGTCACTCAGCCCTTAATCAGGTAATGAGAGCACTTGCCATGTGTGTATACTCACATTTTGTGCTCGTCGAGTAAAAATGGTTTGCACCAGAATGCTTTGGCAGCTGTGGCTGTGTAAAAGATTCCCCTATAACTTGACAAGCACCGAGTGCAGGAACCTTCTTCTAGGTTCTATTTTTCTTTTCTATTTCTTCTACTTTTGCCCAGTTTCCCACTGCTGACCAACCCGCCTGGGGTGGTGCTGAAGAGAAAGAGCATCCTCCAAAGTGGATGGAGGAGAGTGGACGGCCAGCAAAGCCCCCATGAGATAGGGATGGCTGGCGTGGCAGGGTGGGTACAACAAAGAGCTCAACTACTCCACCACCAGCCTCAGCACTCGGGCGAAGGGGGAACCGTTTCAAGCAAGGCTTCCTGAGCGCTCCGCCCCCGGCTCCACGGCGGCGGGTCCCGCCCCGGGGAGGGAGCAACAGCGGCTCGGTCCGTCCCGTCCCGCCGCGACGGCGGAGGGTCGCGCAGTGCGGGGCTGATGGTGCTGATGACGGAGCAGCGCTGCGATGCGGAGGAGTGTAAAGCTGGGCGGCAGGGCGGCCGGAGGGAGCACAGGAACGCCCTGCATCTGTGAGTAGGGCGAGGAACGCGGAGCGGGGCTGTGGGGTTCCGTGGTTATGGGGGTCGGTGCGCATTGGCTGTGCGAAGAAGTTAGGGATAAAGTGTCGAGGAGCGTCACGCCGAAGCTTATCCGCCATCCCCGGCGGTTTCCGGCTGATTGCAGAGTTGTGCTCCGCTCCTCCGGAAGCCCGAAACTCAGCCAAAAAGTGCTCGTGGAGAGCGGGGCTGGGCTGGAACGCAGCGAAAATGCACCGTGGGGAAGGAGAACTGGATGGTTGTCAAAGGACACCGAGACCGAGCGGCTCCCGGGTGGATCTTCTCCTTCCGAGGAAGCCTTGGGTGGCTCGGACGGTTCTTCGGACAGGGAGTGACCGCCGGGCGATGACCGTGCTCAGACCGAGTAGATGGCAACTTCCTTCCCCGGCTGCCGGTTCAGCAGGGAGCGAGCTGTCCCAGCGGCTCTGCTTGGACGGAGCACCTGGGAAAGGTGATACTGGAAATGCTGTTTCATAGAAGAGGAAGAAAGAGAGAGAGAAGAAATCATTACTTGCTCCTAATGTGGGATAATTCTTCTCCTCCAAGTATTTTTCTTCAAACAGATGTAATCTCTGGGAGAAAAGAAAGGGAAAAAAAGGAAAAGGAGAACAAGTTGCCAGCAACCAGTTCCCTTCCTAGAGGGAAAGTCTGCAGAGTTCTGTGTTTTTGTTGGTTTTTTTTGTTTGTTTGTTTGTTTGTCAATAGTCATCCCCAGTCTTCAAGAAGGTGTATTCCCAAAGTTTATATCACAGTTGCCAGAAATAACATGCCTGTTAGAGAGCAGCAATAGTCAGAGCTTATTCTAAAAGTGTCCAGTGTCCTGCATGGTACAGCCGTGTCAGCAACTTGACATAACAAGGGAGACATAGCTCTGTGACCTCTAGAACATTTGGACTTCCAGCCTTGTGTCCTCATCCCTACATGGAAATATGGCAACCTCGTTATTCATGAATAATATGAGGTTATTCAGGTGTTCAGAACTTGTGTCTGATTCTGCACTTAGGGCCAGAAGCACCAGACAGCGTAGAAATAAATGTAATGTTGGAGTTACTAGATGATGCTTTGTTTTGTCCCATGTTTGAGAGGTGAATCTAGTGTGGTTTTAGAAGTCTTAACCAGCATGGTAAATGTTGGAAACTCCTTTTTAGCATCTCCAATGTGAGGAAAGGTTGAGTAACCTGGGCATGCTCAGCCTGGGGAAAAGAAGACTTGAGGGCATCTGATAAATGTTTATAAATATCTGAAGGGAGGTGGGAGACAAAAGGATGAGGCCTTACCAACAGGACAAGGAACAGTGGCCTAAAACTTGAACATAGGGTTTTCCATACTAACATGCAGAAGAGCTTTTTTACACTAAGTGTGATGCAGCACTGGGACGGGCCACCCAGAGAGGTTGTGAAGTCTCCTTCTATGGAGATATTTAAGAGCTCTCTGAACACCCAACAGTGCAAGCTGTTGTAGGGAACCTGCTTTAGCAGGGGGTTGGATTCAATGGTCTATTGAGCTCCCTTCCAACCCCTGCAATTCTGTGGTTCCCAGCCATCAGTTTTTGTACCTACACCTAGAATGTGGATATCATTTGGGACAGCTTCTTGGTTTTTTGTTCTGCAGGCTACAGAGTACTCAGTAGTGCTGGTCTGAGCAACAGGAGAATGAAAGTATTGGGGTAGTAGAAAATGTTGAAATGTTAGATGAGGAAATTGTGTTAGTATGTAATAGCTGGAAATGAAGTTGGAATGTATTTGCCAATTTTAACTGATAAGTGGATCCCCAAAGAAGTGCTGTGTTAAGTTGGCCCAGAGTTAATGTCTAAGGGAAAGTAACATTGGTTTGACTGAAGTGCCACTGCAAGGAGGCTTTCAGCTGAAGAACAAAGGCAGCATCTTGGTTTTGATTCTTTCAGAGCTGAAAAAGTCATAAATAAGCATGTGCATGTTGGGATGGAGGGGGTGTTCTTTCATTTCATGTGCTGCCAGGGAACAGTGTGCTACCAACAGGGCTTGTGCTGGCTTCTAGTAGAAAAAATACCACCAGAGTTGCAGAGGTCTATGGAATCTTAACATTTTTCAAAGCATAAGGGGGAGATATATATGTGTGTGGTTATCTGTACTTCCTTGTATGCTTCCTCACATGCTGTACATACCCTCGTATGCTTAAAATACTATTCTATATAGAGATGGACTTTGTAGCTCAAAATGCATCTGCAGCCATAGTGGTTTCCCAGGGGGGTATGTGTTTCTGATGGGTTGAAGCTGCAGAAGTGTTTGTTTTAGTTGATTGATTTAAAGATCTGATCTGAGATTATATTTATCTGCTCCGTGATTCAGGAATCTTTGCACTGGAAAATTTAAACATGTTCCTACTGATTTAGGAAATTGGATTCTCTGGCGTATTCAGTAATAGGCACATGACCTCTACAAAGCTTGCATGACATTTACAGAACAAAACACCACAGTGGTTTCACTGGGCAGAAGATGCATGTTGTTATTATGCACACACAAAGGAGTGTTGTGCCAAAACTTCACTGCTAAGTGGAGATTAAGTGGAACACTGGAAGTTCCTGGGCATAAAACACTTCCAAATGATCATCAGTGACTGCTGTATCCTAGCATGGATAGCTGGTGTGTGGTACAGCACCAGAAAGAAATTAACTGTTGCATTGTACAGAGCAGACGTTGATTTCTCTGACTTGCAGTTTGGGTGTGTTTTTGGGACGCTTGTGATGTTGCTTTAAGAAGTTGGAAGCCTCACTGTAAGGACTGCTGCTGAAACAGAAGTTGTATCACAGGAAACAGTGCTGTGCATTAAGGAGAAATGGCAGAGATGTAGTAACATGCAGTACGTATTCAGTGTCAGCATCTTTCTCTTTCCACACGTGTTTGATTATGTTGTGTCAGGACAGAAATTTCTGGTTTCCACAAGTAATGTTTGTCCTGAGACCATTAAATCTGTCCGAGTTTAGGGCAGTGTGTTGAATTACTGAATAGTAAGGTGTTGCTAACAGTAAATGGAGCGACGTTGCAGGCTCAAGGTAGCATCCAGCTACCGAGTTTAACTTAAACAAATGAGGAGCTGAGACTTACAACACTGAAAGATTTGGAAACTTTTCCTTTTTTTTTCCTTTGAACAGAATAGTGTGTAGGTCCTGGGGAAGCTATACTGCTGAAAGCAGCAGGAAATGCTTGCACTCTAAGTATGTACTAATGGGAAAAGAGAGAATGTGATTTTTATGGTGCTTTACTCTGTGTTGTGCTGCAGTAACAGATGTTACCTCAAAACTGTTTGCCAGTTGATAAGTGAGGAGATTATTAATTG
Source organism: Coturnix japonica (assembly GCF_054131305.1). Lineage (NCBI taxonomy): Eukaryota > Metazoa > Chordata > Aves > Galliformes > Phasianidae > Coturnix > Coturnix japonica. The sequence continues at coordinate 6,232,530 of NC_140702.1, forward strand.
TCTGACCTGTGCATAAATACAACTTATTATCTTTTGTCTTTAATTACTTTACTTGAGAGAAGTATGAAAAATGACAGAGATAAGTGGTGATTATTTACTACTCGTTAGGAATTGTAAGCTCTGATCCAGATCCTTTCCAGCAGCTAAACTCCTACTGCGTGTTATGTAAGGCCTTTTATTATTGTTGTTATTATTTCTATTATTGGTTGTTTGTTTTTCAAGTGTTGCAGGGCAGTGTAGGTGTGTGCCTACATACTAGAAAGCCTTCATACTAGAAAGCACAATGCATTGTGTTTTTTAATTCTTGCCTGTTAGTTCTTCCTTATTCTTTATAGTGTCGTTTGCACTGTGTGACCTGAAAATTGTGACCTGAAAATAAGATTATGATTGTAAAGTGAAACATTTCACTTTGAGGTGTGACATAATAGAGTTTTCTGGCCTGGACAACTTTTATTTGTTCATTATAATTGGTTTTGAATTCCTCCTTTTTATTTTTCTTCCTATTATTCTTATTTTGTTCATGTATATACATGCTTAAGTAACGAGGCAACATTTCTTTAATAGAAAACCAGCAAACTTGTGTCGTATGTAAAAGCATATGTATCTCATGAATCTGAACTGGTCTTTTCTTTGTACTAAAGCACATCACTGATTAGCCTGAAACACTCCCAGTTGTGCTGCCTTTACTCTTCATTTGTGGTTTATGAGAACTGCTTCTTGGCCACATAATACTCTTTGCAGATAAGCGTTAGGCACTGGGATTGATTGCTGGTGTTTGACAGGTGATACCATGCTTACTGATACCACTACTGTGACCAGTAGCTCCATGTTCTGTACATGGTTGTTGCCATGTCCATATACTACACGGGTTAACTGGAAAGCTTATACCCACATCATCTCAGCTAGACTGGGACAAAAGAAATTAACTTGCAGTGTTAGAGCTAGTCTGTGTTTTCACTGTGTCTTGAAGCAGGCGACATAACCTTTAGCCCTCAAATAAAAAGTATACCTGGCACAGACAGTCTTCAGGCTCCATCCCTGAAAAATAGCACACTAAGGTGAGGAAGGTTAGTGAAAAGCTAGCTGGAAATAATGTGCAAGTTGCAGGTGGGCAGCAGAGAAACTCAGCAGGACACTGGATATAGAAACAGAATGAAGTGTTCCTCCTCTCTGGTAGAAAACTTTTGGATATTTCACTGTGAAGCAATAGTGCAAGCCATTAATGTGTGCCTCACTAGGCTTGATTAGAGGCCTAGCTTGCTTCCCTCTTCCTTGCTAGCTTACTAATGCACTCCTTCTCCTTACTTCTTGTTATTTTTCTGGAGTTTAGCCTATCTATTAAACACAAATCACCTATATTCTTGAGGACAGTTTTGTAATTACCACTTGCTCTTGCCAAAGTTTTGTTTGGCCCTCTTCTGGACAAGAAGCAATGCTGTAGTACAGAAGTCTAATGTGTAAAATAATTGTATATTTGCCCATTAGATCTTTGGAAATCTTATAGTATGTGTATAATTGCTAAGGCCAGCATAGGAAGGAATGATTGTTGCTATGCAAAATGGCATGTAGACCATGGAAATACTCAGTAAAACGGAGATTTACAGAGCATTCAGACTCGGTGTCCTGTGATGCAGGAAATAGAATGACAGCCTGAGCACAAGAGATCTGGTCACCATTTGTTACATCTGATTCTAATAATATATTTTTCAAGACTATGGAAGAAAAATGATTCTTTATATGCTGTGTTACAGTCAGAGGCACTGCTGTGATTAATGCTGGTTAGAACCATTGTTGAGTATAACAGCATTTTTTACTGTGAAACAATAACTTTTGTATTAGGTTAATTTATATTGTTCTTTTCTATGAATACATAAGCAGGTCTGTAAATACATAAATTATAGATTACAGAGAGAATTACGGGAAAATTTGAACTTTTAGACCTTTGGACAGCAGGGAGCCTCTAGTAGTTACTTCACTTCAGTTGGTTTTCATCCTTAATGTGAAGTGTGATGAAACAGGGTAGATGGACGCAATTAGATAATTATTTTCATTTCAATGGGGCTTTAGGCTTTGTTGTGTACTTTTCTTGTTGGAAAACCTACAAAACCAAATGTTGTTGGGCACTCTTTTAACTAACTCCTTTAAGGTGGTTTTTTTGTGCACAAATTGTTGCCTTTTGTGCAGAGAAACCTCATTAACACTTGTAGATTAACTGTTGTCAACACCTGGAATCAAAGAAACTGCTACATGATAGAACCTCATCATACTCCTATTCAGGAATATCCTGATTGATAAAAATTTGAATTGAAAAGAACCTTTTTCTTTTACTGTTTATTTTGCCATGCATTTTGTCATCTATTAAAACAGTTTGTGTGCAGCTTATAGAGTTATTATGTAAAAAGAGAAAAGGAATGGATCAAGTGATTCCTGGCAGATTTAGTTTATCACTATGAGAACAGGGGAAGGAAATAAGGTGTATGTAGGTTTGCTTCCAAACTTCTCCTGCAATCTGTAACATTTTTGCTTTCTTAATAGCAGTCACTAATAAAATTGCATGTGGCTGGGTTTTTGTTTCCTTGATTATTTGTTTATTTAAATCCTGATGCAGTCCAGCATAACTACATGCATTTTCTTTTCTCAAAAATGCAGCTAATGCTGGCAGCCAAGTCTCAGATCTTCTCAAAACTTTCCACATAAAGGCTGCCAGCCGGGGAGGGAATTAAAAGAATGCATGCTCCAATCCAAATATGAAGGAACATCTTCCTCTAAGGCATGAGTGTCCAAACTTTCTGCTTTCCTGGGCAGCACTGAGTGAAGAGGAATTGTCTTGGGCTGCATATAAAATATATAATTATATATAATATGTGCTTCATCCTTGAAAACAGTTGCTCACAAACATACATACGGCCAAAAAGAAGTTACATGAATAAAATGTTGCTGTGAAACAAGGAATTTTTATTCTTTTCTCATAATATAGGTCTTATGAAAGTCCAGTAAAGAGATATGATCAAACTTTCCCCTCACGTGGATGTCTAATTGCAACTCTTTACATTCCATTTGGGAATTTGCTGGTCAAATACTTATGTCAACTGAAAATGGAGTCACAAGTGTACCTAAAAATCGATAATTTTTTTTTGGCCATCTTCAAAGCTATCCTCGTATTCCTTTATCAGAATGGAAAGCATGGGTGCATGTTTCTCACTAAACGCACAGGGCTGTGTCTAGCCAGCACATCAAAATGCATAAAATTATTTGCTGTAACTTAAGCTTGCTGTAATTTAACTTCAAACACTGCCGTGGTTTGAAATGTGGTATAGCTAAGCTGATTTTCACTTTGAAGATTCACATTTGATTCACTTTAAGGAGTAGCCAAATCCACCAAAAATGCTAAATCTGTGATCCATTTTCAATCTTCAAGTTCTGGAACATACTTAAGAAACTCCTGGAACTGATGATGATTCAAACCTGTTTTTTGTTTGGTTTGGATGCATTATATCTTCAGTGCTGGTCCACACGTTGTACATGTCTGCTTTAAGGGCTTTTTCTTTTTTCTTTTTTTTTTTTTTTTTCCTTTATTTTTTAACTCATAAATACGCCTATCAGGAAGATCTGTGTCATGTGTTGGTCTTGGCCATGTCTGTATCCAGATGAATAGTTGTTGTGCACCCTGCTGTGACTTCTTTGAAAACTGCATCTCAGAAATATTGTGGAGCTGAGCAAATACACGTACAAGAGGGCTTTTTCTTTTCAAAGTGCATACCTGAAATGGAAACTCTTTGACAAGACCAGAAAGCTAAATGGCTTATGTTCCTGTTCTAATGTTAACCTAATAAAATATCTTGTTATAGTGTTTCACGTTTCAGAGCACAGGGAATTCTTCTGTGTTGTTTCTTTTTCTTCTTCTTTTTTCCTCCCTGTGGAACTTGATAGCAGTCTGGTTTTGATTAGACAGAGAATACTGCCAGTTAATAATAGATGGTATTTGGAGCAGAGAATTTACATACTTGCTGATGACGTCTGTGGTGTCACAGTGATCTTTCTGATGTCCAAGTGTGAAAGTTGATCTGGTTATTATGTGGAATGTCTATTCAGCTGAGAAAAAAGAAAAAAACCCTGACTTCTGCTCTTAACAAAGTTGGAGGGGTTTCTTTTCAATACTAAGTCATAAATTTCATTCATCCTTTTAATAAATACGTTGGGATAAAGACACATGAAGCACTCATGTGTATTTGTGTTCCTAGAGATAGCTGTGCAATGCAGCACATTAAATAAATCTGAAATGAATTACCTTGACATATAAAATAACACTATAAAAATGTGTTTGGCTACTAATAATCAGTTTTAACTGATATCAGGTTCCCACTTATGCCTATAGATGTATTCATCAAAGATATGCCTAGAGTAACACATGGCATATGTTGTTATGCACCCATCCATGTCTGTATGATATTCAGTTTGCATACCACTATATAATGTCTCCAGTATTTCATATTTGACTGTGGTTTGTTAAGAAGAAAATTAGCCTGCTCCTTGAACAACTTGAAGTAGTTGAAACTCAGCTGGGTTTACACCAGGCATGTCCATCCCATGGCCTGCGTTGCCTAAACACAGTCCTGTGAATAGGGAAAAAATATGCATCCTTGCTTTATTTTCTGATAGAGGAACTTGAGAACTGGTTTCAAGATATAAAAAACAAAAGATCTTTTTTGACAATTTGCAACTCCATCTTCAGTTAACATAAATAAATAAATTACCCGCTGATATGGAATGTACAGAGTTGCAACCAGGTATTTAACCCCCCCCCCAAAAAAAAAATTGATCATGTGTCTTTACCATGCCTTTATAAGACCTCTCTTAGAGAAGAATAATATCCCTCACTTCACAATCACACCTTATTCATGTCATTGCTTTTTGGCAGTGTGCACATTCATGCACAACTGTTTTCAAGGATGAAGTACAGGAAGAGTAAAGTTTTGTCATAAATATCTGATGAACACTCTGAGAACTCTCTAAGAACTGTGGCCACAACCACTGAGGCAGTTTCACAGAAGAAAGGTCATATATCCCATTAGTTTTATGAGCTGGTTGCCTTCCTTGTTTTGTTTTGTTTTAATGAAAAGCATTAGACATTAAAATAAGCTTTGTTACTTAAATATTTCTTTTGGAACTACCCACGTATATGCAACCCAAGATGATCTCTACTGACCCAACACGTCCTGGGCAAGCCAAGAGTCTGGACACCCATGGTTTTACCCATTTACTTTTCAGCTTTAAGTATAGGGTGTGTACTAAGTATGTCAAAATACAGAAATATCAGATGTATCTATATATCCCAGTATTCTGCTGGGATACATGATTTCTGTTCTTAACATCTATTATAGCAGCTGTTAATCAGGTCACTGCTGCTTTGTGATTAGGGGAACTATAATTCTTTTTCTGCCTGTTTTGATAGTTTAGGAGTTTCAAACACAATCAGTGCTTGTCTTTCTAGTTGCACAGTAGAAGTGATACTTGGTCTTAGGAAAAGGTAAGAACATAACAGCATTCAGTGGCATATTACTTCAGGAGATGTGCTTTCCCCCGTAAACAGTGTTTTTACCACATAGTGCTGTACTGTGGCTGCGCAGATACTGGAGTCTGTGTGGGCATTTTGCCCCCAAGTGACCAAACATACAGCTCTAAAATCCTTGAGCACTGTTGATGGTTTATCCAGTACCACTCTAATACGCTATGAAGAGGAGAGCAGGACAGTTTACAATATATATATATTCTTCTTCAGTCCTGGGGTGAAATAATTCAACTATATAAGGTATGAATGCAAAGCTATGAGATGAAACACTTCAGACTCCAATTACATGACCAAAAAAGGTTTGTTCAGGCTGGCTTGGGGTAGAAAAGAGTTTTAATGTAATGACAGGACATAGCTTCTGAAAGAAGATTTACAACTCAGGGAATTTTAGGCTAAGTGAAAGGAATGCTGAGAACTCTCCATAGGGGAATGGTAAATCCAGGGATATCTGTGCTGAGGAGGTGGCCTATGACTTCAGCACACTTTGCAGAATGTCCTTTCAAACATTAGCGTATTTCATCATACAGCCTTACAGTCATCTTTGCCTCAAGACTGTCTCTGCTATGTTTTGAGCCTCTCCATTTCATTTTAGCTTCTGAAAGAATAAACAGTTAATCCGAATTTACTCATGTCTGCAAGTAAGAATAGCTTAGGTAACACTATCTGTTAATGTTTTGGCCTTATGGTTCAATTTCTTTGACAAATCCCTTTGATCAGCTTGCAGCTGCCCAGTAAATGCAAAAACTACTTAAATGAGCTGAAAGATACAAGATGTCATTACATCTGTGATAAATATTTCCATATATGTTATACGAAGCCAACTTGTGGACAGTAAAGAAGTTACTGTTTGAGGGAGCTGGGCTTGTTCAGCCTGGAGAAGAGAGATTCCAAGGAAACATCACTGCAGCATTCCAGTACTTCAATAGGAGAGGAAGTGAGTTTTTACATGGTCTGATAGTGATAGGACAAGGGGGAATGACTTTAAAAAGAAGGGGAGATTTAGGTGAGACGTTAAGAAGAAATTCATTACACAGAGGGTGGTGAGGCTCAGGTTGCCTGTAGAAGCTGTGGATGCCCTGTCAATGGAGACATTCAAGGCCAGGTTGGATCTTGGGACTTGGCAAAAGATGTTTTTAGGTCATGCAGTGTTCTTTCCTTCTTCAGAAAGTCAACTAAAATAAGATTCCTTTTGAAGTCTCAAACATAATTATTAGGAAATTAGCCACTATATAGAGCTACAAATACCAGAAATACAAGGACAAATTCTCATGTACTGTTTCATTATGTGAAAGGGCAATGTGAAGAGGGTGAAGGATAAGTATAGCAAGACTGATGGCTGGGAGGAGCATACCCTATTAGTGCTTTCAGCAGAATGCACTTATGAGGGCATCTCCTCTCTATTGAGTTGTTTTGGAGCCAATTATTACCTGTCTGGGAGAAGGGGGGGTGGGTTAAGAGATTATGAATGGTAAGTGATAATGTATTTGGGAGTAACAAAACATCTTACTATGTTGATGGGTGTAAGTGAACACCAAACCCCAGGGCATATGTTCTTTCTCAAAACAAGCTTTTTGTAGTGTGGTTGGTGACACAGTCACCGCTTTGATCTGCCAGGAGTATTGCCTTGTCAGAATAAGCAGGCTTTCCAGGCCTCATACTTGCAGGATTTGCGAGCTATGAGGATACAGGCTGTCTTATGACTGTGGAGAGCACCTTAGTTTGACAGTTTTATCCTCATAGGATGTTAAACAACATAAAGTTGCTCATTCGGGTTTTTCATTCAAAGATTGAACTCCAGCTAAATCAGACTATTTAATTCTAATGTATGTTGGCTGAAATTAAAAGCTCTGATGTCTTGTGGTCAGGCAGGGCCAATCCAAGAATAAAACAAAGTGGAAACAATTTATTTTTTCCTCATAAACTTTTTTAATGCTGTGACCCTTTGATAAATGTGAACTGACTTAGCAAGTGTCAACTTAGTGCCCCTGTGGTGTGGGGTGTTAAGTGGTGGGAAGGATTAGAATGGGGGATAATTGCTGTATGGAAGCATAAGGCTCTTTGAGAACAAATCTCAGAATCAGCAAGGCAAAACTCCATGGCTTTAACCCTAATTTAGCTGTGAAGTAGGATACTACTGAATTCATTACATCTCCAGTAAGACATTGTGAGGTACATCTTCTGATCTTCTTTACCAAAGCGTAGTTGAAGCTGAAAATCTTATGCTCTAACTAAAAGCAAATGGAATTGGTCTGGGAATCTTTGTCAGCAGAAGTGTTATCTTAGTAGGAAATATAAAATCCCTATTGATACAGCAGTGTTGCTTGATGGCAGTGTCTGTGTTGTCATCATAGAGTTGTGTATATATATATATATATATATATATATATATGCAAATATTTATATAATATATGTATTGTGTATATAAACATTGTGATGAAAAGTGTGTGCAAATGCACTCATTTGTCTTCAGGCATTTAGATTACAGGCAGCATAGTTTACTTTTCTTTCATGACGGAGCTTTAGTCTTCCCTAAGACGGTGTGTGTAGATGTGTGAATCTATATGTCATGTCTTATTTTAGTGTACTGCCATTCTTCAGACCTTGCTATTAGTGATAGCTTTTTCCTCTATGTTTTCTAAGATAAGAAAATGATGAGGGAAGGGCTTTACTATATCACTTATTGCTGACTCTGTTTTCTTAGTATGCATTCCTGGAACAGTGCTATGTGCTATGAAAGGACAGTGCACTGTGAGAGTTCAGATTTTGTCAGAAAAAAATAGCCCACACATTGAGTGGGCCCTTCATTTGTTAATTTTGTGCAGATCAAGTCTCGTGGAAGAGATAAGTGAGGCAAAATACAATCCAGCGTCCTCTTTGAATGCTGAAGCACAAAATACTCTGTTAAGAGTTAGGTGTTGTCATGCAGGATGTTTATCTCCCAACCTGCCAATTAAAGTAATTTCCATTAGTCATCAGATCCAAGTTCTAAAAATGAAGTGCATTTTTCCTAAATGAGGCTTTGCTTTTGAAAAGGAAACCAGAGCTGCAAATGTCATGAGCACTGTAATATCCATGGCAAGATTTCAGTCTGCCTCTCCTCGTGACTGAAATTCCAGTGCTGTTAACTGTTGAAATTGTATAATCATAAAACCATAGAATGGCTTCAGTTGGAAGGGACCATAAAACCACCTGTTGCCAACCCAGTTGTCTTGAGCGGTGTTGTCATACAATAGAGCACCCCTCCAACCTGGCTTTGAATGCTTCCAGGGATGGGGTGTCCACAACTTCTCTGGGCAGCCTATTCCAGGGCCTAACCACCCTCTGAGTAAAACTTTTCTTCCTATAAACACTTCAACATCTTTCTAATGAATATAAAGTCCTGGCATAACACCGCCAAGTTGATAGATACAGACTTTTCAGGACCTCAGTGTTTAAGATGTCATAACTTTTTTTTTTCCATTTTGTTCAATAGTGACAATATGTTAAGTGGCATTTGGCGTTGTTATGGATCCTGCAGTACACATTGCTTTCTTTCTTTTTTCCCCCCTGCAGTTCTGATGGAGAAAATGGAACAAGTGAAAGAAGAAAGCCAGGAAAATCACCTGCTGGTTTGCTGCAGACCGCTAACAATGAAGTGGAGCATTTTGATGATGGGAAGAAAGTTGATTTTGCGAGGTAATGGTCAGGAACATTGATAGGTTTCTGCTAATGAAAAAAAATTCAGAATGGTTAACAATCCACTCAAGAAATTGAGAAATCATTGAGAAATGAGATTTATTGGATGACTCAGTTGTGGGTTAACTTGCACCCTAAGCAAGTAAGAGGAGAGCAGAGCCTACATCCAGAGCCTGCACTGTCAGGTTCAATTTGTTATAAAAACTGAAGTAGTAATTAAAAAAGAAAACAAAACACGTGAAGGACAAATTATGCATTCCTTTCACTTTCAGCTGGGCAGACAGTGCAAAAGTCAACCTGGCAATGTGGTTTTGGTCACAGGGCAGGTAATTGCAAAGCAGCACTTAATTTTTTTGAGACGTCTTTGAAGAAATACGTAATAACTTGTTATGTAAAACTTACATTTTGACACTTCAGAATTTCATTTCCTAGTCATAGAATTTATTTTCCTAGTCATCCTCAGGGATTTTCCTCTGTACTCTTTCTAATTCAGAATTGTTTGGTTTTTCTTATGCATTTGGTTGTTTGGGTTTTTTTTGTTGTTGTTGTTCTTTTCTTTCAGCTTAAATTGCTAAGGGTGTAACAGGTACAACAACTTCCTTTAAAACAGGCACTTATCGTTCTTTTTCATTTATTGAAAACTTCACTTCCAGAATTGCTGGCTGCCTCATTGATTTCCATGCACTACAGTGTTTGCAGCCACAAGTAAAGTGCGTAGTGTTTCTTACGTTGCCTGGAAACAAACAAACATGGAGCTAGGCACTATGATAATCCCTTAAACCGATAAAAATGCTTAGAACTTTATTTCCCTTACAACTAGTGGTTTAAAGTATTCCTCATAAGTTAAAAATAGGCCATTATGGAGGACTGGCCTAATTCAAGACTGAGACAGACTCCTATGCATTGCTATTTAGTATTTGAAAAATCAGATAGTTATTATTGAAAGATGAATGTGTTTCACAGAAAAATATGTCCTGTTGATAACAGAGGTTAAGCATCTTACATGGCATGTTTTGTTTTGTTGTGCTGTTTTTTTATTATTTTCAGGACAAAGAGCAGTACAGAAGGTCCACTTCTGACAGTGGAAAGCAAGAATGATTCCAAAATTGAAAGGAAAAAACATATCTCAAATCAGGTATGGAGAAGATGGACTTTTTTTTGTTGATGAGTGATAAGAGCAAATACAGAACTGGAAGAACACCCTTGTTTACTAGTATTCTAATTCCTGGTTGGATAAGGATGTAGGTTCCTTTATTCATCTTAGATCAAGACAACAACTTAACAGGCATATAACAAAAATGACAATTTACTGTAAGACAAATGGGTAAAAGGAGAAGAAAACGGGAGTGCAGGAAGTGGTATGAGTCACTTAATTGTAAGAATATCTAACAAGGCATGTGTCTTTGGCGATGGGCCTTTTTGTTTTTTAGCTGAAGGCAAATGCACACTTTCATAAGCTGTTTCTGGATGTTTCCATTGATGAACCACTAAAACAAAGTAAGTATAAAGACTCTTGTTGTTGCTGACTGTGGGTCAAAATACTGTTAACATCTGCCAACTCTGGCAGCATATATAAAGCAGTACCCAAATTTTATAAAGCTTTAACTCCAGCTGCCTGGAGCTGCAAGGCCTTTGTTTGCATGCAGGGGTGTTTCTGCTACAGTCTTGTAAAACTTACATTTCTTTATTCTTCATGCATTTAGCATCTTTTGGTATTATAGCTCACTTTGTATTTCTTAACGAAGTAATCTAGTTCAGTGTTTCGGTAGCTTGTCTAAAACTTCGCAGGAATCTAGGTGGTACTCTGTCAAAAGAGTTTTGGCTTCTGGGACTCTGTTGCATATTACACTTTTCAGTCTTTATTCTTCATATATTTTGATTTAAAGTAAAGCTTGTGAAATCTTCTCTGTACTTGTAAAACTTTTTCAGGATATCAAGGTGTAGAGTCACAGGATCATGTGAGTTGGGAGGGACCATTAAAGGTCACCTAGTTCAAATGCCCTGCAATGATCAGGGATGATTTGACAGTGTTTATCAAATGGTATCTACCCAAACAGGTAATGGGAAAAAAAAGAAAAAAGAAAAGAAAAAAAAAACCCACAAAGCAAAAGAAATGTGAATGTGTGTTGTGTGTAAAATTACAGAATATCACTTTATCCCAGGTTTTACCTGTGCTCTCCAGAAAGAAATTCTTTACCAAGGAAAGCTCTTCCTTTCTGAAAACTGGATTTGCTTCCATTCCAAGGTTTTTGGTAAAGACACTAAGGTTAGTGCAATCATTTGTACTTAATAGTAGTGCCGTTCCTTAGAAATCTAGTCATCACTTGAAATTTGCTTTATTATGCAAGGCTAGAAAACTTCTAATACCTCCAAGTGTTACTGAATAGAATGACTATGTCCAAAAGTCTCTCTAGAACAGAAGTGCTATTTCTGTTAAAGGCCCACTCTTTGCTTTAATGATTTCCTGTCTGAAGAAAAAAAAATATTTAAGAACTTGACATGGAATTACAAAGGCTGCCAAACCCACACAGCAGTAACTGTACAAAAGTGGCTCTCTTGGGTTACCTTTGGAAAAGAGGGGAAGGTGGCAGGATGAAAAGTATAAGGACTAGTTGGGGAAAGGGTGGGAAGGATCGAGCACACTCATTAACAGTCAGTTAAATAAAAAACCTCCAACTTTCTTCAGAGTGGAGCTGCATGCCTGAGGGGATTCTTCTATCTCTTCCTTCTGTTCTACATGAACAGAGAAACTCTGCTAGGTTTACACTTGTGAACCTAGTGTAAAGAACAGAAATGGGACATGAACAGCTGGGACGGTCCTAATTACTCTTTTCTTAGTACAGACATGACCTGCATAAGGTTGTATCCCCTGCTGATGAATAATTTGCATGTAGATAAAATTACACTGGGCCCAAAAATATGCATGATCTATTTTTGTTGATTTGGAAGTTTTGGGGTCTTTGTCAAAATAAACTCTTCTCTGTCTTTGACCTGTTACTGTGAAAAAGCATGATATGTGGTAAGGATTTGTTTGGCTTCTTTCTGTAGTATTTCACTGAGTTAATTGCTTGTTAGATTAAGACCCCTTCTCAGTGAATCAGATGCTGAAACCGCTTTAGAGAGTTCACATTATCTTATTTCTTTGCTGACAGCTGTTGTGATGGAGCACAATGTATCTTCGACAGGGACCTTAAGAATGTAGAGTATGTTTTAAAAAAAAATGATTAATATTATTAGCCACACATTACTAAGTCTGGCTCTGTAACTTGCTACATATTACTGCTTGGGCCAAGGAACTGGACTATTGTTTCCTAGATGATGGATTATATTAATAAAGTATTGGTAGTATGTTAATACATATGGTGTTGGTGTGCATGTCAGTGAAAGCCAAATAAATAAAAATTAATGAAGGATTGGATACCATCATTTAAGTTCATAGCATCTGTCCCATCAGGTAGTCTCAATAAAATTGAAGTTACTGTCTGTGTCCTGTGCAGCACAAATGAATGTGCATGGGCCTACTCCAAACTGTGGGACAGCTTTCTAAAATTTAATGCTTGATTAAGTCACATATAGCAGACATAGATTTTTAGACATATCATCAATGAAACAACAGGGAAACTGGGCATGTAATGAAGACTCATGTAATAGGGGAGGAGAAAATCAGGCCTGACACAGGCTTTGAAACAATTCAAATTTAGTCATAACCCAACTGCTGAGAGAAGTAGCAGGTCTACATATTCTATTAAGTTTATCATGCCAAGTTCTTCTACACATAGATTTTTTTCTATTGAGGCCTTTGGTGGGTGAAATAGTCATGGAAGGAGATTTGAATATGCAATGTAAACACTCTGTGTGTTCAGAAATAAAAGAATCCTTCTGTAGGACTTAGCAGGCTTTGAAAGACTTTGCAGTCTTTCCAGGTTGTTCTATTTTGGTTATATGTGTTGACCTGCAGTCTTTTCTTCATCATCCTAGTTGCTTTTCAAGATGCCTGCATATGAACTTGTTTCCTGAAATAATTATTACTCCAGATAGATAGAAATAGAACACTTGCAGTGATTTTCCCATTTTAATCTAATGCTTAGGTAAGAGTGCAGCAAGCAAGTACTTAATCCCACTTAAGTATTCTTTAGTCTTGATTACAGTAATGTTATCCATCAAAATTGCATGCAGCAGAATGCCATTAACATCTCTTACTTGAAGTTCTTTGAGGTGGGCTGAACCAATTAGAAAACCTCTAAGCCACATTTGCAATTTGCAGGATTTCTGCTGAAAAATCTTTGGGAGTGGTAGGTTTCATTTATTTTGGTGCTGTCATTTATTTTGGTGGTGGTTGTTACGGTTGTTGTTGGTTTGTCTCAGCAATGCAAATTGTATTCTGACTACATGACAGTTCTGCTTTGTTTTGTTTGGTTTTGTCTTCCTGTCAAACAAGCATCATATCTCCTCCCTTCTTTCCACTCAAGAAGCAGCCTTTTTTGAACAGAAGTGTTATAAAATCTTTCTGGATCAAGAAAACATTCAGTTCAGGAAAAGTACAGTAGAGGATCTACTTAATTAACCCATTTTCAAAAGACTTGACCTCTAAAGCTCAGCAAACAATAAATAATCAATAGAAAATAGAATAATCAGCAGAAAAAAATGAGTCCAGATTTGCAAATTCTTAGACACAGGCTTAGGCCTATGAATAATATAATGTTACAGGTGTTGGCTTTTGTTGTGATTGGCTGTTTTCTCTTTTTTCTGGCCTGCGGATGACAGAGGAATGGCTCGCCATGCTTAAACAGTGGCTGATTATCTTGCATCCAGATGAAACACATTTCAGATGAAACCAAAAACCATATATATATATATATTCATTTAATGGCTTGGTATTGCTTTGCATTTATTATTCTGAACAAACATTAATAAAGTTTTATGAACTTGCACAGAGAGTCTTTACTCTCCTGCATTAATGTGTTTTTAGTTCCGTGCTCTGATCACTCAGCACTCAATCTATGGTCACTTTTAGTTCTGAATTTCTTAGGCTATCGAGACAAAGGTATCCGCAGCAGAAGCTGTAGCCTATCCATGTGTATCTTGTATAATTTTATTTGCCTAACTTTGTAAGCTTTTCAACTGCAAGTCAAACCAGCCATTCAGTCCTTTGTAATACAAGATTTACAGAAAGATCCCATGCAGAATATTATAACTGAAATACTCTGAATATGGCATAGCACCGCACATATTACCAATGGAGTTGGATAAAAGCACAAAGCAGGATGGAAATTTGGGAACTTTTCAATGTAAATGTAGGTAGTTTAGATGGCAGACACAGGAATCAGTATAAGTGAGTCAGAAAGCATGTGGGTATTGGATCTTTCAGTGATACTGGTCGACAAGCTGTTTTACTCGGCTGTTCCATGCAAATGAAAGGATCTATAGGTGGCGAAAAGAGCTATATGTTTATTCTTCAGTACGCTGTTGTCTGATTTTTGTTCCTAAGCAAAATGCCTAGCTTGAAGAATACTTTCTTCTGCAGATCTACAGTGAACAAAGCTTCTGGTCTTTTAAGTACATCTGATGAAAACAGAACTAAAAATAATTAAGAAATAGTATTAATCTGAAAAAGTACCTGTTCAATATGAATTGTTAGCAAGCAGGGACATAGAGGAGAAATCCTCACATGGAAGCACTGAAAGTATGGCTTATTACAGTTGGTAGGCTGGCTGCTTATGGAACAGCATGCAGATTTGTATGCATGTACTGGGACTAATACTGCAATGGACTTGTTGTAGATCAGCATACCTGTGCTCTCAGTGACACTTCTGAAGAAAACCAAGACTGCCCTTCTTGTGCCAAATGCTCTGATCATAGCAACAGTCACAGACAGAGTAAGTACACAGAGCACAATGCTGTTGTACCCTGCCTGCTTTCTTTTTCATTTTTCGACATCTTGTGTCCTCTCTACTTACTGGCACTCATATCATGAGAGATTCTTGAAGGTGGTTATTTAAGTAGGTAGAGGAATTGGTCACATGTAGTCGTTTAGATTTGGGATCCCAGTGGGTCTGGTTTCTTACCAGATAATTTGAGCTACTTCTGCCTCCTCAGGTGTCAAACAAGGGCTATGTAGAACTTGATGAGAAAATAAGAAATGGAACCTCTTGTTACTAGGTGTTGCCTGTAAACTATCATTCCTCATTCTTCAAGACTTCTGTGTAGTGGCACTTATGGATCAGAAACAAATGGGTCTGGAAGTGCATGCAGGGAGGGTTATCTGCCTTGCTGGCAGCTCTTTACAATGTTCTGACCTTTTCTTGGGTCTCTTATCAGCAATACCGTAGATGCAGCAAAATGCAGTTTCGCCCTACAGTCTCAGTAGTAATTGCATCAATCATTAGAAAATGTGATTATGCCAAGAGCAGCTTTAGAAGAAACCCCTTTTCTCTGCAGAAATGTTTTTTGGATTTGGGCGACTAATTTATTATTTTACCATGGAGAGTTTTTAAGACAAACAAACCAACAAATAAACATAATAGATCTGGACCATGTTGTAATTTTATGTGCCTGTTCTGTGTTCCCTGTGATTAACCTCAGGTCTCAGCCTCAGAAGGAGGGGAGGTTTTCCTTGCTACATGAAGGTTCTGGAAAGTAGGAGGTTTTGCTGATCAGATCACTGTCAGTTTTAGTGAGGTGAAAGGAAGCTTGTACTGTGTGTCTTTTCTCAGATGATTTTGGAACTTTTGTTTTTCAGTATATGTTCGTCTCCTTACTCTCCAGAGATACAACCTACAAGCTACTAAAATCTATATGTAGACATCTTGAGGTAAGTACTAATGGGAATGAAGAAATGCAGCTTTATGTTCATCGTTACTGTTTTCCCACTTCTAAGTGCTGGGCAATTGCTAGGAGTGTTTCTTGTTAAAGCTACTGCATTATTTTTTCAGGATACAAGTATGGGCAACAGTCCCAATCCATCTTCTGTTGAAAACAGCTTCAGGTCTGATCGTCCTACAACTCTGTCCCTGGTAAACAGCTTCAATATTTGCTCTTTTGTTGCACTGCTCTGTGCATTGCCAATCCTACCTATAATGTCTGAAGGAAGGAGACCAAAGAAAATCATGATATCTGTTAGGAAAAATTCCATGAACTTCTTAACATTAAGAAGCAGTGAGTATGATTAGCATAGGTATAGTTTGATCTAAGTAGGTATATACCATGTATGTGTTATATACATTACAAGGTGTGTATGCCCTACATATTTCTTTTGCTGTCAGATTTCACAGTTCTCTGTACTTAGCAGTTGGTTGCTTCCTCTGACATTAACTATTTTCAGTGTTTCTTGTTACAGTCCTTGCACTGTGAGCCAATTCAAGCAGCCGAAAGAGCTGTTTCTCCACATGTGATGACCAGATTCTAACTCTAGAAATGACTTTTCAGGACTGTTTGTTTAGCAGTCTTCCTTTTACAGGCATAGTTAATGTCTTCACTTAAACTAAGGCAGGGAATGAGTCTTAAATCCAGGTAGTTGTAAGTGGTTTGCTTATTTTGCTAACCCAGTCTCAACATCTTGATATCAAAGGTTATTTCTGGTCCCAGTTTTAAACATGTAATTATTAGTTCAGTTTCTACAGGGAATTCAGAGGAAATAAGGTTAATTAGACTTGCTGTGACTGTTTCCCCATCAGGATTTCAACGAAGACTATTCTGATCTGGATGGAATAGTACAGGAGCAGAGACAAGAGATGGAGGAGTCCAGCAGCACAGGCTCACAGACCCCGGAGCTAGAACGCTTCCAAGGTGAGTGGGGTCGTGGAGCTCCAAGAGGATGCGAACAGATTAGCTCTCAGTTTTGCTTCCGTAATTCCTTCTGCTGTAGAGGTAGATCTGTGTTCTCCACAATCCTGCAGGCTGGTTACGTTTGGTCTTCCTCCAAGTTGCCAAAGCTGAATTTCCCTTGTTATATTGCTTTGCAGTCCAGAATTAAACAATGCCTTTTCAGCATCAGGCTTGATTTATCTCTACTGACTCCAACTGCATTCACCATCTATTTAATGTACTTATCAATTGTGCTGTCAAAGATATAGCTGAGCAAATGTTCATGTTTCCTTCCTCTTCTTCTTTCCCCTTCCCTGACCCTTCTCCTTCCCCCTTCTTTTTCATTTTTAATTAAAACAAAAAACAAAAAAAACTATTGTAAAATAGCTCAAGTTATAAAGAAATGTCTTCTAATCGGCGCAAGTAAATGTTTGTACTGTGCTGGATTTTAGTAATCAAAACTATTTCTTAACATGACTTTGTGTTTCTGGTTTATAAACCTTAATTCTATTCTTTCTGGTCATCTGTTCATTCTTAACTCTACTATTTGTAGTATCATATTCTTCAAGTTTTTCACCTTGTTAGCAGGAACGCTGTGTGGAAACACAGTGCACATAAGTTGATAAATATGGCGAGACTCATTTTATGAAGGGTATCTATGTACGTTATTTAAAGTATTCTAGGGTGTTAGTCTGCTATGCAGTTACTATATATTAACGTATTCATATGTTGCTGTTCTGTTATTTTTCTGGTTCTGTCTGAACACTGACCTTGAACAATGAGAAACCTTTACTTTGAAATGAAAGATTACAGATATAAAATATATATAACAATTTTCAGTAAGCCTAGTTTTAGTTAACTCTTCATTTCTCATATGTCTCTTTTGTTTAGTGGTATGGTTTGGGGTTGTTTAATTTGGCATTTACTGTGTGTGTATGTTTTTAATTGTTAGACTAACTCAAGCTACAAATGTTTTCCTTTGACCCCATATTTCAGCTTTATTAAAAATCTTTCTTTTGACAGATTATCATGTTGTTGAGACACAGACTCACTTGAAAGTTTCAAAGACTGAAACAAAGTCTGTCCGCTCTGATGCACGCAGTAAATGGGTGCCTGAAGGGAAAGCCAGAAACTGCATTCGAAATGGTAGGAAATTAAGGGCAGATCCTCAGCTGAAGTTAGTTGGGACAAATTCATGTAGTTATGTCAGTTGACATAATATGGAAGATTTCTTTCTTGTCTGTCTCTCAGTTTATATTATCTGTTGCATGCTTCAAAATGCCATTGTGTCTGGTGTTTCCTGATCAAAATAACACGTGTTCTTTCCCTAGCAGGTCATTCTGAACCTTTCGGATTCTTCCACAAAGTTAAGTTCCAGAAACTCTTATCTCTGAACCACATACTTATATTTTATGCAGTTCTGTAAGTAACCAATTAATATCAAGATTCTTGAGATTCTCAGACTTTTTAAATGTAGATTAATATTATCTCAGCTTTGCTTGAAAAAGTGGAAATTGATTAGAATTTTGGCCTTTATATCTTTTCAGAACTAGAAATGCCAGGACAGACCTATTTAACAGGCCTTTTACTTCTAAAAGCAAAGGGTTTTTTGGTTCAGGAGTTGTTGAAGAGTTTAACTGCTTGCACTTAGCAGAGCCACACTCAAGGTTCAGACTTTCAGAACTATCTGAATGCCACCAGTACCTGTGCAGCATGTACAAATAATGATTTAAATGTCTTTTAATGTTGCATTTGTGAGGTATGTCTGATATTCCCACATCCATATAAACATAGCTGATATATCTTTTTTTTTTTTCTTCCTCTTACAGTGTCTGTGTTTTAATATTTTCTACCTTCTACATGAGATATAAAATCAATGTCCTGGAAGAACGTCTTATCTCCATTGCATCTTTTGATTCACACGTTAAGGAGTAAGATGGACTCTATAACCCTTTCAATTAAGAAAAAAAGAAATTACTTCTCCAGTATCTCATAATAATCCAGTCTTTTCAGAAACTTCTATGTTACTGCTGTGCCCTCATGAAACTTAATGTAGTTCTTTTTGTCTGCACAAGCCTCATCTCACAGGTTTCCTTTCAAGACTTTTAATGCAAGCATGTTGCATGGTGTAATATTGCTTTCCGGATATTTCAGATAACTCTGATAATAGCAGTAATGTAAACTGCTGAAATGAGCTCCTTTCCAGATAATGATTCTGTGAGAAAGCTATGACTTTGGTCTTAGTGTCACTTCATTAACCTACAATGACAGGTGGTATTTTGCAATCTGCTTCTGACTTACTTTTAGGGTGTTTTATGGAGCTTTGAGCTGCTTTGAGCAGTAGGTCATATGGGTGTCCTCAGAGAACTTAGGACAGAAGGGAGTTCAGCTGGATGCTGAAAGTACAAAGAGTTTATTTAGTATTAAATTTGGATTAACTCTTCTCTCCCTCTTATGACTTGATTTTTCTGAGCTCCCTTGAAAAATGTGACATAATCATTTTGAAACCTCTCTGCAAATTCTGCTGTGACACAGCACAGTTAGTGATGCACTGCCTGAAAAAGGGGACAGCTGTACCCAGGTGGAATGGAGCTCTCTGCAGAGTGTTTCAGACTTGGTCGTATTGTTGTCCTGAACAATGACTGTGCTGCATAGGCTCCACAGGACACAGCTGGAAGCAGCATGAGTTGCATGCGTGACTAAGCCAGGCTCTTAAGAGGAAAGAAAAGGAAATGGTGATTTATCTTAAACAGGCTTGCAGTTGTATTTTACCAATAGAATGGGGAGAAGGGTAAACTTACTTAATAGTAGGCAATATTAAAAGCCATTTTCCCCACTTTTTACTTATTTCAATTAACAGGATCATCTGAAGCACTCTTGCACAGAAAGATCCTGTTTTCTGTTGTTCTGATCCTAAAGCAGGGATACAGGATGACCTGATATGCACTTGTATTGTGTCAAAGGGCTGCGCTTTTTGGTTTTCTCTAAGTCACAAGACACAGAACTTATGCAGCTCTTCAGCTTATTTCAAACTGTAAAACTTGACAGCTATTTCCTCTAAGCTTCTGGGGAGTGAAACAACGTAAGGAATGTAGCCAGAAGTACAGAAGTGACTCAGGGCTTTGTTTCTGTAAACAAGTACAGTTCACAGTGTTACCATTCAAACTGTTCGTATCTGAATGTGTCTTTCAGCTCTGCTTTCCATTTTCTCATTTCCACCTCACGAAATTTTTCATTCTGTTTGACAGACATCCAGTGCACCAACGTTTGGAGTCTCACCTGCAAATTAATGCTGATGCCTTCTGTGACGAGTTAACCGCTAATCTTATGAAATTGGAAAAGGTAACTTTGTAGGATGTGATGCAAAATCTGGTAACACTCATTGGGTTCTGCCTGAATGTCTTGCATGTTTTACTGGAGGGTGCACTTTTTGGGGGGCTGTAAGCTAGCTAGTGTATTCATATTCTCCACCTGGAAACACAGCAAAAGGCAGCCGGATTCTGGAGCATTCAGCTGTTCGCAGATAAGTGACTCTTGGTCCTGAATTAGAGTCTTAAGTCATGCACTTATTTCATTTAGTGTCTACAGAACTGAACCCTTGTCACTGCGAAACAGTCCAGACTGCCAACTGCTTCTCAGTCAAGTTAAATGAGTACTGCATGTAGCTGATGCAGCCGGTAGTTGGAACATTGTTTGGCTCTACTGCAAAACTGGCTGAAATCTACTAAATAATATGCTCAAGTTACTGCAGTTGTTGAACTGCTTTGTGCTCGGTGAGAAGTGCTGGTGATTGACTTCAGCTGGCTTCAATAGCAAAACTAATGCAAAAGTTTCAGTGCAAATAGTCATCTCTTCCCCCCTTCTTGTGGGGCTGCAGCATAATAAACTACTTCACAGAAACTACCTAGGTTAAAAATGAAAAATCACTCTTCCAGTTTGTAAATGTTCAGTGCTAAAGTATGCTAAAGCTGTCTTGGAAGGTAATTTTCCACTGTGGCTAAAGCTTCTGTGGCTGCTAACCTGCTAGTTACTAAGATACTGTGATCACACGTGCCTGGGGATGTGTCCCGCTGCATTCCTCTCTCTCTACTGTTAAGAAGATGGAGAACAGATAAAGCAGCTGTTTAAAGCAGGGCTGTGCCAATCATGCTGAAGATGTGACTGCTTTAAATTGCCTTCAGTGTATCTGAGGGAATATAATCAATAGTGCATGGGCATAGGGGCTTGTGACTGGAAGACCTTATTCTGCTGCATACATAAGCCTCTGCAGCTGAAGCTGATCTAAAACTATTCAAATGACTGAAACTTAGAAGCTGTGACTTCTATGTCCAAAGCCTCGTACTGTGTTTTGATTGAGTTCAAAATTTTGAATGTATTGAAAATTTCTTTCTAGCTCTAGTTTTGTTCTCCTATCTCCTATCTGATGAAGAAGAGAACCCATGGGAGGTTGCAGGAGATACCTGTAAGCGATATCAGCTTGGTTTCAGTTGCTCAGCTAAGCATTCTGCTGACTGATCATATCTAGATGCTTCCTTTGACTCCTGTCATTTAATATGAATACTCTCAATACAAAAAGCACTGGTAAAAATAGCTGTGACAGAACTAACAAGCACACAGAGAATATACTGAAGAATGTCTTGATTTTCTTAAGAATGTAGGATAACGCTTTCTGTTTCCCAATCATTTTTGTCTCTTTTTCTAAGATACAGAATAACTTACAAAAACTGCTTGAAGATGGTGAATGAAATGTTTGTGCTCTTGGACTGCTTCAGACTTCATTCATCCCGCTTGACAAACAGATCCAAAGGAGCTCTGCTGGACAGAGTTCAAGCTTCTTTATTTTCAGTCCAAGCCAAGGTTAAACTGCTGATGCTCATGTCACAACACAGAAAGTCATTTTATTGTTCAACAGCTACATTTGTGTGCATGTTTTCAAAATAAGGGGTTTTTTTTTGTTTTGTTTTGTTTCCCTTCTTTGTTCTGTGTGAAGTAATTAATGGATTTTACAGTTTGTTTGATTTTCCTTGCACCAGTGCAAACCTGATGCAACTCCTTTTACCTCAGCCTTTCTTTTCTGCCTCTTTTCATGTACTTGTAAATAAGAAATTCAGGCACAATTCGTATGCTGGCGTGTTGTGTGAATGACCTGGTGTGTCTCACAACCGTGGCTATGGATCAGGGCTGTGCTTTTTTCATTCTATCCTATCATCCCAAAGATTAAAACCAAACACCTCTGGGTTTGATTCTGTGGAGTGCTGAATGTTTGATGTCTGCTCGGGCTCTCAGGTGCTGCAAAAAGGCTCAATTCCATGCTCTGTGGCACTGTAGAACTGCTGAGCATAAAGTCCATTTCTACTGGGGATTCATCGTACATCAAAGTCAAGCTTGAAATATGTGTGAACTTGCCAACTCAGCATTAAGTTGCTTGTGAATAACATTATGGGCATGACATGTCTGTCCGGAAAACCAGCTGTTTTTCCTGCCAGCTCATTAAGTCTCTGTCCTTTAAGTTAATTTATCAGTGTGGAGATCTCAGCTAGCTTTCCTTAGACCTGCATGGAGTCTTGGTTGGCTAAGCAAGTATATTTCATATTCCGGTTTATATAAGTCTAGTCCTGATATGGAACAGATATTTCCACATAATAGAAATTACTGAAATTATTTTTATTGCCATGTTGTTAAACTGAAAGAAAAGGTGGACGTCTGCTTTGTTATATCACAATATTTTTTCACCTTACCTAATGGGATAACTCTTTTGGATTTTTTTTTAGCTTTCTGATTCACAGAGCAGGGTGGTTCATCTGAAAAAGCAATATTTAGGTTAACGACCACTTGTATATGCAATATAACTGTTTATATATGCTCTGCATTTTATAACCATTTCTGTGAAATGTACCTTACTTTGTTTAAATAAACTTTTTTGAAACAAGCAACTCAGTGCTGTGACTTAGGAGGAAGTTTTTCCCCCAGAGGTTGGTGACACACTGGAACAGGTCGCCCAAGGAGGCTGTGGATGCCCCATCCCTGCAGGCATTCAGGGCCAGGCTGGATGTGGCTCTGGGCAGCCTGGGCTGGTGGTTGGTGACCCTGCACATCGCAGGGGGTTGGAACTGGATGAGCACTGTAGTCCTTTTCAACCCAGGCCATTCCATGATTCTGTGATTTGTATCATGCTACTTCCATCCATCAGTTTTAGTCTAACATGATACACATGATCTGAGTAGATTTACTCTTCACAGTGCAAAGTATGTGTAGAACTCTGGTTATAAATCTGTAAGATCTCTTCTGTCTGTTTCAACATAGAGGCTGTGGTTCTATTTATGGTGCACTGAAAATTGAGGTCACAAGTCACTTCTGTCAAAGGAGTGCTTAGGTAATTTAATTACACCCATCAGCTGGTCTGAATTAGCTTATTGCTCGTGCTTTGCTCTATAAAAAAATGAGAGAGTATTACATAAAGCAGACAGGCTAAGCCTGTAGGCAGGCTTATCACCAGCCATAAGCAAACAGAATGATTGTAGAGGTGAAAGAGTAATCCAAGGTAGGGGCTGCCCTTCAGCCTGTATGGCTGCATGCCAGGGGAGGTGAGTCTGGACAAAGGTGTGCAAGCAGTGTCTCATAGGGGGAAGAAGCAAACTGCAGTCCAGTGGAAGAAGCAGCAGTTAGAGCTTTTGAGTCTGGTCATCTCAGCTCACCAGGTCTTTGTATGTGGCAGCCTTTCCTTAGTTCTTCAGTTTGTAACCTCACTCCTTATTTTCCTACATGTGAAGTTTGCTCTGCAAGGAAAGCCAATGTTAGAGGCCCTTCACAGCAGAACACAAAGGGCAGCAGCTTGATTAGCGTTTGCAAAGAATACAAATGGTTTCATGTGTGTGTGATTGATTTCAGTACCGTCACTGCTTTCAGCTGACTGTGCATGCAGTTACGAAGTGATGCTCCCAGTTTCTTTTTACACCTGCACTTTCGCTTCCAGACTTACAAGCTAACAGTCAGCTGATCAACACTAAATAAACCTCTGGGCTGGTGCTTTCCAGGCCTTTGAAGGTGGTGTCTCAGCTGGTTCACCTGCAGCTGCCTGTGGGCTGCTATGGCAAAGGATACGTGAGGTTTTGCCTTGACAGAGCAGGTGTGACGTGCAATGAATGTGATGAAAAAGCTGGCTATTTATGCACTAAAAATTAATGCTAATATGCCTATCATCATAAATATTCCCACCCAAAATACAGACCTTTCAGGGATAAATACATACTTTTTTTCTATTTTGACCTTCTTTTATTGACCCTCAGGTTTCCAATGAGAAGCATGGAATCACACAGTTGTTTAGGTTGGAATGACTCTTGAGATCATCAAGCCTGACCATCACCCAACACTACCAAATCCCATCAATAAAGCACATTTCAAACTCACCAATGAGCCATATCCCAAAGTGCCATATCTACAGGGGTAGATAGCAGGGGTGAGGGCTGCACCATTTCCCAGTGCAGCCCTTTCCAATGCCTGACCACCCTCTCCATGAAGAAATTCATCCTCATACATGGTCTAAAACTCCCCTGGTACAACTTAAGGATGCAGACACCCCAGTTCCATGTCCCAGGTGACATTTCTTTCCTTGATCCTCCCGGCCATGTTGTTTCTGACACAGTCCTGGATGCCCTTGGGTGCTCTGCTGTCAGCCAGCATTCCCAGGTCCCTTTCTACAAAGCAGTTTTCCAACCATTCATCCCCAATCTTCTGCTACTGCCTGGTGTTACTGTGATTCAACTGCAGCTCCTGGCACTTGGCCTTATGGAAGGAATTCAAGGCAGCTGTATGTTAGCAAAGCCTTCCCTGAACTAGATTGTCTGATACAAAGACTAGAGTAATATTTCAGATCTCCACTGTTACAGCGACACATGCATTGCGAAAATCACTTTAACAGTTTCTGTACTGACTTCATTTCATCAGTGCCTAGAAGTGTGTTGTGCTCTTATGGTTGAAAAAGTATGTTTTTCCATGATTATTTAACAAACAGCAAGTTCATGTGTGATGATATACGAAGAGCATCCTGTTCTGAAAGCGAGATGTTCCATACTGAGCTCAGTAACAAGGATTTGTTAGTCTTTGGCACCATACAAGAAAGGCCTCTATTAACAGCTGTTCTTACTTAATGATACTGTGAAGGTAATTTTCCACATTTTAGCAGCACTGAGCAAGAGATTAAAGGAAAATCACACATATGTGCTCTCAAATACAAGATCAAAAGCCAGCTCTTTGCCCTATCTACACATAAACAAAGAAGAAGTCCTTCGAAGAAGAAAAGGTAATGATTAACTTAGTTATCACCCTACATGCTGGACCTGTCACTCAGCGCAATACGTAGCTCTGAATCTTCCTCAGGCTTTCAGCTTCCTAGTGTGGCAATGTGCGTACGTGGCTGCATGCTGGCTCAGAAGCAACGTGAGAAAAAAGTCAGCCTGTGCTATTTCTACAACATACCTAGTGAACCATGAACCCTCTTGCACAGATTAATCACATGAATAATGCTTGTTTTATGACAGTGGTTTATGATACACAAATGAAGATAATAGGTCCTTTATTTGCTTTCCCATAAAACGATTCTAAGTAAGTGATACAACTAATGTGCAGGAATTGATGTTGGCTGACTTGGAGATGGACAGACGCTCTTTCTGGTCAATGATAATTGCAATTTGCTCATCTGCAAAACTCCAGATTCCTGATTGTGGAAAACACATCTTCCAGGCTTCTCATCCAAGTCCCTTGGCACATTTCTGCTTCTGTACTTTCTTTGGCCACTGCAGTAGCTCCATCCATGAAACCAACTTGTGGTTTGAAGTCTAACTAATGAAACCAAGGCTGTTGTATTTGGGTTAGAAGTAAAGAAACCAGAGTGTTCAGAGCTGGCTGTGGTTTTACATGACAACCACACAGACAAGTACCTGGTGTTCTACAGGATATTTAATTTATCACTGCTAACATTTTCATCACCTTATATATAATTAATATAAAGCATTCACAGAATTGATAATCACTCAAGGCAACTTATTTACATAATCTCTTTTTTTAAATTATTTTTTTTTAAATAGCAGCTTTGACATTAGATAAGCAAGCCAAAGAGTCTTCCAATTCATTATCTGGATCCCAGTCTTTCTGAATTAAGGCTTGGAACAGAATCAAGGTGCTGATTAAGCAAGAGTGTGCTTTCATTTATTAAATGACAGGTGAGCAAGGGTACTCATTAGTGCTCATCCCACACTGGTCCCATCGGTAGGAAACCTCAAAGAGGAGACCTGTCCTTAAACTGAACCAGGCTCATCAGTTGCCTAGGTAAATGAGCTCGTATACTTGATGCTTAATGATGGAGAACTGCAGTATTCCTACAAACCTTGCCAGGACTAAAGGTGAACTGTGCTGCAAAAGTTTTGAATGCTATTTGAGCAATCTTTTATTATTTGAAATAGCCTTGAAATAGCCATCAGTCTCGAAATAAAAAGAATTGGCATCCTTATCAAGGAAATAGATTGAAAACCTACCTCAGCAATAAGTAAATAGCAGTCTGGACTGTCTCATCTCTTTATAGTCAAGGAATGGTCAGGATGACCATTGTGGCAGTCTTTGGTTGGACTCTGAGATCACACCCTTTGCTTCACGTATGATTACATAACACACAGCAGAGCAATTAAAGCACGAATTGGAGCAGAGGTCTGAGCCAATTGTGGCTTCTGGCTCAGCGCCTTTTGGCAGCAGAGCAAATTGCAACACCAGAGAAGCAGCACTATGCGACCTGCTGCCAGCATGCTCCTATCAATACTGCTGATTGGTGGGGAAAAAAAAGGCAAAGATTTTACTAACCGTGTCTGGTTGGCTTAGTAAGGGCACATGTAATAGAATGAATATGAGCAAAAAGTGTCTACTCATACCTCTGTTGCAGCATCGGTGGATTTCCAGGTTCCCCTGAGTTTTATGCAACCAGCCAGTTTCTTTCATGAGGTCACTAATAAGACAGGAGTTGCTAACGTAGGATTTTACTGCCAGTAACGTGAGTCATGCCCTTCACCACAGGAGAGGCTGGGCTTTTTGAATGACTTTCTTCCACGTCTCTGACTATTAAACTACTAAACTCTTTGTATCTGTTGTAGTTCCTATGGAAATAAATAGAAGGCAATACTTTCAGAGCCACCAATGTATTCCTTGGATAATTTGTTATCCCCTGGAGGTCAGTATTTGGCTGGAACAGTATTATTTTTGTCTCTCAGAGTTAAAGGGTTGTATAAGAACTGCATCAACCACCTGAGCCATTTACAGAATAAAGTGGATTTAATTCCCGACCAAGAATTAATGGTTACAGTTGTGCTGAAATATAAGAGACCTGTGGAAGAACAGGATTGCATTCTTTCACATAAAAAAGCACTTTGGTGGTCAAGGAAGTTTATGAAGGATTGCAGTCAATCCAGTTGTTTACAAACATGAGATATACAGCAATTTACAGCATGCTTTCCTCAGGTGGGAGGAAATATATTTCAGAATACAAGGCATTGTAAAAGTAGTCCCTGCCCCTCCTGGGTTAAAAGTGATATAGCCAAAAAAATGTTCCTTGCAAGTGTTCCTGTCAATATCATTGCATGGTAAGCAATACTGTGCTAATAAATGAATTATTGATCGTGTGTCATTTAACACTTGTTATTCACGGCTGTTACACACTAAATGGTAATTACATTTTTGCAACCGTGGAAGACACTGGGAGAATCTGTATTATAACTGCAAGTTCCATTATGTTGCATACACCAGTGGCTCCAAGACACGAATTGCTTGGAAAGCAGAATAAATGTTACCATTATCGGCAGCAATGCTGTAGAAGAAATCAAATGTCAATACAGATATCATGGCCTATGGAAACATGATTTGTACACTCAGCACAACTCGGTCTGAAATCACAGCCTACTCACAGAGAGAATCTGATATCTGTCTGCATAAAGTGGGGTTATTTATCATATGCAGGAGTACTTAGAAAAGTATTTGACGCTGGGAGTCCTCTGCAGAGCTACTCAAAAAGTGGTTTTAATAAGAATTTCTCTCATGCTTATAAACCTCCTTTAAATACTGGAAGGCTGCAATGAGGTTTCCCTACAGCCTTTGCATTTCCAGGCTGAACAAGCCCTATGCCTTCAAAAAAGGGATGTTTCATACCACATAGCATCATGTGGAAGGAGTCTTGAAGGAGGTGGGAGTTCTTCACTTCTGCTACTCAAGCACTAGCTAGTTGGGGAGTGGTGGTCAATTGCTTGTGCATCACTTCTACATCTACATCTGTAGGCATATACACACACATATATAGTCCTAGCTGCTATCCTTTTCCTTTTTTCTATCCTAGTAAGTAGTTTTATCTCAACCTACAGGTTCTACTTCTTTTTCTTTTTTGGGTGTTGCTGTTGTCAGATCTTAGGATCAAGGTATAACTATAGCCAAATTAGAAAGAAATCCTGGAATCTGAGACAAAAATAAATGTTTTTTGTTGTTTACAGATACTCTGTCACAGCAATCTCTGAAGTTACTCAGTGGAAAGAAGCAGCCTAGTAGTGCCATGCCTCTCTTCGTACTGCATTCTGAGCTGCATTCCCCGTGGCTACAGCCTTCAGCCTCCATGAGAAAATCCCACTTATTTGAAGTGGGATATAAACATTTCCCTGGGGAATCCTTGCTCAAAGAGTTCTCCCTCCTCATTGCATAACCGGTTCTTAAGCTTGTTTGACCCCAGGGTGTTGCAAGGACCCTGACAACCAACACTGAATTCTCCTAGCTGTAGAGATGTTTACAAAAGCCTGCAGCACCTCTTGATCTTATCTGTTACCTCCCAACATACGGAGTTGAAGTTTCCTTTCTGAAGGAGAGACAGGAAAACTGAAGTGGTCCATTTAGCCCAATGACATTTCTCCTAGCTGTCAGCTCAGTGTGAAAATGGCCAGCCTGCTGAACGCTCCTGCTCCAAAACAATGAGCAAAAAAAATAAACTTAGAAGCCCAAGAGATTTCACAAAATGTAAGTTTATTTATGCATTGAAAAATAGGTCTGTACTGTCTATCCCCACAGCACCAGGCATTTGTATGAAACTCAATGTGTAGTGTGAAGCACAGACCTACCAAATGGAAAAATAACAGGAAATGGTAGGGAGGCAAGAAACAGAGACAGTGAAGGACAGTGATAAGGCAACAGAAGATTATCTAGGCCACCTCAATCCAAGTTTATTAACTCCAGTCACTTTCCCTTCTTCCCAAAGAATTCAGTCTTCAGAATTTCGTATCTGAAGACTAAAGCAGTGATTTCATACATTAGAAGTCAAACAATTTTTTAGAGTATCTGATTTTCTGACAGAATCAGCATTGCAGTAGCTGAATTTCAGACCAGTTTCCTCACCACGAGTTTTAGAAGGTACAGCGTTTTGAAATGCTAGGAGAGTTCCTGGCACAGCCATCCATAAGGTTGCTACTGAAACTTGATTCCTTGCGCCAAAGGTAAATCCTTGCTGTAGTTGATCGTACTGGAAGAGAAACAATTATTCAGACAGATTATGCAGCCTCCTTCCTATGTACACATCTTCTGACCAGTTGCATAGTAAGCAAGTCAGCACAGGAAAGTGCAGGGGATAGCAAGAGGGAATAGCAAAGACTGACTGCTAGAAGATACCCTTCAGAACTTTCATGGGGAGACAGCCAACACTTCAATTAATCACCCACACACAGGCAAAACTGGCCCCTCTCTCTGTGGTTCCTATTCAGCTATTTCCTGAGGTTTCACTAATCTCATTTTTTGCTTACTTTAACATCAAGAAAGAGGTGAAAAAAAAATTATAAAGCAAAAACAACATTAAAAGAATTAATTATGTTTCCAGGTCCTAGAAACCATCCTGCTCTGTAAAAGGACATGTTCATCTTAAGGAATAGTGGATAAAGAAACGTCTTTAATGAAATCATTCTCTATTGGGAACACAAACATAATTTCCTAAATGATGAGAAAGACAAACTGCACTTTTACATGATTATCTCACATTTAGTGAAGATAACTTCCCATAGTCAGGGGTTTATTTTGGGCTTTACCAAGCCTTTACATAATTTTACATTTGTTTGAAAAGAAAAATGTATCTTACCACGTTGACCGTCTCATATAAAGCTTCCATGAATCACTTCCAGATTCTCTTCCCCCACCAGTATGCTTTTCACCACCTGCAGGAAAAGGGTTGTAAATGGAAACATGAAATTTTTTTTGGAGCATGGAAACCTGGCTTAGCTCCAAGAGGTTCATCAACTATAAAAACTCACAGAATAAACATCCCTATCCTTCATTCTAAGCCTGAAACCAATTGCCAAGTCACCAGTATATACAACTCACAGCTAATTCTCTCAGTTCATATTAAATTCATTCCTTTCCTCAGATTCATTATTTAGATAGACTGATTAAAGCCTTGAAAAAATAAGACGAGGAGATCCAAGTTAAGCTAATATTTCAATGCTCTAGTTTGGTCTCCATCCTTTTTTTTTCCATGGAAAGCTAATAATATCATTGGATAAATGAAGGGTCATTAAAAAAAATGAAACCTCAGGAGCAATATCAAGTCACCAGACCCAGCACTAGAGATTTCACTGTTTAAAGAAATAAGAAGCATATGCTGTAAGTAACATACCAAAAGCACCGCCAATCTCTGCCCCACTTGTTGGGATGTTGACATTCACAATGCCACAGTCAGATCCCTTTGGCCTATGGACAAAGGTAAGACAACCACTGATCAGGATCAGTAAAGACTACTTCTGTTATATAAGAGCTAAACAACATACTTCTAGCAGCACATGTATGTATAAAAACAAAACAAAATACAGTAAACTTAACTTTTAAGAATGTAAAAAAAATATTCTGAATTATACCCAAGCCAGCGAAAAATCCTTCCCAAATCCCTGGTAAAGATACTGCTGGAAAGACCTTGTTTTACTTCATTATTCCAGGCAAAAACCTCTTCTTCCTCCTAGAAAGAAAGAAGGTCAATAGTTGAACCACATTCATTCAAAATAATTCAAAAGAAGCACTGTTAAGAAAAATTCCAGTATACTACAGACATAATGCAAATAAACAGAATACCACTTTGCAAATACATATGTAACAAATAAAGGATGGGATATCCCCACCACTGCAGAGAAAGACAAAATTTACTATAGAGCAGGCTGACATAAATGAAAAAAATCTGTTTCTGCACAGACTTAGCTCAGTATCTTCATAGAACATGCACAAATGTAGCTATGTGAGGAAATAAGCCATTACAGTGCAGAACAGTGCATCTTAGACTGTCAGGAAAACTGCATATATACATCAGAATATGCTCTCCTGACATCCCAGACACCAGGCACAATTCACTCTGCTATATTACCTTAAATTTCAGCACATACAGTATAGGAGCAAATGTCTCTGTGTGAACAATGGGTGCATTATGGGCAAGGCCAGTCACAATGGTTGGTTCAACATAGTTTCCAGGGCGGTTTATAACCTTCAAAGTACAAAAGAAAAGAACTGAGTAAGTTCAGACAAACTAGCACCCTGCTTAGTACCAGTGAAGGAAGGGAATCCTTCATAGTTTTATTACTGTAGTTGTACCAATCAGAAATTGAAGTTCGGATCATCTGATAGATAATCTGGAATTTACTTATTTACATGTTTAATATATAGAAGTATAACTTTGTTTGCTAAATAAGAAATTAAATCTCAAGTCTACCAGCTGAAAAAAAAAAAAATAAACAGTTACTTTATCCCACTTGAAAGCTGATCAGTAAGCCAACTAAAAATCTAGAGACAGTAGGAATAATGAAGGTATCTATAAAAACAAGGATTCTCAGACCATCAGTTAAGTCCTGGAGAAATTAACGTCACACATGAAGGCTGCACTGAAAGTAATGCCTCCCTCTACAGGTGCTGCATGCAGGCTCTTCTGCTAGCAGCTTCTTTGAATTGTCAGCATTTCTCAAAGTTTGATAGAGTGAACCCAGGAACAGAACAGCAGTTTTTCTTTGCTATGTGCACAACAGCCCACATTCACATTGCTGTCCATATCTTCACCATCCTCTGAGAGTGAAGAGTAGTGCAGGGAATTGCTGAAAGTTCATAGCCATTTCTTGGCATTCTATACAAACCTATCTTTACTGTAAGCACAGGACTCCAATTTGGATATTTTTAGACTGACTGACATTCTGTAATTGGTGACATAAACTGAAATACAATCTTGGCTTAAGCCACAATGCTACCATACTTTTTGCCAAAGGAAATTAACTGTAGAAGGGAGAATAAAAGTAAGTCACCTTTCCACCATAGACCACAGAGCCACCTTGTTGTTTTGCTTGTTGTACTGCATCAAGAAACATTTTCACTGCTTCTTTAGTGTGAAGGGGACCATACAGAGTGTCAGCTAAAGAAAAATCCAAAGACATTATTTCAGGAGCAGTGTAAACTTACAGTAACATTCTTGCAAAATTTGATGAGTAACTATTTAATCTGCCCAAGATGAACAGTGATAACAGGATTCTTTATCACCCATTCAGGGCTTGTGTTCTGAATGAAACCATTCCATGGTAAACTTAGGTACATGGTAAAATTAGGTATGTTCGACCTACAATCACTTCAGAATTTTAATAGAAAGATGCAAACTGAAATACATCCTAAACCCATGAGTTGGAACTGCTACTTACGGTCCCATGGATCACCAACGCGGACCTGGGCATAGGCCTTCGCAAGCTTTTCCACCACCTCATCATGGATGCTTTCATGGAGGAACTAAACAAAACATAGTAAGAAGACTGTAAGCCAGCAAAGCCTATGTCATTCCTCCTGAAGTACTACTGCACTCTGAAGAGCGCCAAAGGAAGTGCAGAGGTAGTGTTGCTCATATTTAGCTAATACTGAGCGTAAATGAATACAGTAGGAAGTTTGAAAGCAGGAGTACCACCAAGAAGGCAAATCGTGAAGATTTAAAAGAACTAAAGGAACAAAAACTCTACATCTTTTTTGACAAAAACGTATCTAATCAACACAGTTCTGAAAAAACTGAGGAGATGCACGCTGACATAATAATACTTCTACACTTCTTCCTAACATCACATTGATATCAAAGGGAATAAAATACGCCTAACAAATATTTCTTATTTTCCATGATGATACGAATTTTCTGAGCTAATTTGGAATTAATTTTTGAAGTCAGAGCTATCCAAACCAGTTCAGTTAGATTTACACACCAGTCTTCTGGCAGTTGTGCATCGCTGACCCGCTGTTCCCACAGCAGCAAAGAGTGTAGATGGGATGACTAGGTTCAGGTCTGCATCTTCAAACACTTAACAGAAGTTAAAGAACAGTATGTCAATAAAGCAAAGAGAAAAGGTGCAAAATGGTGTTTAAGAGATGAAGGCTCTCTAAATTTACCAGATTTAAGACACCAAACAGCATGCAATAAATTCTAGCAAGGTGCTCAAGAAGCACAAAGAATAATAGCAGAGTACAAAGGCTGCTCAGAAAGCAATGCCTCTTATTTCATCATGTTGACCCATGTTCGCAGTGCTATGGCAGCAGAGCTTGAATGTGCGCACTGTTATGCCACTACATTTTATTGCCATGGCAGTAGAGGGGCAGCTGGAAGAAATGGCTTCAGTGTGTTTGAAATGATGGTGGCAATGTTGGAATACCACAAAGTTTGCACCAGGTAAGTGCCACAAATAAGACAGGAAAAGGAGGAACAAAGTATACAAGTTTGTCAGGATCTACTGAACCAATGCAAAGCTGATGGTAACAGCTTCCTGGACTACATCATTACCAGAGATGAAATGTGGTGTCATCACTACAAACCACAGTCAAAATGGAAGTCCATGAAATAGTGAAACATGAATTCCCCATCAAAATTCAAGACGCAGCCCTCAGTGAGATGTTCTCACTGTAGAGTCTGGATTTGATGTCTTCTGTCTTCCATTTATTTAGGCAGATGAAAGAAACTGCATGAGCAATAATTTTCTAGCAACGATGCTGTCAGAGCCTCACCTCCACTGGTGCACATTTGTATGAGCACAGTATGCAGGCTCTTGTTCATTGCGGGCAAAAGCACATAGGTAATGGTGATGACTATGTTGAAAAAGAGTGCTTCATACCTAAGAATGTGCTCTATCAAATGGTGTTACTGAGCATTTTGTTACAGTCTCCATGGACATAAATAAGAGGCATTGCTTTCAAAGTGACTTTTATGTTCAAAAACACCTCAGAATTCCCATACCTATACACCTGAATTAAACAAGTGCAATTGGATGTAAACAGATCTCTGAACTACTGTAAAGAGCCTTTTACAACAAAGGTTGCAAAAACCTCAGCTTCTTTCTAATTCAACGAGGCGCAAGCAATTTCTTGCCCTTCTGCATCTTCCCTCTATGAGAAGTCTGGTAGCATAAAGAGGAAAGCACCCAGGTGGCACACAGAAAAATAGCAGCTAAAACACACAGCTAACCAGTGTAAACGTAAAATGCAAATAAGCTGAAGAAATTTGTGTGGCTAGAAGACATAGAAATATTTTAAGTAGAACAAGTAAACATAAGACCCAGCAGATTCCCAAAATATCACTCAGCTTGACCAGACCCAAAGAATTTGGGGGAAACAAATCTGAGACACAGTCTAAGCAAATAAAGTTTAAGCATTCATCCAAAGTCTATTTCAGAAAAAGCTGGACTTTCATGTGTGAAAAAATGAACATTCTTCTCTAACTATATAGCAAGTTCATGCCATTCTATGCAAGAAAAAAAAAAAAGACTGCTCCATTTGGATTTATTAAAGTGCTTAATATTCTAGACAGGCAATTACCTTAGTTCATATCACAAGAAAGGTGAAGGAAAAGGCTTTAATATAATATGGCAGCAAATTTGGTATTCAGTTGCTTTCTATTTTTTCTCCTTCTAATGTTCTTTTTCTCAGTGTTTATTTTAGTTTACCTGTTAATCAGAACGTGACCTGAGTCACTTAAACCTGTGAAACAGGCTAGTGAACTGAATATCTATGTGCTTTTCCTCCAAATACCTTAAGTGGTCAAATATTGTCATAGATGGCATTTATATGACTGTCTATATTATTCTGCAATGCTAAAAATTGTGTTCAAGTGATTGGATCCTAAAGTCAAATTTCATTAGCAGCACTGTTCACAACCCCATGCCATTCAATTCAAAACTATCTACATGAGGGTGAACTCTAATTTTTATCCTAAATCACTGCCCCTCAGCAACATAAAAGACAGGAAAAGATTATAAAAACACACAAAAACATTATACTAAGCACTTTTTAAGCCCCAATGAAAGAAGATAAAAAGAACAATTTATTACAAACACATGTATACTAAGGTTCCAATAACGTCTATGGGTCTAAATTTCTACACTGCATATTACCAATGATGGCATTGTTTCCTCCCAGTTCCAACAGACTTCGGCCTAATGAAGACATACAAGAATTACATCAGTTGTATATACATTCAGTATGCACTTCAGCAAGGTAGTAAGTAATCAGATCAGTCCACTTTCCTTTCCAGACAGAAATTTTAAGGCATCATTGTCAACAAACTGCACTAGCCAACACAGTAAATTATACTGAATAACAAACCTATAGCACAGTGCAAAGAATGACACCTGGAGAACAGCTGGAGAAGAAAAAAGCTTAAAAAAAATGAAATAAAATAGCACTAGAGAAGAAAAGAAGAAAACAAAATGAGCTGCAGAATAAATAATACAAGGCAGATGAAGATTAGGAGGTGCTATGCATATAAAAATGAATACGTTAATACTTCAGCAGTCTTAATTATTTCCCTAACAGCTGCTTTATCTGAAATCTAAAAGAAAGAATCACCATCTACTTAGGAATTAAGCTTTGCAACCTATCCTGAATTTTTTTGGCACTTAGGATCTTGTCCACAATATATTCCTTTCAAAACTAAAAACTTAGAACCCTGCAACTGTGTATGGGTTCACACCAATACAATTTTTATTGTAAATATTTGAAGACATATCTCAAAGGCACTGCATTTTCTCCTGTATTTATAAGGAGCAGAGGTGAAGGGATATTTTTTTTTTTCATTAATGTATCTTCCAAAAACTGTCATTTGCCAGTCACAGGAACTCACTCAAAATTAATTGCAGTAAAATGGATATGTGGACATTGTGGGGAAAAAAAAACACCAACAACAAAACCCACCAACAACTGAATTGTGACTGAAATAGAAGAAAAAGTAGTAGCCAGATCTGAGCAGTTTCCCCATCTTACCTTCATCAAGATGAAAAATGTTAAAACAGGAGATAGGTGAAACAAGTTGTATTTTAAAATCCTATGAGGTTACCCTACCTTTCCCAACCACAAAAAGAAAAATAAAAGACTCCCACTCACCGAATCTCTCCTGAACCATGAGCGCTACCTGCTTGCCCACCTCCGTGCTGCCAGTGAAAGACAGCAGGTCCATTCTCCCATCTCTCGCCATTGCTGTCCTGCACAACAGGACATGCCACTACATTTACAGGAAGAGCAAACAGCTGGTAAAGCTGCTCACACCTCCCACGTAAACCAAACGTCGGGTAAATGACTGAAAAGCCATCAGGAAAGCTTCTTATCACTCAGAGAAGAGAGACAAGACTGCTTCCCTGCCCTGCTTCATGCAAAATAAGAAGTGCATCACCTGTACAATTAAATACATGCCAAAGAACACAACAACATCAATTTCAACTGTTCTGTTTCCTAAGATAAGCACCCCTGCAACTTTAATACTTATCATCTACTTTGACATCACTCCTCTTGAATTACTGAGCTATGAATCTGTAGTAGGAATTTACACATTTTAGAGCTTCCAAGCCACGTTACACGTCTACGCACAGGTGCACAGCCTAGTGTAAACATGGAACATGGGGAGCCATAGTTCTCTACAAATAGCCTGAAAGACTGATGGACTTAAAAAAAAAAAAAAAAAAAAAAAAAAGAGTATGATGAGTGAAATTTTTATGTTGGCCATATCCTTTGTGTGTAACTACATGCAGTAGAATGAAAACTGATCCTCATCATTTCTTCATTTCACTGGAATGTCTGGTAAATTACTTGTTAGTAGCTAATCTCACAACAGCACATAGAAATTCATAATATGTTTAAAGTAGATACATACTCACAAAACACAAGAGATGTTACCTACCCAATGTCTGCTCCACCACAGACCAAAGAACAGACAGCTCCAGGTATTTTGTTATCTTCCAGGACTTTGGCAATTATCCTAGAATCAAACACATAAAAAATTCAGTTATCCAATAGGTGCATATAACAAACAATGAGCTTATTATATTACAATCTCTGCTCAGGGACAAAAACACTTGACAATACATTCCCTTTGCATCCACATAACTGGCACAGAGAAGCATTGCAGCAGTGTATAAAAAACATCCTTACAAACTTTCACCATTAGAAAGAGATGTTTACATAACTTTAAGAAGTTACTTAAAAATCATAGAATCACAGGAGCTGGAAGGAGCCTCTGGAGATTATCTAGTCCACCCCCAAGATCCCCAGAGTAGGCTGCATAGGAAAGAGTCCAGGTGGGTCTTGAATGTCATGAGAGGATGATGCTCCACAATCTCTCCAGAGCTCTGTCATCCCCATGGTAAAGATCTATTTTTTCTCAGCTTCAGATGTAACTTCCTCTGTTCCAGTTTAAGCCCATTGCTCCTCATCCTGTCAACATGCACCATCAAAAAAAGCCTGCTCCCATTCACTTGGCTCCTACCTTTAACATATTCATAAGTACTGATAAGATCCTCTCTCGGTTTTCTCCAAGTTAAACAGACCCAGGCATCTCAGACTTATTGCACAGGGAAGAAGTTCCTGGCCCCTAAGCAACTTTGTGGTTATCCACCACAATTGCTCTGGTAGTTCCCCATCTTTCTTGAGATGAGAAGCCTGTAACTGGACACAGTACTCCAGATGTGGCCTCACCAAAGGCAGAGCAGAGAAGGATCAGCTCACCAGACCTGCTGCCCACCCTCCTTTTTATCTTCTCAGGATACCACTGACCTTCTTAGCCACAAAGGTGTGCTACTGGCTCATTCTGCCGTCCACTAGAATACATAGGTCCTTCTCCACAGAGCACCAAGATATAATACTTACAAGTAGCCCAGAGCCATGTTCTCGGGTCTCCCATATTAAAGTTACAATACTAAGAAATACATCATTTTAAAGGACTCAGTTTATACTGTGCATAAATCTTCTTTGCATTATGCAGTAGATACACACTTAAAATGCCAGCATAGTAAGGAAAGTAGTAATAAATATAGAGCAAGTGTCACTATGACATTTATTTGTCAGAATTCTCCTATCAGGGATGAGTTCTGAAGCCTGAAAAGACACACTATGATGTTACTAGTTCTAGATAATAAGGACTGTGTGAACATATCTTCAGGAGTTAGGTCTATAGAGCCAACCAGAAGAATTTGCCACCGTCAAAAAATGAAAAAAAAATACCCATAACCAAGTGCTGATGTTGGGTTTTGACTGCAAAATAAACTGATGATTCAGGAATATGAATGACTAAGGGTAGTGGAATTTTATGAGCTTTTCATCTATAGAAAGGCAAACACCACATCTGGATGTTCCTCAGCAGAAGCGCAGCACTGGTCCCAGAAAGGAAAAAAAAAAGGGGGGGGGGGAGGCAACAGTACAGGTAACAAGCAATATATACTGTATACTGACACCTTATCTGTTATAAGGGAAAAGCAGCTCTTCACACCACTAAGCACTATCTCACCCAGAAGATAATTTGCTTTAAAAGGAAAACAGAAAGCAAAGGAACCAGAACTTACTTTGTAACAGCTACACTTGTGAGAGACGTTGTGGGAGCACCTTTCCTGGAAAAGAAAAAAAATAAATTATTATTACTGTTTTCAATTCTTCTAATGAGAAATAGTTGAATTACGCATTTATTACGGCATGTCACGATGGTATGCGTAAGCTGGTTTTCAGGTGCATGTTAAGACAAGAACTCACATGTGGTTCTGTCCAGTGATGAGTATTTATATCCGATGAGCTCAGTGTGAACTGGAGATGTGCTAGATATCACAGTGAGGCAGAGAGATGGAAGAGAAGCAGGAGCAGAGGGGCAGAAAGCAAATTCTATTAAGATCCTTAATTTTATCCCTAACAGTTCTGAAAACATTGATATTTTGTGACTATCAGCATTGCTAAACCTCAATTTACATTTCCACTAATTGGCCATTTGACTAAATCCTGAATGGGTCTGGATTTCAATAACTCAGAAACACTAACAAGGTTACAGAAAAAAAAATTGCACTTTTTGAGTACATATACCTTACAAATAAACTGAATTTAATCCTACAAGAATTAGAACCACACATATGGAAACACGTGAAATATGATAGCAATTGCATGCCTGAGAAAATAGTTCTGCCATTTTATAACAGTGTTATAGCATGCTGGGAAGTTGTGCCTTACCAGAGACAAGCGTTTCCACAGATCATTGCAATTGCACTGTTCCATCCATACACTGCCACAGGGAAGTTAAAGGCTGTGATGATTCCCACTAACCCAACAGGATTCCACTGCTCTATAAGAGCATGACCAGATCCTGAAGGAAAAGACAGAACGTACCATGATTTGCATCCACTCAATGGACACATAAGGCACTATGAGGAAGGGGCCTGTCATCATTCCTCTGTCTATCAGAGCATTAGCTTGAAGAGAGCTGTATTACAAGGGCTCTGCAGCTTACTGCATCAAGATTAGCTAGACTGTGGGGAAAAAAACAATGATGGTGAGAAACTTTGCTACTTAAACTACTCAGTTAATAGAACGCTGGTTGCTCAGTAAGTTAACAGCTGACAAAAGGAATTCTCTTTTAAGCATACAGACAAAATTTTTACATGCTTTCCCCTCCAGCACCTTTACCATGGAGATGGCAGAGAGAATCTAATGCTTTATGGAGCAGAGGAAAAATCTTTTGCCTCTCCTGATGGGTGTCATAGGACAGACACTTCATTAGGTGGCACTACTGTGCACATCTATTTATAGACAACATGCTTGATTAATCAACTCAAGCACAGAGATTTCACTGCAGTACACCACTCTATATTTAGGATATTACATTCTCAGCCTTCCACAAACACAAAAAATACATATATATGTTTTAGAAATGGTAAAGAAAAGAAATGGAACACATACTTTCTGAAGGCAAGATGGGTCCACCAATCATTCGGGACAAACCAACAGCATAGTCGCAGACATCAACGTACTCCTGCACTTCTCCAACACCCTCAACATAAATCTTTCCCATTTCCAAGGAGACCTGAAAATATCAGCAACATGGTATATTTATATTTTAATACATGTTAATTTCCAATACATTTTGTCTCCTGTTACTATCAGGTTTATACGTACACCCAGTAAAATTCAATGTAGACTCTTTCAATATAAGACCATTCACTTTACATGTTATCCAAAGGTTAAAGAAACAACTACAAACGAGTCGCACTCTCATAAATTAGGAGGAAATTGATAAAGGAAAATAATAGAGAAAATTAAAAAATATATCCAATGAAAGAATTATTCAACGGTAATGAGTTTCATAGCTTGGGATCAAAGAACATTTCATGTCACTCTGGACATTTTCATATATTTTATATATGCTGGGGAATGCATTGGAAAAGAGGGATAACTAGGCCCAAAACAAAGCAGTCATTTAGTTTTTTCATAAGCAAATGACTCGTTTTTACAGCATCTCAAAGCAAGTATGCAAGATTCAATTTTCAAATGCTGCTGAAAATGAATGCACATCTTCAGTCTTTCAGCCACCTAGGTGTTTAATGTCCTTTTCTAAGCTATGGCCCTCTGCTAAAAGCATATTATATGTGCACAGCAAAGAGATGCCAGTGAGAGTATGATGATATTTGAAATCCACTCATATATAAACTGAGAAGTCCCCCTTCACTCCCATTTCATTTTACAGTGACGTTAAGATAGTTACAAGCAACTTTACACAAATATCACCTACCACTTGAAGTTGAGGATTGTACTCTGAAAAAGCAAAGATTAAGATAGAGCTGACTAAACACATTCCTAGGTATTTCTAGGTTGCCTGTGGTTCCAAAGACTTGCTAGGCTACTCTGCTCACAGGGGAACTCCACATCTGACTTCTGCTTCAACCTAAAGAACAGGGAGCTGTTAAATGAGAAGTGAGAACACAAGAGTTCACGTAACACATTTGCTGGAAAGCTGTTTATAATTTGAGCAAACTCAGAACAGGATGTCCGGATAGAAGGAAGAGCCTGTAGGCTAACCTTCATGTAGTTATTCAAGGATTCATGAGCTTACCTTCATGTAGTTATTCAAGGACAGCTTTTTCTGAACAGCAACACATAAAGGTAAAAGGAGAGCAGCAAGCTCCCCACTTTGCCTTTTTCCTTCCCTAGCAGCCATTTAGTGTTTTCAAGCTGCACCAGGGGAGATTCAGGCTGGACGTTAGGAAATATTACTTCCCCTAAAGGGTAGTCAGGCACTGGAATGCACTGCCCAGGGAGGTGGTGGAGTCACCAGCCACGGGGGTGTTCAAGAAACGTTTGGATGTTGTGTTGAGGGATATGATTTAGCTGGGAAGTGTTGGTGATGGTTGGACTGGATGATCTTCTAGGTCTTTTACAACCTTGATAATTCTGTGATTCTGTAAAGGAATGGTCCTTCTACCTTTATATCTGATATGGCACTGGAAGAAGATCTCATTCAGCCCAAATCACCTTCTGAAACCTTAAGCCTCCATGTCTCAATTCTCAAAACCCTGCAGATCACCAGAAGAGAGCTCAAGGCTAAAAGCCTTGTATCAAAAGCCCTGTCCTGTCTTTTTCAGGACGTTTTAAGTACACTACAGTGAACAACTTGTCCAGTACAATGAGAAAACAGCATGGCAGCAGTTACAACACCCTTCTCTATCCAGTGTACAGGCTCAAAATGAATTACACTTTTTTTTTTTTAAAATCCCCACTACAAATGCAAAATGTCAAAATGTAACTACCTGCTGTTTTACTCATTAAATCTAAAGTCCTTTAAGCAAGTTAACGGAACTAACAGCATTTTAACAGTTGTTAGGGTTAGTATTTCAGAGTGGTATGTTTAGACCATAGCAAAAGAGTTTTGACCATTTTACCCCCTAAAGCTGTGCTGCTTCCTAAAACACCTTACCAAGCTTCCTAGAACTTTGATTTTTTGTCTCAGGGCATCACCAATCTGTCGTACTATTTCTCCACGCTTAGGTGCAGGGATCTAGTAAAAAAGAAACAAAAAAAAGAGAATATTTGAGATTGAACATCTATGATTTCTTCATGTATATTACGTTCACCTTCCATGCCTGCAGCAAGAGATCACTTGATTGTGGTCATTTTTCACCCTCTTCCCAAGCTGTGGTTTCTCATTCATTTTCATGCAGTTTCATGACAAATTTCTTCCCACCTGACAGAGACCAACAACACTGCACACATCTGTATCTGCGCAGACCTTTGTTTCCACTGAATGTGCAGAAGCATTCAGATTAGTAGTTCTCTTCATTTTACTGCTTCTGTTCAGACACAATAAAGGCTCAATCACAGGAAAAGTAAACTCAAGTAGCAATTTTTTTTTTAATGTAGTGTCAGTATATTAGATAAGAATCAAAAGCTAGACTCAATAACAAGCCATTTTCATGTAACAACTCAAGGATTAGAAACTAATGAAGAGATAGCTAGAAAGTGAGGAATCATCAGTGACAAAAGAATGTGTACTGACACTTTCAGAGAAGCTCAGTAAAACCAACACAATCCACAAATTAAAAGCCAGCTCTGAGGTGAGGTTTTAAAGCCCTAGGTCTGTCGATTTTTGCTTTTTTTTATCCATCAAACTACTTCCAGATTATCTGCAAGTACACTGATATTACAGATTGAAACAAAATAATGTTTTAAGATATCTCAAGGAAGCTGTGCTATCTCCCCTAAGTTTTTCTTCTCTTCAGGTAAGGAATACAATACAGAATGCCTGATATCTCACAAAATACAGTTATATCAAAGAAACATCCAGAGTCTGTAAAAACAAGCAAGAGAACAGAGGCTGCTTATAAACAGCTAGCACAGGGATAATGACAGCTACAGCTTCCTAGGGGGAAACAGCAGTCTGATACAGCAACAGAACTGTATGTTACACACAAGTTTTGGAGTAACAGCAGTTTAGTGAATAATCAGGATTCAACTGATGGTCAAAAACACACAGCCAAAGCCAGCAGGTTTACTCACACCACGAAAGCAAGGTCTTCTCCAGGAGTTCGATATCTAAATGCTCTGCAGAATGCTTACAGGAGAAAGCATGAACTTAAATATACCTGGAAAGGTTACTTCCTTGCTTACAAAGTTTCAGAACTTCCACAGACCTGCTGGCAACGGCTTACAGGCACTAACTTGGGCAAACACACCAGGCTTCT
Organism: Coturnix japonica; assembly: GCF_054131305.1. Taxonomy (NCBI): domain Eukaryota; kingdom Metazoa; phylum Chordata; class Aves; order Galliformes; family Phasianidae; genus Coturnix; species Coturnix japonica. The sequence goes on from NC_140702.1 coordinate 6,276,096, forward strand.
TAAAACAAACATTTCTCAGAAGTCAACGTCCTCATTTTTGTGCTTACGGGTTACAAATGGCAGCTGAGCGGCCCTGCACCTTGAGGCAGGCCCTCACTACAGATCTTTGCTTTAATACAACACATGTAACATGATTATGTTTTTACACCTCAGACAAGCCGAGAAATGTAATGGCCTCTAACTGCCAGAAAGGCAATTAAATAGACAAACACCATAAAAGATAACTGATAACTTACATCAGCCCAGACTTTCCATGCCTCCTTAGCCTTCTTTACTGTTTCTTCATAATCCTCCAAACTAGCCTGCATGAAGAAGCAAGCCAAAGAGAAAGTTAGGAATACCAAAACTCCACAATAAGCTCCATACAAAAAGCTTTTATGCCCAGCTTGAGCACCGCCGTACCTCGGGAGGGAAGAAAGCACTACAAACGATTACTTCTAGGGGAAAGTTATATCATTTAAGTGGACACCAGAGTCTCTCCTACCTGCCGCACTCTGGCGATGGGCTCGTTGTTGGCAGGGCAGTACGTGGTCACCACCTGGAGCAGAAGGACGGCCGTCAGCCCACAGACACAAAGCCAAAACAGCGACCCAGCAGACCGCACGCGGGCCCATTCTCCACACGCCGCCCACCCATCCCGGCCTCACCTGCCCGCCGCCGCCCCAGCTCCCATTGTAGACTCCCGGGTTGTCCTCCTGCAAGCCCAGCTCCCGCAGCCAGGCGTACTTCGGCTGGCCGACCAGCAGTGAAGACATGGCGGCTTCGGGCCGCCACCAGACCCGACGTGGCAGCAGCAGCACCGAGGCGGCAGCTCGGCTCCAACCCAGCATGGCCAGCGGCCGCACACAGCTGGGGGGGCGACGCCGCGATGGCGGCCGGGCCCGCCCCCACGCAGCCCGCGCCGATTGGTAGCCCCCCGTGGTAGCGCCCCCTGCCGGTCGGCGGTGTGACACCCTGCAGCCCCCCCCGCCTTGAGGCCTGCTGCCCTTTAAAGCCCTTTTCAGGCCAATCATTCAGTGATTCTTTAATGATTATAATGAAATTAAATTTGTTTTTGTAAACATAATCTTTTCTGAATGGCCGAATCAATTGGGTGTAAGCGCTGGTGATAACATCTAAATGCCTTGTCGCGTTCTAAAAGGAAAATGCCACAAACCTCAAGACTGCTGTAATTTATCTTCTGATTCCCACAACTGCACACTGTTACTTGCACCAGCTATAAATGATTCACCCTTTGGGAAAAGATTATTCAAGTAGTTTTTTCGAGTAAAGGAAGTATATAAAGGACACTGAATAAGAGCATCTTTCAATACCTGAATGGACCTACACCCAGGGAGGAGTAAACTCTTCAAAAGGGCTGATAATAGCAGGACACGGGGAAATGGTTTTAAGTTGAAAGAGGGAAGATTTAGGCTAGATGTTAGGGGGAAGTTCTTCACTAGGAGAGTGGTTAGGCCCTGGAACAGGCTGCCCAGGGAGATTGTGGATGCCCCGTCCTTGGAGGTGTTCAAGACCAGGTTGGACGGGGCCCTGGGCAACCTGATCTAGTAAAGGTGTATGTTTGGTGGCCCTGCCAGGCAGGGGGTTGGAACTACATGATCCTTGAGGTCCCTTCCAACCCGGGTCATTCTGTGATTCTGTGATTCTGTGTGTGAAAGGAAAACTAAAAGATGAAGCTCTCTTTCAGAAAGAGAATGAAACCTTACATCTGCCTGGTTAAGGAGCACAGTCAAAAGAGTAACAGAACAGCAGATTTTTTCTGCTCTGACACTGTTCTTTTACAAACTTGACCTCAAGGAATTATCCTCTGGCTGGTACAGCAGATCAGTCCCTGGAGCTGATTGTTCACTGTTTGGCCTGCAGAGCTTACTGAGAAGGTGCTGGCTGGAGCTGGAACACCTTCTGCTCCTTCCACATCAGCCATCAAAATACATCAGGTAAATTCCAGTTTCACACTTGACCTGGGGTGAGTTAGTTTTGATCTAGTGACCCAGAGGTTTAAAGCATCCTTTGAGCTGTTCTGTCTCCTGATGGCTGTTAGTTGTAGCACAAACTACCCCCTTCTCAAAAGGTTAATTTATTGTAGACCAAATGTATACATGAAATAGGTTCCAGTTATCTGAACAGCTTTATGTACCTCATGAAGCTGGAACTCCAGCAGTTCCTTGTAGGCCTCAGGGAACAATAGGCTTTTGAAACAGTACCTGGCTCACTTAGGCTTTTGTGGGCATAACTGTCATTGCATATTATTCATCCTGTATGATAAACCACCAACAGAACAGAAGCCCTCTGCGTTGTGTTTGAAGCTGTCAAGAAACCTTGTGGAAACTACAGATTCCAGTTGCTCTACTGAAACTTCCCAGAGATGAGCCCCATAAGATCATCTATGAGGCTTTGATGCCTCCCAAAGGAACAAAAATAGACAGGAGAAATACAGCAGCGTAAGGATGCAGGCTTTCTCTCAGCATTAAATAATGAGGTTGTAAGTCCACCCCCTCAAGACAGTCAGGGTCCTGACAGCATTAACAGGCCTTCACCATGACTGGGTAGTGAGCCCTGTCCTGTGTGCACTTTTTCTTTCACCATAAGTGAGCAGTCTCTTCAGCTGTGACTACAGATGTCTATTGGTATAGCAGCTGTTGGTGAAGCAGGATGAAAATTGAAACCGTGGCACTGTGCCTCGCTTGGCTCTCTTCTTTTTTGCTAAAGAGTGTCCAAGCAGTTCACTCTGGCACTGTAACAGCTGTTGCCAAAGTCCTTTCAGGAGCAACATGGGCAAACTACTCTGCAACACAGTGGTCAGTAATCAAATATGCAGAACTGCAGCGTGAGTCACATCGTTTTTTGAACCACCTGTAGTGAACCTGATGTGCCCAAGTCCACTTCTAAATCCAGGTATGCCTTCAAAACCTGAATTTGCAATAAAACTCTGAATTCATGCCAGTGACAAAATACAGCAGAGAGACAATGCAGCATAGAGACACCGTGTGCATCTGTTCCACACTTACAGAGCAAAGATAATTGCAGGGGTGATCAGAGCAGGCATGTCCAGGCTGTGGCTGCAGGCACATACAGCCACCACCATGGTGGCAGCTCTTCCTCCAACAACCATTCATGAATGTGAGATCAGCACTGTCTGGGCTGAATCCAGGACATGGGGAGGATACAGTGAAAGTGTGAAACAGGGAGCTGTGCAAGAGACAGGCTGAGACAGAAACCCACAACCTTTCTGGTCTGATGTGTGCATCCAGATGGACTTCCCAGGGTGCATAAGAGCTGACCAGACCTTTGGTTCTGTGGAGCTCCAGAATCTGGACGAAATCCAAGGGACTGAGTTAGCTGGAGGGTGTCATGAGTTCAAGTTTGCCCAGCTTTATGATCTTTTTGAGCAGCTGACCAGGCTGTAAGAGCAAGTCGTCAGGCTTAGATGAATCCAGCAATTGGACTGAGAGATTGACACCTGCTGTCACACTGTGGCACAAAGCATACAAACAGCCTTGTCTTAGGACATGGCAAAGGGGAAAATACAAGCGGGTTTCCAACAGGAGTCAGTACTGGGGCTTGTCCTGTTCAAGTTTTTATTGATGACCTGGGGATGGGAATGGAGTAACTTTGCAGGTGACACCAAGTTGGAAGGATGTGTCAACCTGCCTGGGGATAGAAAGGCCCTACAGGAGGATCTGCACAGTCTGGATAGCTGGGCTGAGGTTAGTGGGATGAAGTTCAGTGAGGCTGTTGGGTCCTGCAATTTGTCCACAACAACTCCAGGCAATGCTACAGGCTTGAGGCAGAGTGGAAGAAATGGACACTTGTTGGTCCACACTCAGCTGAACATGAGTCAACAGTGTGCCCAGGTCGCAGAGAAGGTCAATGGCATCCTGGAAATAGTGTTGTCAGCAGGAGCAGGGAAGGGACTGTCCCTCTGTTCTCAGTCAAGCTGAGGCCACAATTCAAGTACTGTGTTCAGTGTTGGGACCCTCACTAAAGGAAAGACACTGAGTGTGTTCAGAGAAGGACAACAAAGCTGTAATACTATTTTGTCACAAAAACTTGCATCTGACCTGCGCTGCTCAAGGAGAGAGATTAAGACACGAAGTAGAACTATTAAATATACATATTTATTCATGTGCATGAAGTGATCTGGATATATTGGGGCATCCCGAGTGTGTTTTTACATAGATTCTATACTTTCAGGCATACAGGTATAATATAAATTTTCTAGTCGCTGACACAAACTAATGACTTTGACTCAAAGTAAAAATTAGCAAAGCAACTCAGTTTTGTAACAGTTACTTATCTGTGATGTCAGACAATGATGGGGTGGGCTGGATTTCAAGAGGGGTCTTAGATGCAAGCATTATCCTGGTTGTTTTGCTTGCAAGTCTATTACTCTGGTCATCTGAGTAGCAAAGTCTATATCTCCAGGGCAATGTGCTTGTGTCCTTTTAGTTTGCTTACCCAAGCACATACAATACCAAAGTCCCCAGTAAAATTCCACTGATCAGCATATGAAGCAAACAAACGCACTGTAATATTTAATGATTGATTGGTACATTTGTCAGGGAGGAAAATTTCATCACAATGAGAAATGGTAGGTACATGTTTGTCTAGAAGTGGTGACAGTTATAGCCAAGCAGGAAGAATATACTAATTGAATGCATACAGTGTGTAGGAGACAATATCTCCCATGCTCTCTCTGTTTCAATTGATGAACTGATGAATTGAAAACATTATAGAGGTTGGTCCAGCCCAAAATGAAAACTTGACAGGCACCACTGATGATTCCCTTTTTCTATCATTAGGGCGGAATGGCAGCTGTTCCCTCTACTGTATGAATGAGCCTTTATTCTGCATCCCGTCATATTCTCTTTTATTTACTTTCTCAATGCAGGTTGCTCCAAACACATCTCATGTGCGAGCTTTCTTTGCCTTTAGTAAATTTTATTGCTGATCTCTGCTGATTGACTCTTTTTCCCCCTTCTCTATAATTTTACATCTGATACAACAGGATCTGACAGCAGAACAGTCTTGATCTGATAACACTGGAATGTCATTTTTCATTGTAGATAGGTCTGAAAGTCTCTTTAACAAAGGAGAGGAACACTGAGCAGAACCTATCTAAATTAAAGTGCATACATGCTGAGTGAAGAGCTCTCCTCTTCTGGGAAGACTCAAAGGCTCTTTTCTACTCATGTTTCTTACAGACTGCTAGGCAAAATCAGGTGTCCACATCTGTTATCCCACTCCCCACCAACAAAGGTATGATGAGATGGGGCAGCCAAATATCACCTCTCTACCTCTGCATCTTCTTCAGCAGCCTATCAAAACTTGCCTGTTCTCAAAGAAAATTAAAAGACCTGGGAAGAACAGCACAGCTTCCCAAGCTTTCTCCAAAAACGACATTCATCAGAAGTAAAGGTGTGCTGAAATCATTCAATGGAAGGTTATGGTGGGAAGGTTCAAGCTCTACTGCTATATCACCGATATTGTGATGCCTCTGATGTCATGACATAATTGGCTAACATCATAAAATAGAAGGCATTACTTTTGGAGCAACCCTCATAAAGTATATAATATAGTTAATGCATGTAAGTAATGACTTATTTTAATGTTTAATATAGTATAGTTGAAACATAAGGATAGCAGTAAAGAAAATAAGCAAGGTAATGCATCCTTTACTACATGATGTTAGTGACAGTGATTAAGAAAGATACTTCACCAATTGCCCTAATATTTCACCATCATCCAGATCCAGTTGCTGGAGTGCCCTGGTTGCAGGGAGGAACTGCAGAACATATTCCAGCAATTGGGAAGTCCTATGATGTTGCATCCACCCCATAATTGAAGCCTCCAAAGATGCTGCAAGCAGATCCAGCCTTTATATCTTTGAATAAATAAATTTGTACAATAGCATAAACTAGGTGTTAGGTGTGTCTAGACAGAAAAGGTAATTGGTGTTTTTCTACACATACTGAACAAGACAGACATGGAAAGCTTGCATTTGGAAAAGCATTTTACTTTGAGTAGTCCAGTGGCTGCTCATTTGCAGCTTCATAAAGTACGGATGTCCTGTGTTCACTGTCAGTGAGTGCACCTGCTGAGAGCAAGCTGCTTAAGTGTGTGCAGAGCTGATGGTAAGCTCTGACATGACATGCATTTCCTTATCAGGTATACAGGATCTTGAACATCACTGATTTCACTTCCTGAAGTTGAAAGGAGACTTAAGCTGAAGAGTGGAGGTCATATTCTTGCAAAGGATTACCTTTACTCACACAGTGCAGCTTTCTTTCAGCCTTTATGACGTTATGGACAGAAAACTTTGCAGAAGGCAAGTGATGCAATGCCTGGAGAATTTGCTCAAATACTCCTGTGGGATCTGAATAGTAAAAATCACTCTGTTTCCAGAAAATAACACCAATGTAAAAGAAGGGATAAGTATATAAATCATGTTTATCTGTGACGTACATCCTTATTACTCAGACCAATTCTCTTTCATGTGTATTTGAACCTTGTCTTAGAAAAGAAAGCAGGTGCTTACAGGCATTTCCTTATTTTTACAATCTAGGAAACAAGTAATTTTTTCTTTGGTACAGAATGCTTCCATCATCTTGAAATCAAAATGCTACTTGTCTTCTTGAGAAACTGCTTTGTTTCCTTTCTTGTAGATTCGACATTGCTTCCAAGAGAGGGCAGCAAACAAGCACAGAAACTGCATGCTTGGTCTTACAGTAGATTACATGTGAATTCATTCCAAGGGATCATTAGTACAGAACCTCTTTTATCTCATTGTAATTAAGTTTGAAGCATTTAACTTGCTGCCAATTCATTCCCACTCCAAAACAACCCTCTGGTTTGTTTTGTTTTCTTTGTGTTTTCTCTCAAATGAGAGAAATGAGCTAAAACCTTTGCTGAAACATTTGAAAACAATTGCTGCAATGTGGAAGCATGATTGGACACAACAAAGGCTGATCTGGGGTCAGTGCAGAAGGAACATATTCCATCCTGCATTCCCACTCATGCAGCTTGCAGGGTACTAATAGCATATAATGAACAATGACACGTAAAACTATATTACGTCTTCATTTCCATCAGTAAGAGCTTAACTGTTCATGCCATAACCTTCCTATTGCAGACCATTATAGATAGCATGCTGTCTTGCTCTGCTGAAGGTAGCATTTTTTCTGAAATCCATCATTCTTGTAATTTCCAGAGCTATCTCCCTCCTGTTCAGGGCTGCATGACCAGATCAGCATATATTATTAAAGACATTTTTATTCTAGTATCTGTTGACCATATCTAAGCTGAGCATGTTCCAGACACAAAAGCAACTGGGCTGGGGGCAGCTGGGTACCTGTACTTCCAAGATCTCAAGATCAGAGCATCATGTTCACTGTAGACCCTCACTTAGAGGGAAGTGCCATATTCCAGCAGAGGACAGTTGCTGCTCACAACAGGCCTTTTCCTCCTGCAGGACACATGCATTGTGGCTGCCCAGGCTGTGCTCCTCCTGTATCAATCAAAGATAAGAGTACTTCACCAAGCTGTGAGGAACACCTGAGGCTCAAGTGTTAAACTAACATTTAATGATGGAAAGAGCAGAAACTAGGGCCCACTACTCTGTACAGATTTGAGGGGCTTTAGTGTCACAGATCCTATACTTAGACCTGAATGAATTAATGTGTCTTAATCTTGTGTACAAGGAAGAACAGCTGCGAGTCAGACTGAGCTTTAGCTGTGAGTGCACTTGATGGATGTCTCAAAGCAGGTAGGGAAGGACAGCTCCTAGCCCACCACCAGAGCATACAGACCCAGGCTGCTTGCTTAAGAAACCTCAGCCTGGTAAGGGAGGACATCCATGGTGGATTTTCCTGTCGATTTGCTCATGTCTGTAAAGAATGCCCATGGTATTAAGTATCCTTGCTCTTCCAGCTTCTTTGCAGAAAGGGAGGATGCCCCTATCTGTTTAGCCCCAGCCATGTAAACAGCAGTTAAAGGAATAAACAGGAATGAAGCAGCCCAAAGGCTGTTTGTGTGAGTTCCCCATTCTGTCCCCCACTGCACCAGCATTATCTGGAGGAGATGAACCAGGAGATGAACTGGGGCATGAACCAGTTACAAACACACAAAGTGCTCCAACCACCTGCAGGTCACACCCCTGTGCCGTGGGAGAGGTAATGAACAGATCCAGGGAGATGCTGGGGCAGCCCTAACCCAACAAGCCCCTTGTGCCATGTGCAATGCCCACCTGGACAGGCAGCTGCCTTCAGATGGAGGCACTCTTCAATGTAAGTAGAGGTGACACGCTGCATCCCTGAGCCCCTCATCACAGAGGCACTGATGGAGCTGCTAAAGCAGAGTCATGAGGAATGCTCCAGGTGTGGGTGTACTTCTGAGTTCCTCTGCTGGTGCTGATATTTTTAACTTTTGTTATGGTATCTTTTTCTTTTGCCTGGTGTAAATCTAGGTTTTCCTGTAATACTTAAATTAATAAATGTCAGACAGCCCATCTATGATGCACAGTATATAAAACCACACTTGTGGGAAGATTATGCACAGTAGGCAGAAAATAGAAGGAAAGAAGAGTTGGAAAAAGTCTCTGAAAAGGGAGGAGGAGAGGTCTATCCTATCACCAGGAATTATGTAGCCAAACACTTACAAAAAGAGAAGCCTATTCTCAGACTCCTGCTCCTGAGCTACCAGGTCAGTCCAATGCTGTTAGCTGTTGTTTCCATTTCTGTGAAGCCATTTCTTCTGGCTGCTCCTAGGAGACATCAGTAGCTCTGCAGTGAGAAACCAGCACTTGCAGGCAATACCCTACTGTGCACCTTCCAGGCAATGTCTGGGGGCAAAAGTCCCCAGGTCATACCTGTCTAAATGCAGTTCTCTTTCATTATCCATTTCAAATGAAAAATGTTCCTGCAGTGTGATACTGTCTGCTGCTACTGCTGCATACTGCCTGCAAGAACCACACTAAACAGCTATTATGCATGCTAGATGCCTGCCAGTAAAAATTACCATCTCATTTTAGTACCAACAAATGCAGCTTGTCATTACCGGTGCCATACACAACCTCAGTTTCTGAAACCTTTACCTTTCCCATTGTATGATATGTGCCTGTAGCTGAGCACCGCTGGACTTAATGGGATGTTCAGTGTGCTACCTGGCAGGAGTCAGCTGCCCAGACACTGAGAGCCTGCCAGAGAGCTGCAGACCTCAGCTAAGCAAAGCTGTCACGAGTTCCAGACTGTATCCTCAGCAGACTGCTGCTTCTACGTGCCTCTTGTAAGTTGGCTGTGTTTGTGCTGTCTGCAGAGTTCTCAGAGTATGTATTTTCTAGTGCTTAAAAGGGTGTGTGGAGATATTATGAGAGGAAATTTGTATCGTGCACTAAGAAAAGCCTGAAAAATGTGTAATGTCATCCAGCTGTGACCTGCCCCTGCTCTCATGCTTGTGATATGAGCAATGGAAAAGCTAGCTGGGTCACCCTACGCCATCAGCAGTATGGTAAAAGAATTTGTGAGCTTGCCACCAAGTGAGCAATAGAGCACAACCCACTGCATACATGAAATTAAGTCTGAGGCTGAATTTCCTCTCTGCAGAATATGGAGCACAGTTACCATGACAATAACATTTGTAGACTCTTGCTTGCATCCCAGAGCACACTGCGACAGCCCTGGCATCACCTCCTCCCTATGAAGGTCCCAGATTTGGAAATCAGTGGTGGTGAGGCTAAGGGCTGCTCCAAGCACTGTGCATCTCCCACCCACTCTGAGGTGACTTGCATGAGGAGGTGCCTGGGTGCTGAAAAGCTCAGGAGGCACACTGGAAAACTGCTTTGCAATGTGTCTGGTGGGTTAGGTGCTGAAAGGCCTCTGAAAGCATACCAGCAACCTCTGTGCTTTGTTACTTACAGATGTCAAGCAAGGACAGCAATTCATATGTTGCTACCTGTATTTTATTTGCTAAGATTTATTAACTAGAATAGGACACATGCTCTTTTTTTTCTTACTGAAAAGTATATTCTTGTAGCAAAATTTCCAGCCCAATCAACTTGGCATGTGGCAAACATGAAGGCTAGGTGCCGTGTCACCCTGCCCCATATTCATCCCATACAGAAAGGGCAGGGTTAAACCAGGAGATCTTCTTCTAAGAAGACTGCAATTCTCATCCAGCATAACAGCTAGGAGGGACAAAAGGCTACCAAAATACAGCCCCCCAGCCTTCCCACGCCTTCTCAGATTTCAGAGCCAGGGATGGTTTTCCTGAGCTCCTTGGCTGGCAGCCAGTGCTGGGGGTACCTAAGGAGAGGACTGTGGCTTCGTACTCAAGGTACTGGTGGCATAAATTCAAGGGATCTATAAATCTTAAATAAACTACGGCCATCTGTAGAGAACAGGTTTAATAAGCTCAGTGCCATCAATGTAAAAAGAAAACAAAAAAAAACCCCAAGCAAACAGCTCCAATCTGCTCCAGAAAACTTCTGAGGGGAGTTTGTAAGAAGCCCTACTAAAGTAACCTAATCTGTGCAAATAAAAGTAATAATAATAATTATAATAAAAATAAATGGAGAGAATAGACACTGCAGCAGAAGTGCACTTCTTACCTACAGACACCTCCCCAAACACAGACAGAGCACACTTGCCTGCAGGTTTGGGGTTATATTCAGAAAGACAACGCTCATACAAACTGCATGTTGCTGCTGCAGCATGCTTGCAGTGATAGCTACAGCTGCAGATGTCTGAAATGTAGGGCCACACTAGAGCCCACGTCAAAGCCAAGGGCTGGAGGATAGCAGACATTCCCAGCCATCCCACAGCTTCTTCTGCAGCTACATCATGCTGTGCCAGGCACTGCCCTGCAGTGTTGCAGTCCTGCCTGTTGCCTAGCACTAGCGTTGTATTATTCTATTATATTGTGTTTATTCTCTGTGCTTGTGCTGCTTACAGCAAATGCAGCATGTCTCTGACTTCCACCTGCACCCCTTCTACCGAGTGTACTGGAGGGAAAGCAGCTTTGCCACAGAGATGCTTGCTTCCAATGCTTTGTATCCCCTAGAGTCTTGACCTGTTTCATTCCAGATGATCAGCTCCCTCCTTTATCTCAGTGTGATCTGATCAATCAGAGGAAGGATGCATATTACTAAATATCACAATGCCTAATAGGCACCACGGTAGATGAAATACTTGTACTATATTTAGAAAACAGAGGTTATTATGTATTTTTAATTGCACTCACTGAAGAAATCTTGTTGAATTTCATCACTACAGTTCCATGTATCTGTATCAAGGCTGTCAGGCCTGTCTTCACCTTAGACTGTGAGCAAAGAAGGGAAAAGAGCAGGAGGATAATATGGATGGGGTAAAGAAGAGCAGGACAGAGACCGTGAGCAACCTCCCCCAGGATTTCACTTGTGTAACAAAGCAGAGCAGGTATAGCCTGCGGCATGTAAGAGGCTTTTGGTGTCACGAGGTCTTGACCTGGATTTTAGCAAATCAAGGGATTAGTCACACCAAGTGGCTGCATGCAAAGCCGCCACACACAGCCAGTGTCTCTTTGATAGTGGATCCCATCAGGGCACAGCACGCCTTGCTCCTGGTCTGGATAGCACCATGAGAACTACCAGCTCTGCCTAATGGTTACAGTAGGGCAGACTAATTGTTAATGTGTTTGCCATCTAATGTTTAGCCTAATTCTGAGTTGAAACAACCATACCAATCAATGTGAGGATATGCTGACAATAGCAGGACACGGGGAAATGGTTTTAAGTTAAAAGAGGGAAGATTTAGGTTGGATGTTAGGGGGAAGTTCTTCACTAGGAGAGTGGTGAGGCCCTGGAACAGGCTGCCCAGGGAGGTTGTGGATGCCCCGTCCTTGGAGGTGTTCAAGGCCAGGTTGGACGGGGCCCTGGGCAACCTGATCTAGTAAATGTGTATGTTTGGTGGCCCTGCCAGGCAGGGGGGTTGGAACTACATGATCCTCGAGGTCCCTTCCAACCCGGGTCATTCTGTGATTCTGTGATTTTGTATGTGGCAAATACTGCTTCAGGAGAGAATTTTATTTTTGGCTGTGTCAATTCTGCTGTATTAAATTCACCAGTTGTACTGTTTGAAATAGCACTTGTACTAGACTTATACTACACCATCTACTAGACCACTGTGCACATTTAGGGAAGCGAAATCATTTTCTGTAATACATGTGCACACGTGTGAGTAATTTAAAACCCTATCAAACCGGCAAGATGAGTGCATGCTTTTTACACATTATAACTAAATCCCATCACAACTGCTGTCAGGTTGACCCCACAACCCACACCAACACCCCACCCCGCCTTGTGTCCCGCGCTATACGGCGATCCTCCCCTTCCGCCCCCCGCCTCCCTCCCGCTGCGCCCTAGTCCCTCCCTCCATCGGCCGCCAGTGGCTGCCGTTCGCCCGCGCGGTTCCTCCATTGGCGGCGGCTTTGCCTGCCAGGCTACGCTGCGTCCGGCTGCGGTCTGTCATGGAGGCTGTGAAACGGGGGCGGCAGGCGGCGGGAGAGTCCGTGTCCGTGTGAAGGTGGCGGCCCGTCAGCGGGAAGGTAAAGCGCTGTGCCGGGCGGTGGTTGTTGCCGTGCTGCCGTGGGCACGGCCCGGCCCGGCCGCCGTCCTGGGGCGGCGCTGCGCAGCGCCGGGAGGGTCCGCGAGAGGCCGCTGGGTGGGTTGTGCTGTGCTGTGCTGTGCTGTGCTGTGCTGTGCTGTGTTGTGTTGGGTGTCTGCGGAGAGGGTGGAAGCATTCTGGATTGTTTTTCTTGCAGATCTGTCAAAGAGAGCCGGTGATTGGTCTGGACCTTGCTCACAGACTCCATGTTGTCCCGTCTAGGTAAAAGCGAGCCGAGAGAAATTTGCCAGGAGATTGCTGTTTGTGACTGAAAGAAGCAGGCGTGTATCTGCACGGAGCTGGAGAGGAGCAGGCTAGATGGATCTAAAGACAGCAGTGTTCAATGCAGCTCGTGAAGGCAAGCTGCGGCTCCTTTCCAAGTTACTGGCAAGCAAAACAAAAGAAGAGGTGGCCTCGTTGATGTCAGAAAAAACCGATGGTGCCACACCACTTCTGGTGGCAGCCCGTTACGGTCACCTTGACATGGTGGAATACTTGTTGGACCATTGCTCTGCATCCATAGAAGTTGGCGGTTCGGTGAGTTTTGATGGTGAGACCATTGAAGGAGCTCCGCCGCTCTGGGCAGCGTCTGCTGCCGGCCACTTGAATGTGGTTCAGTCCCTTTTGGATCGTGGTGCTTCTGTCAACAACACAACCCTGACGAATTCGACTCCCCTCAGAGCTGCCTGTTTTGATGGCCACCTGGAAATAGTGAAGTACCTTGTGGAGCACAAAGCAGACCTGGAAGTATCAAACCGCCATGGGCACACGTGCTTGATGATTTCCTGTTACAAAGGCCACAAAGAAATTGCTCAGTATTTACTTGAAAAAGGAGCTGATGTTAACAGAAAAAGCGTTAAAGGTAAGTTGCTTTATGTTCCTTGTGATAGATAGGGATAGAATTACGCCTTCAGGAGGCTGTGAGGATCCAAAATTAGTCTCATGTAGATGAGGAAGAGATAAACTGTACTCAGCTATGTTTTTATCATTACTTCAGCGTACTCTTAACACAATTTATTTCCGGGCTGATTAATATTAAGCCTCACATTCTTCAAATGTCATGTGAACTGATATCCGTGTACATGCAAAGAGCACATAAACTTTTGCTTAGAACGGCTGTTGGTTAGTGGAGTCAAATGATCCAATATGTAAGCATGTGTTTCTGGGTTTTTTTAATGCTGTGTCCTAAAGTAAGACTAGAATAGGGAAAGATGTAAACAAGGGAAAAGAGTCTTTCCTACTCTGAGGAGAAATAAGAACTTTCCCTTCACATTCTTGCATCCTTTTGGGCCTTTATTTTTTAAGGTGTTGGTAAACAAAAGCGTATGTTAGGACTGAGAATAAAAGAAGCTATAATAAAAGAAGTTATGAAGCAGTAGCATCAGGATATCTGTAAAACAGAGGCCTCTCTATTTCATGTTCTTTCACTCTATTTCCTTCACAGTTGCCACCTTTGGCAGTCCCGTTGCAGAGTCAGAGTGAAAATTTGTCTTTTTGGCTTCAGTAGGAATTGAATAGCCTGCTTGGCTGAACCCCTGCCATGTTCTGTTATACATCACAGTTTCATGTGGTCATATTGGCCTAAAAAAGCATGCCGAGTATTTCAGGTTGCAGTTAATTTTTAGCTTACTGACCTAGGGTTGTGTGTCCATTGTGTTTTAGTAGTTTATTTTATCTATTTTTGCTAATTTGAAGATAGAAGTCCTTTCCCCTCCCTCCCCCCGTGGAATAACAGTTCCATTGCCTGTTTCTGGTTAAATTGTATTGGTAGCAAAATAATACAGTTAATGGTTGATTCTGTCACAATTTACTTTGGACCTGGGTTATCATATTATATTATGCTAGTAAATGCCAAGCATGCAAGCAATGTATTTGAAAAAGCTGTTAAGCAAATATGCTTTATTTCAGCCAATCATGCAGATGTGGGGGTTAATGTAAAGCAAGATAACACGGATTTGTCATAAGTGTAGGAAGAGAAAAATAAATCCTCCTTTGCAAGGATTTAAGCTTACTTATGAATCATCTTGGATGTGTGTTAGGACAAAAATGTCATTTTTTCTAAAGGGTGTTCTCGGAGCAACACGTTGAGAATAAAACGTGCATCCTTCTCTTTGGTTTTGAAAAGGATTGTGTCCCTTTTCATGGTAGGTAAGGGCAGAACAGAGCTGTAAAGTATCTGATGTAATGGGGTGGGGGGGGCAGAAGGAGGAAATCTGAGTCTCATTTTCTTCATGCTGGTGAAATAGACTTTGATTTGCTGCTTCTTATTATTTTACTTTTCTACTCTGTTAGGGTTCTTTGTTTGCTTAAACGGCAGGAAGGCATTCCTGAGTGTTCTTACTCTTCATTCCTCTGTCTTCATTCCTTACTCTGTTTATGTCCTTTAGTTTCTGGTGTGACTCATACCTTAGGCACACGAACAAAAGTTACTAAGGTGTAACTGCTCCCTGTTGATTTAAAAAGAAAAAGTTGGATTGGATAAGATTTAGATTGTAGTAACTCATTTAATACCTTGAGCTGCAATGCGTCTGAATGATTCTGTGTGACTAATATCTCTTGGTCTGATGTGGCCTGCCTTTTTGTACTTAAAAATTCTCTCTTATATGATCCAAGCATACATTTTGGCATCTCAAGGTGATCAGATGTGTGAAGTTATTCAGTAAGCAGTGACAAGGCAGAGCGAGAGAGTACATACTGTAAAGCCTGAACATGCAAGATGAGAGAGCAGAGCTGAATAGAACTGATAGCTTTAGTGTTGCAGGAGTGTTGCAGTGGCTGAGGCTCAACAAAGTAACCTTTGGAACTTTCTTTTGCAATGATATTCGGTAGCTGTTAATTTTAAAGTGACGATTTCATTGAATCATAGAATGGCCTGGCTTGAAAAGGACCACAGTGCTCATCAAGTTCCAACCCCTGCTATGTGCAGGGTCACCAACCACCAGCCCAGGCTGCCCAGAGCCACATCCAGCCTGGCCTTAAATGCCTACAGGGATGGGGCATCCACAGCCTCCTTGGGCAACCTGTTCCAGTGCGTCACCACCCTCTGGGTGAAAAACTTCCTGCTAAGATCCAACCTAATCTTCCTTGTCTCAGTTTAAAACCATTCCCCCTTGTCCTATCACTATCCATCCTTGTAAACAGCCATTCCCCCTCCTCCTTAAACACTCCCTTCAACTATTGGAAGGCCACAGTGAGGTCTCCCCACAGACTTTTCCAAGCTAAACAAGCCCAGTTCCCTCAACCTTTCCTCACAGGAGAGCTGCTCCAGCCCTCTGATCATCACAGTGGCCTCCTCTGGACCCACCCCAAGAGCTCCACATCCTTCCTGTGCTGGCATCCCCAGGCCTGGACGCAGCACTGCAGATGGGGCCTCACTAGAGCTCGGTAGAGGGGTACAATCACCTCCCTCTCCCTGCTGACCACCCTTTTTTTAGTGCAGTCCAACACACAGTTGGCCTTCCAGGCTGCAGCTGCACTCTGCTGGTTCATGTCCAGCTGCTTGTCCACCAGGACCCCCAAGTCCTTCTCTGCAGGGCTGCTCTCAAGGAGATCTTCCCCCAGTCTGTATAAATACCCGTGATTGCCCTGACCCAAGTGCAGCACCCTGCACTTGACCTTGTTGAACCTCATTAAGTTCTCACGGGCCCACTTTTCCAGCCTGTCCGGTTCCCTATGAATGGCTTCACTTCTTTCCAATGTATTGTCAGTGCCACTCAGCTTGATGTCATCTGTGGACCTGCTGAGGGTGCACTCAGTGCCACTGTCTGTGTCATTAATGAAGGTGTTGAAGATTGACCCCTGAGGGACATTGCTTGTAACCAGCTTCCACCCTGGCATAGAACCCCTGTGCCAATTCCTAATCCACTGAACAGTCCATCCTTCAAGTCCACACCTCTCTGCTTTAGAGAGAAGGATGTGGTGAGGGACCATGCCAAAGGCTTTGCAGAAGTCCAGGTAGGTGATATCCATCACCCTTCCCCTGTCCACTGAAACCGTCACTCCATCAAAGTGTATTTTCCTGTTTCCAGCAGGATTTGTGTGACATTGTCATATTCCACCCCTGCAGGATTTTCAGTTTCTCCTCCCTGCTGTGTATTAGGAAATTGACAAAGTGTAAGGCTGGGGTAGTAGAGAGATGCAAGCCTGCATCTGAGAGATGCATCTGATGTGAAAGTGTCTGAATCTACATATTAAAGTTTCACTGGTATAAAAAGTCTTGTACAGCTACTAATTTCTGTTTTTTTTGTTGTTTTTTTTTTTCCAAAGAAGTGCTCTCATAATCTAAAGATGGTAAAGCCCTCAAGTTGCTCTTGACAGGGAGAACAGAAGCAGAAATCTAGGTTTTCTTTTGAGAAGTTGAACTGCTGACTGGTTGAGGAGGAACCTTCCACATTTAGGCTGTATGAAGTTTCCTCTTTGTTCATGCTGGGAATTCTGAGAATGGTCTATAGTTAAGAGGTAGTGCTCTTTTGCCACCTTGAGCATAGTCTTCTAGGTTCTTAAACACAGTGTTTTGGACTCTCTTGGTGATAGGTCTGGGGTTATATTTGTTGGAATTGGATGTTTAAACCAAGTGTTTTGTATAATTACTTTGCCTGCCGACTGTTTTTAAACAAATCTCGTAGCTGGAACCGCAGACAAAACATGTAGGCCTTGCATTGCGAGGATCAGTTATACATGCTCTGTATATCTGAATAATTCTGAGAATTATTCTTTATTCTCCTTTTCCAGGCCTGGTGCAATAATATGATTTTCTTTTTTGTAACTAGCAAGTGAAATACACAAGTTAAGTACACAACCGCTGTCACTTATGGCCTTCAGTACTGCTGCAGTAGTTGGGGGAAGTAATGTAGTGTTATCTTTGCATTTTCAAAGTGCAGTTAAAAATCTTGCTGTCCCTGGGTTATTATAGCACAGAATTTGATTGGAATGACTTCATGAAATAAAATGAAGGATGCATCTTGTTCAGTTGGTTTGCCTATTCTGAAATATATGGAGTATGCACACCTCAGTCATTGCAAGTTGCTTATTGGGTACATACAAGCAGTAAAACTGTATTTCAGTTCCATTTTTATGTGAGAGGCTGGAAAGTAGAATGCTCAAAACTGTTGGGAAAGGAAAAATCTTTAATAATTGTTTTAGGTTTTGGGGTTGTTTTTTTCCCTGTTTTTTGATGAATACTTCATGACGGAGCACTTCATTTTGTGGGTGTTCCATGTACGATATGATGTGAACCTGAACCTCAGTAGGAATGACTGTGAGTAAAATAAGGAAATAATGAGGAAAATAAGTCAGATGGGTACAATAGTTTAAAGTAAGTTTTACTATCAGAAATCTGTCCTTTTTTTTCCCCCTTCTGTTAGGAATTGAGTGTACTTAATATAGGTTGCAAATCAAGTCAAATCATTTTCTGTGTCACTGCCTTGCTTTCTTTTCATCCTTGTGTTTCAAGTCTATTCTGGGAGTTACTGCTTTCTGACATAGAAAGACACGACCTCATTATAAATTTGAATACCTACCCAAACGAGCGTTTTGTAACACTGGGAACCTAGGGATTTGATCTGTGGTATGGAAGATGTTTTTGTAATGCCTGTGATATGTTAAAAAATAAAAGTAACCAAAAAAACAGGCAGTTATGATGATAATTCAAGTTGGGAGGGAGTGTTGATCTGCCTGAGGGCAGAAGGGCACTGCAGAGGAACCTGCATAGGCTGGATCGATAGGCCAAGGTTAACGGCATGAGTTTCAATAGAGCCAAGAGTCGGGTCCTGCATTTTGGTCACAACAACCCCAGACAACCCTACAGGCTTGGGGAGGTGTGGCTGGAAAGCTGCCTGATGGAAAGGGACCTTGGTGTGCTGATGGACAGTCGGCTGAATATGAGCCAGCAGTGTGCCCAGGTGGACAAGAGGGCCAATGGCATCCTGTCTTGTATCAGGAATGGTGTGGTGAGCAGGACTAGGGAAGTCATCCTGCCCCTGTACTCGGCATTGGTGAGGCTTCGCCTTGAGTATTGTGCCTTTGTAAAAAGTCGATTCCCCTCCTTTTTGTAATCCTCTTTTAAATACTGAAAGGCTGCAGTGAAGTCTTCTAACAGCCTTCTCTTCTTCAGACTGAACAAGCCCAGCTCCCTCAGCCTGTCTTCATAGGGGAGAAATTAAATTCCTGTACAGTATGTAGAATATAGACTTAATATATCCAATGTCACTACTGCATCTTCTTTTAACAGTGCTTCCTTCTCATTACAGTACATCTACTATCTAGTCATAGTAAGTCAGGTGTAGATACTAAAAATTGATGGTAATGATCTTCCTTTATTAGCCTGCACGTTGTGGTCTCCAAGGGATACTGCAGTATAAGTTGCTAAAAAATTACTACCCTAATTCTGATAATGCTGTTAGTAACCAGTGTTAGATCCTGTCCAACATCCTTATTTCTAAATTGCAGATATGGGTTTAAAGGTTGCACTATTCTGTTAATATGGAATAAGCTGGAAGAGACTAGACTGCATTAATAGAGGAGTGGCCAGGAGGTCCAGAGAGGTGATTGTCCCTTTCTGCTCTGTCCTCATGAGGTCCAGCTGATGGAAATGTTTCAAGAGCAGCAGTTATATGTTAATGGATCTACAGTATATATAGTACAAATAGCTTTGTGGATCCTATTCTCAAAGCCAGCAAAGTATTTAGTAATCAAAGGATTTGTGAGTCCAGTATTACTAACATATTTTGTCTTTAGTATAGTTAAGTGAAGTAATTTTCCACCATTGGAAAAACCCATTTGGAAAAGAACACTTTGCAAGTTGGCTGTCTGAAATCAAATGCTTTCTTTTTATTCAGAACTTATACTTGAAATACTGGTTGATGGGCAAAATACATTCATAGCTGTTTTTCTGCTGCAATTGCAGCACTGTTAAGCTTTAGCATTTGAAAAGAGTTGTTTGCACTTCTTTGTATGGATTTGATTAGTATGGCAGTAATTTATTTTTGTTATTATTTGGTGTGATTGAGTTGAGATTCAGTTAAGTCCTGAAAAGCAGCCATTTGTCCTTTCCTTTATTTTCCTGGCTGCTGGAAATGAAAGCAAGAAGAAGGTATTGAAAGTGCTGTCAGTTCTTCCTAAGATGGTTTGCAAGCTGGTTTGAGGAAGGAGCAGTGAACTGACTTTCAAGTGAAGTTTTGAGAAGCGGAAGATGAGAAGAGAGTGAGAAGGGCAGCGATTGAGGTAGTTATGGGGGAATCAAGGTAGAAGGCTCCATGTCCTTTATAACATTTTAGTCTGTTGCTTTGTTTCCTAACCTGCTGTCAGTCTCTGATGGGCCTTAGGGATTGTGAATGGGGAGCTCTTGGAAAAGATCTCATTTGAGAGCGTGGAAACTTACTGACTGTGTAATAGAAATGGATGATCTGGCAGTCAGTTAACTAGGATTTCACAGGGCTGATCATTAAAAACATCTAATGGAAGCAATAGGAACAAGTTACATGAGCTTTCTGTTGTTTTCATATTGATGCAGTGGGAGGCTGAAAAGTTGTTAAGCCAGAACCTGTAGTATTCATAATATAGTGTGGGTTTTACTTGTGATTGGTTTTGAATTACACGGTCTGAGGTTCTGTGCTTGTGGAAGGGATCAGGAGAGCTTATCTGTCTTAGTCACTTCTCAGTGATGTACTTGTATTTGAAGGCGTGCAAAATTCTCACTTACTTGAAACGTAGTGGTTCAATATTTCACTGTTGTGTCCAATGTTGTTTCTAATTAGCTTGGTATATTATTTTTAATCAAGTGGTCCTAGTGTGTGCTAGAACTTTCTCCACGGTTTTAGAACTAGAGCTGTCTTAAATTACAGTCTGTGCAGTGGCAGGCATAGAAAAATAATCTGAGTGTAAATAAGACTCTTCCAAAATAGATGTCTGTGTGTTTTCTTGGAGGTGTTTTCTTACTGAGTTAGCTCACCTTTAGTTTTCATACAGGTCACGTTGTTTTCAAACATTGGTGAAGATAGAGAGAAGAAAACTTGACAGGTGAAGAAGGGAAAAGAAAACAACACAGAGATAACAAACTTGGAGTTTTTTGCTTCCTGTTTAGGAGCAGATCTAAAAGAAAAATCGCACGTGTAGTTGGGAAGTCTATTTTAATTTTCTCTTTATGAATAAGACAAAAAGGCCTTTAAGACTTGCCTAATTCCTTCAGGGAGTAACGTCGAGCATTTTGATTCCTTTAACTGCTTTGTAATCTTGGTCTTTTATTTTCTTAGTCAGATCTTAAAGTATTTTAACTGTCCTCTAAGCCTTTTGTGTTCCATAAATGTCAAAACAGACTTCTTAAAACTGTTAAAGTAGTAGGGTTTGGCCTATAATTTGATGTTTTGTGTAATTGATTTTTCTTCTCTTGTGTAGGAAACACCGCATTACACGACTGTGCAGAATCTGGAAGTCTGGAGATCATGAAGATGCTTCTCAAGTATTGTGCTAAAATGGAAAAAGATGGTTATGGAATGACGCCGCTTCTGTCAGCTAGTGTGACAGGCCACACAAATATTGTGGACTTTCTGACCCAACATGTGCAGACCAGTAAGGCTGAGTGCATAAATGCTCTGGAACTTCTGGGAGCAACGTTTGTTGACAAAAAGAGAGATCTTCTTGGTGCTTTGAAGTACTGGAAGCGAGCTATGGAAATGAGATACAGTGATAGAACTAATATCCTGAGCAAACCAGTACCGCAAACACTAATTATGGCCTATGCATATGCTAAAGAGGTAAACAGCTCCGAAGAGCTAGAAAATCTTATTGCTGACCCTGATGAGATGAGAATGCAAGCTCTGTTAATTAGAGAACGTATCCTTGGCCCGTCTCACCCAGATACATCCTACTATATTAGATACAGAGGTGCTGTCTATGCGGACTCTGGCAACTTTAAGCGTTGCATCAACTTATGGAAATACGCGTTGGACATGCAGCAGAGCAATCTGGATCCTCTGAGCCCTATGACATCCAGCAGCTTGCTGTCGTTTGCTGAACTTTTCTCCTTTATGCTGCAGGATAGGGCGAAAGGCCTGCTAGGCACTACTGTTACATTTGATGATCTGATGGGTATACTGTGCAAAAGTGTTCTTGAAATAGAGCGGGCCATGAAACAAACCCAGTGCCCTCCTGATCCAGTACAACTGAACAAAGCCCTTGCCATCATTTTGCATTTAATTTGCTTGTTGGAGAAGGTACCTTGCAGTTCAGAACAGGAGTATTTTAAGAAACAGACTATTTATAAGTTTCTTAAGCTTCAGCCTAGAGGGAAGAATAACTTCAGTCCTCTTCACCTTGCTGTTGACAATAGTACTACATGTGTGGGTCGCTACCCAGTTTGTAAATTCCCTTCTCTACAAGTTACTGCTATCTTGGTGGAATGTGGTGCTGATGTAAATGTCAGAGACTCTGATAACAATAGTCCATTGCACATTGCTGCACTGAACAACCATCCAGACATCATGAATTTTCTCATTAATTCAGGTTCACACTTTGATGCCACAAACTCGCATAGAAAAACTGCTAGTGATTTGCTGGATGATAAAGAAATAGCCAAAAACTTAATCCAGCCCATAAACCATATTACACTGCAGTGTCTTGCAGCCCGTGTTGTAGTGAATCGTAACATACACTATACAGGCCACATCCCTGAAAAACTAGAGAACTTTATTTTACTTCATAGATGATAGTGTGAAATCCCAGAGCACTGCTTTCTCTGAAGCACGACTAGGTGACAGTGTTTTGCTTTGAACGATGTTGTGATACACCAGCATTCTCTTAGCTTGCTCCATCTTGCTTTCATTAATCAAAGCATTGTTAGCATCGGTTTGGTGGAGTTGGTTACCCAGTATTTAATGTATGCCATATATTATATTTTGTGAGTTAAATAGAAATGAAACGCCATATTTAGACTCTTAAAACTATTTGCCAAAGGCTTGTCTATTCTGGTCTTAATTGCCTGATGGCTGTTTGGAACCGAGTTGAGTGTTTTCCACTGAAGTCTTATACTATAACTGTTGTGTGGATTTTCTACAGTTGGAAGGTCATATTTTTGTTTTTGTTTTCTTCTTCTTGAGCGTTTCTACTCTCTTCTTTTCTATGGACTCATTGCTAAACTGTTTGAGTTGGATGGACTTGTTAACATTTGCAACTACCATAAGTGCTTTTATCTTTTCTATGCACTGGTTGAGTTATGACTGTTGCGTGTGAGCATACTTCTATGCAGCACTTGGCCAATTTTGAACTAAATGCAGATTTCATTTTGCAGTTGTGGATTTATTTATTTTTTTGGAGATTTTTTGAGAATGCTGGCTTCGTAGCATGACACACTTTGGAACTATTTACCAGTTCTCCAAACTTGGATTTTACTCCTCTGAGTGCCGTAACTGAGGTTTCTTTCCTCTTGATCCTCAGGAGATTTGAGCTAAGTTTTGGAGAAGAAAGTCTTTCACGTGATAATTTCCCTGAACTTTAGGTCTGAAAGTCATTCTGTTGCATCATACAGTTAGGGGAAGAGTATTCATTATATACAACTGACGCCTTCCCCTGTGCAGTCATGTCTTGCTTGTGCTGGTTATGTGACTAGATGTGAAGTTTGTTCAAAGTTTAACCTCAGACTTAACGATACACTTTAATGAGCAGTAGATCAAATGAATGCTGTAGTTTTAAATTTAAAAGTCAACTTTAGCTACAAAAGAAACTAAAGCATGTTGGTGGCATGACGCTTATCAGTCCAGATTTAAACATCACTTAACGTTATTTTGACTGTGTGGCTGTATGGCAAGGTATTGGGAGTTCTATAGAAGTGTCCCTTCTTTCATTTTGAATATCTTTATAAATATTTGCATGTTCTTTTCTCTAGTGTGTCAGCTGTACTTAAAAAAAAAAGAAAAAAAAAAAAAAAGAAAAGCAGAAGTTCTGTTGTGTATAAAGCTCCTGATGAAAGTACCTATTTTTATAATATTTGCACAACAGCTTAGCTTTTACAACAGAAAGGGCTCTTTTGACTTGTTAAATCTATAAATGGAGATCATAAATGTGCAATTCAGGTAATTAATATAATTCAGCACTTTACTGTTGATTAATAGTAGATTATATTACGGCACATTAGCCCTGCAAATATCTTGAGGTGAAATTCAGTTCTGTTGAGTAGAATACGCTTGTAAGTTTCTTAGCCTAGCATATTGGATGTTGTTGACATAAGGTTTCATTCCAGTGGTGGGTAGTAAGCGTACCCATGGGCTTCTGGCTCCAGAAGATTCAACAAGTTGGCTTATGGCTTTTGTCAGATTTGTAGAGATTTAAAGGCCAAGTTAACCAGATAAAATCTATTACAGGAGAGTAATTTTTGATTTTCTAACCTCATGTTGGAACATCTTTGTCTTCTTTGAATTAAGTTGAGGAAGAATGTATCTTGAGGGCGTGTTAGAGTAGTTCTTCATTACTTTCTGACTATTTCGGGGTTCTTTCTGAAGTGTACACTACCAGTTTGGTCGTTCTTGAAAATAATACTGGAATGTATTGAAACAAAGGTGTGTTGAAAGTGCCATTGGTGTATTGCCACTTTTAGGCTTTGCTTAGAAGTGACTTTCACCTGTTTATCCCATGCTACGTGTGCACTTTTGAAAGTCTGTGAGTAAAGAAATCCAGATACTGCAGTGTATCTGCAAGCTAAACTATTGAATTAGCTGGATTTTTCTGATTTCTGATGATTAAAACATGTGCCACCCCAACTGTCCTCTCTGAGAACAACAGCTTATATTCATTATCTTTATTTTTTATGATTCTCTACTGCTTTGTAAGTGGAAGAAATCATGCCACAGTACAAATAATACACATTATTATACTAAGTCATGAGTGTATTTCTCTTTTGGTAGGTTACAGAAAGAGTTTAACATCTCTAGAGTTTTATACTCTGGAATCTTACTTTTGGTTTAAATTTGTGTAATTTTCTAATAACCAGTTTAAAATCAATTATTTGGACCTTGTTAGTCCAGAAATATAAAATCAAATAAATTAACTGTTAGCAAACAGTATCTGTTCTATTGAATAGAAGACATTTCCAAAGTGGTTAGAAAGCAGATCATCGCTAAATGTATGTAAACCCAGTGGAGACCAGGTTTTCGGGGAAGGCCTATTCTGTGAACTGTATGCTTTAATTTTAAGAACTACCTTATGTGATAGGGAGTCCTGATTTACTGTGTACAGTTCTGTGTAAATGCCTGGTGACATAAGTCAATCCTGGAGTGCATCATCTCCATTCAGAGATTAATTTTTCATGATGATGAGGCTATCTGCTGAACTCAGTGCTGTGATTTTTTGCCTGATACTTGATGCATTTAATTATCTTTTCCATTTCCTTCTTGACCTGTACGTTTACATTACTCTTCAGTTTTTGCTTCATTAAAAAAAAAAAAAAAGTCAGTACAAGGCCTGTCTCAGATAAAATTTATGGATTGATTTCAGGATTTTTTGAGTAGAAGAGGCATGGCAGGCCTTGTCATATATGCTCGTACCAATGTGTCCAGAGCTGATGGGAAGTAACAGATTTTCCCTCAGCTCCTGGTTCAGAGTCTTCGCTGCAATCCATATATCAACCTTCTGGACAAGAAGTTTTGTTTTTGTTGTTTTTTTTCTTTTTTTCAGCCTCATTACTCACTCAGAGGTGGCTATAAAATGATGTTAGTGAAACCTACTGATGTTAAATGCAGTAGTGCAGCTATCTGCTCTTGGCGTGGTCAGCGCAATGAACTAAAGAGCGTTCAGAACACATTCAGAATACAGGTTTGTTTTTCTTCTAACCTTAACTATTCTTGTCATATCTGGGCTTTTCTCTGGTGAAGTGTGCAGTTCCTGAGCTACCAGCACAAAAATGTTGAGAACACTGTGGATAAAAAAAAATAATTGCAATGCTCAGCATGGGTGACACAGGTTTTAAAACTGAATAAGCAGTTTACAAGTGCAAGGATACCTCCTTGCTTGTTAAGACCTCTTAAGGTGTATTTGGGGATTACGAGGAGGGAGCAGGGATAGAAACACTCATTGGAGTTTTTCTTCCATTCTTCTTGGGCTTCAACAGAAATACTTCAGCCAGGTAGATGAACAGTACTGTAGTAAAACGTGAGATGCTGTTCTTATCAAAGCCTAAAACTATATTCCTGCTCTTGTATCATGCTGGTAATAACGAGGTTCCAGCTGTCTGTGATGTCTCTGTGCTTTTTAAGTGCAACATGAATGCACTTTCTGAAATGCAAGGCAACAATTCATTTTCCATTTGTACTTCACAGCAGTCCCTGGCTAGGAGCTTATTTTGTGTATTTCTGAAGTCCTCAAAAAGTTCTCTCCTAATAAATGTTTTGCAGCTCATTAAACTTTCAATTTTATTTTTTTTTTTTTATAAAACACTTAAAATTAAAAAAAAAAAAATCTTTAAAAAGGAAAAAAAAAAAAAAAAAAAAAGGAATAGAATGCCATAGCAAAATCTTTACAAAAGTACTTTAAAAGGGGATAAAAATGTGCCTCTCCTCAGTTTTATATCAACTGCAAGGTGATGGTGGCAGAACATGACTACTGTTGAAAGAGCTTCCTCAAGCTTTGGAATATACAGAGTGGAATGCATGTTATACTCTGAAATGTTGACAGATTTGTCCATGTAGAATTAACACTAATTTCTATTTTCTGTGACTGCAATAAAGTCAAGTGGTTTTTGATGTTTCAAAGTAACTACGAGGAAATTAATGGGAGACCTACTAGACTGTCCGTAACTCTTGGCTCCAAGTGTGAATGTACCTGTTGAACCCTCAGTGAGGGCAGAATGAAAAAGGTATTGTTTGTTTGGTTTAAACTGATTTTGTATTTGTTCCATTCTACCACAGAGTTATTCCTGTGCAGGGTGAGCTTCATGTATGGAAACATTGCAGTTTCTTTTTTACGTGAAGTAATTTAGCTTTAGCATCAATGTTTAAAAAAACAAAAAACAAACAAACAAAAAAAAAGAATAACAAGCATATTTCTGTGCTTACATTCTCTTGAGGCTCCAGATGCAGATTATATTAAAAATATGTTTTGGAGAATACCTGTCTGAGTCTATAATATCCCTTCTCTTTAAGGTTATACTAGTGGTGGTTGATGTGCCTAAGTTGAAGGTAACTAGTGTCAATGATGGAGCTTTAGACTTTCATTTTCATGTCATTGAGAACTGTACAGATTAATTTTCTTAAAGTTTTTGAATACTTCTCCTTATTGCTTGCACCATTTGGAGAGGGGGGAGAAAAAATGGAATGAGTACTACAAAGGTGAGAGACAAACTAAGAGAAGATCTTTATGAAAAGGAACTGCAGAATGGAATACCGTGACAAGCATTGCTATCATAATTGCAAAAGATCTGTGTAGTTAGGTGTGGTTGATGTAATCCTGTGAGGTAGTGTCCAATTCAGACAGCTGACATTTTAGTTTTAGGCCTGGTCAGTAACACATGCATCAAAAAATGATGTTCTGGGTGAGATAATCTGATTCAGAGCTTTCACACGCTTGTTGAACAGATGGCTTAATAAATTGAACATGTATTCACTTAACTAGGAAAGGGAAGAACCAGAAACAATAATTCATGTTGTTTTTTCATTCCTCTGCAACTGCAGGTGATGCTAGCTGTTTCATTTAGGAGTGTCCACCTGAGCTGTGTACCCATGCAAAGTGCTTTTTGGCAATAACAAATGCTGGCTGTCAGTTGAAGATGAAAATTCACAGCCTCACAGGGAAGGGGCAGAAGAGGCCAAGTGAATGGTAGGTTGCTCTGCCAAAGTCAATGCACTTGTGTTTGGTTTTCTTCTGCCCCCCCCCCACCATGTACTTTTTCAAGGGCTGCATACATGAACATTGGAAAACAAGGCCATACCTCCATCCACTCCTTACCTTATGTTTTCTCTGACATGAAGAAAAAAATTAAAAAAAGATAAGAGTAGACACAAAAACTCAGAAGTTACCAAAAGATGTTGTGCGTGAAGGAGGAAAAGACAAAATTGCTTTGTGACCCTGATGAGTGCCTGTCTGAAGTATGAGGCTGTGATGCAAGCAGCAGCCTTGTCTTCAGAGGGCTGTAAGAAGCATGGGTTGCTGTCTGAAATTCTAAGGATTCCTTCCATTGCATCTCTGGAAGTTTTATCTGGCTGGAGGCTCCTTGCCAGGTTTTTCTTCCTAGGTCTGCTTGGCACTCCAGTCTCTCAGTGGTGAAGAACTTAATTCCCATTCAGTGCTTATTGTTTTTTTCCCCAAGTTACTTATGTTCACTAGTTCAATAGTTTCAGTGCTTCTTTGTCCTTGATGCAGAGTTGTTCTCTCAGTGTTCGAGTGAAAGGCCACACAAATGTTTGAATCCAGCTTTTGACAAGACAACCTGTTGGTTTGTTTCCTCTCTTTTTCACCTCAGCCTGCTGGTCACCCTTCTCTTGATGCAGCCCAGGGTACAGTTGGCCTTTTGGGCTGCAACCACAGTTATAATAGTAAATTATTTTCCCTTGATGTAGTGTAGCTCACACTGTCCTGTTCTAGATCTTGTTAGGTACTATTTCTTCCTTCCAAGTACTGCATTAGACGAACTGGAAAGAGAGGCTAAATATTCTGTGTGTGAGACAGATCATTTTGTGTTGTCCTTCCATCATTTCAGAATAGCAAACTTGCTTTTCTGCTCTGCTCTCACCTTGCACATGTGACTATCAGAATTGCACTGTCTCTTTTAAATTTCTCTGCAGCTTTGCCAGCTGTACCCTGGCAATTCTCTGTTTGCTAACTTGTCTGATTAAGTTCTGAACTATCTGTGTGCTGCTTTCTGGCTCCATACATCATGCTTTTGTATCATCACATTTAGCATAAACTTCAGGGAGCTGAAAACAAATAAATCAGGACCTGCTGTTAAATACTACAATTCCTCACTGGGGAAGGTGATCAGCAAGTGGCTAAACCAGGAGTGCAATATGGCTTATTTCAGCCCCAGCTCATGTTAACCTTGGAACCAAAGGGCAGGTTGTCCTGCTGAGTGAGCGTGCTTCTGAAGCCACTTTTCTGGTTGCCTTCTCTTTCTGTGCTTTGGTTCACAACACATAAAACAACACACAGTTGTTTTATTCTCTGACCTGGATTCCTTTTGAATGAAGCTAAGCTGGGAGATGTTTTTTACAAGCTGACATAACAGGCACTTAGCAGTAATGGGGTGTTCAGTTCATGGAGTTAGAATGTAAGTTTTTCTGAAATTAGTGCTTTTTCCTCCCATTTTCCCCTTGGTTACCCCAGAAGTGTGCAGCACAGCATTTGACCTTGGCACCAACTCTGATCTACAGATCTACTCCTTCCTAATACAAATGTAGTCGTAGTTTTGTTTCTCTTCCTGCCTTACATGTGAGTTGACATGCTGTATGGTGTTTTTTTCCTCTTCCTTTCAAGTGGTTCCTGCATTTCCAATGTCACACCCCATAATTTGTGCCATGGTTTGAGCTGGAAAATGAGATAATGCACTTGATTGCTATGGTGGACCTACACCACATCATTAGCTGTTGGAAAATGAATCAGCCATACTGTACGTGTTTGACAGCATGACTGACCTTAATGCAAATGCTGTCAGTGTGATATTAAGAAGTATGTGTTCCATTGTAGAAATGCAGAAACCAACAGGTTTGGAGCTCTCAAAATGACCCCTGGTAGCTTGTCTGTAGCAAGGAACAGGCTCAGGTTATCGTGCCCTGATGTTAGGAGGGAATGTTACTTCTGAGACCCCTTTGCTGCTGGTATATTATGACCTCGGTGATTTCACTTCTGAAGAGTCTGCTTTGAGGAAAAGTCAAATCAAAACGTTCTCGTCTTTCTTTAGATTCACTTCTTAGGGAAGTACATTTCTCAATAGACAGCACAGAAGGCAGAGGTCCTGACAGCAGTTTCCACCATAGAACTGGCACAATCTTGCATGAGAGCATCCACATAGGACTAGGTTGA
This sequence comes from Coturnix japonica, assembly GCF_054131305.1. Lineage (NCBI taxonomy): Eukaryota > Metazoa > Chordata > Aves > Galliformes > Phasianidae > Coturnix > Coturnix japonica. Next base: position 6,305,726 of record NC_140702.1, read on the forward strand.
TTACTCACAACCACAGAAGTCTCTGGTATCCCACTTGTTTGACAGCAGCAGGTGCTGGTCAGGGCAGGTTGTATGTTTGTTACAGCACATGTCATATAATCCTTCCACTTGCTCATCCAGGTGGTGCTATCTGACCAACCGGTTTACAGTTTCATTTCTCTTAATTTCAGGACAGCACAGAATAAATAGGAAAATTGACTGGGATGGACAAAGTGAGAACCTCTGTCTGTTGACTGTTTCTTATGTGTTATGCCTTGTATGAGGCTGCTTGCATGCGGGGCAGTTTTTGATGATGTAAACTGGTGATTCTGTAAGCAAATCTCATTCCAGAGTCAGTAGCACTGGATTTCTTCCCATGCAGGTACATAAAACTTTGCCCTATGTTTAAACAGCCAGTCCTGTCTTTTCAAACTTGCTGATTCTGCAGTTTGTGGTTTCCCGTGCTTGAATTAAATATGGAACTATTTTCTCTACGTCCAAAAGAAGGGGGGGAAAAAAAGGCAGCTGGACATGCTTCTAGGATATGAATTATTGCACCTTGGCCCAAGACACAAGCACCTGCTGGTGCGTTTCTAGAAGCATGTAAATGCCCTTCTGTCTGAGCGTTGAGCCTGCTCACACCATTGCTCATTGCCAGCTTCATTCTGGCTGGATAATAACACCTCTGTGGGCTTACAATAAATGGTGCTGCCTGCACAGAGCTGCCAAAGCTTCCTCACTAAAGCAGGCAAAAGAAAATCCAATTCCAGACTGGTAGTGGGGCTGTGTTTTAGAATAGGGGAAGGAAGAAAGGCTTAGAAAGCACCTTTAGGAAGGAGGAGGATGTGCTGGGCGGTTGGACTTTCAGAGGCTTTATGCGCCTGAAGGTGTTGATCGATATAATGTCATCGAGACAAACTGGTGGGGTGGTACTCTTTTCTATCACCCACTTGATTCAGTCTTCAACTGTGCAGCACTGGTTGTACATGAGCAGGAGAAAAGTGAATGAGGAGCATGCAGCTACCTCAAACCAGGCTGGTTTAGCAAGCAGTTGTGTGTTTTATTTCAGGGATGAGAGGATGCTGGAAGAATGCTTGGTGGGAAAATGAAGCGTCATTACTGTACCAGTGGCAAAAAGCAACACAAGGCAACTGCTATAGATAGAATACTGGTGTCTCTGTTCACATGTAGTAAACTCTCAGGCTAAAAAAGAAATCTGAAATAACACCTCAGTAATTTTAGCAAGCTCGAGTACCAGAAAAGATGTAAAGTACAAATCTAGCTTTGTCTTTTCTAGCAACCAAGATTTTACGCGTAGTCATCAAACCATTCTCTGATATAGTGCTAAAATATCCACCACAACAGATGCTCAATCACTGCAGGGATGGGAAAAAAACCATGTATAGAATCATAAAGTGGCTTGAGTTGGAAAGACCTCAAAGATCATCTAGATCCAACCCCCTGCCATGGGAAGGGTTGCCAACAGCTGGGTCAAGCACTGGATCAGGTTGCCAAGACTTCCCACTGAACACCCCCGGAGATGGAGCATCAACAGCTTCTCCGGGTGTATGATGGAATAGCTGATGTTGAAGGGCGCCTTAAAGATCATCTGGTTCTAACTCCCTTCCCATGGGCAGGGTTGCAGGTGATCAGATGGGGCTGCCCAGCTTCCATCCAATTGTCAACAGCTTCTCTGGGCTGTTTGTTGCAGTTATTCACCACCACCTGAGTTAAAAGTTCTTTTAACATCTCAACTAAATCTCTCCTCCTTTAGTTTAAAGCCACTTCCCCTTGTCTTATCACTGTCTGACCCCTCCTGCTTAAAAGCTCCCTTGAAATACTGGAAGGCCACAATGAGTTCTCTCCAGACCCTTCTCCAAGATAAACCAGGCCAACTCTCTCAGCTGTGACCTTCCAACCAATTTCTTATCCACCTAATAATCCGTCCTTTGAAGCCATATCTCTCCAATTTAGAGATAAAAGTGCACCATTCTTTCAATTAGCAGCAGGGGGGAGGAAAAAAACAAACAAACAAACAAACAAAAAAAAACATTTCCAGCATCTGTAACAATATGGCTAGAGACCTTCAGAAGAAGAATGAGAGCTGAGATTGTTCAGCTATTTACTTCTATGTTCTCTGAAAGATGCTTTACGGTGCTTCTGCCACAAAGTGCTTTTGGCTTGCAGAGGAATACTGTTCAACAACTGTTCAATTAGGCTGATGAACCCTGGGAATGTTGCTGTTGCTCCCTAAATGAAGGAGATGATCAGCTTCCATGTGGAGGTGGGATTTTTATTAATCAATAATGCCAGATAGACTTAATGAATCGAAAATCTTCCTAGAAATGGTGATCTCTCTCTCTCTCCAACCTGAGCCTGTAAGTTCTGCAACCTGCTGCAGTGTGTCCTGAAGTTCTAGCGCTTAGCAACTGGGGCTGGAGGCAATCCAGTGCTGGAAAACAACTTGAAACACGCTGAAAACATTCCTTTGCCATTAAAAAGGCAAGGCAGCCAGTGCGCCTGCCTGAAGTAAAAATCTCTGTACAGCTCATTGCATAAATATGCATGTGCATATGGGGCATAATGGTCTGCGCATAGGCATGCGCCTACAAATAGGGAAGCAAACGCTTTGTTGCGAGAGCTGTGAACTTAACTGGTTAATTAACTCTGCTTTTAATGCATCTCCTTGCATTTGTAGTAAGTAGCAGGGGCAGAGCCTCCTTTAAATCTTGAAGTGGCAAATTCAGAGATAACAGATAGCTACGCTGAGGCACCAAGAGAAGCAGAAATGAAGAGATGTCACTGTAATAGCTTGTGACTCTTTGATGCTGTTGGAAAAAAAAAGCACAAAAAAAGCCCTGTGCAAGTGGACAGAGTCATTCACAGAGCAAAAAAACTAATTATTATGAGATTATTCGGTTTTGTGTACTCAAAGGCATCTGATGCAACTGTGTATATGGATAGATAGACACTACTTTGCCGTTCTGGTGTGGTTACGTTTATGTGTGACAACTTAATATTTGGAGGAAAAGTAATCCATGCCTACCTTTGTTTCCTTTCCTGCTGTGAGCATTGAGCAAGCCAGCACATGCACTTTGACTGTGTCATGAACGCAATTGCTGTTACTCAGATACATCCCTAGCTGTGTTTGCTGCTGCAGAACTTGTGCTGGTAAGAGACACCTCAGAAACAGGGCAGATTTCACAGGTGGGAGTCAGCAGTGGGAAGCTTTCAGAGCAAACATCTCTCTCTCTTGCCTGATCCCTAATTTTAGACTTTTGTTTGATAAAATTGGATGAAGATGTTGGTGTCTGTGGCTGTGACACTCGTATCCAGAAGGGAATCAGCGCTAAACTGCAGATCTGTTTGTAGGCAGTCTGGAGCTTCAGCAGAATTGAGTTGTTTTTGAGCCATCTCTCAAGTGCAACTATTGTGGAAGCCCGCAGTGATATTTACCTAGCTTTTCATCTTAAATGCCAGCCCAAGCTGTAAAGAAACATCAGGATTATTAATACTGTTGGCTTCCAGCAGTCGATGAAACTTAGCAGAACACGATCATCATTCTCATCTTGCCTAATTCTGCTGTCCTGGTGCTGTGGATGTGTTCCAAAGGGAGTCCCCCAGGGGTCTGCATTTGGGTGAGGTGCATTCCCTGCTTGCTTTGTGAGGGTAACACCTCCCTTGGACGGACATCTGTGCTGTGTGCTTTCTGCCACAGACATCACCGATTGCTTGGTGACAGCATGCAGTGCTCTCTGAAGTCAGTGGTGCACTGTCATCTGAGGTCAAGGCTCTGTTGTGAAAGAACGTCTAGGTTGTGTAAGGGCTTGCTGACAAAGGGAAGTTAATGCCATCAAAACGCTCAGTACTCTCTCACTCCTGGGTGACTCCTGCAGCTGCAAGGGGTGAGGTGAGATCCCTACCTGTTGGTGTGCTCACTCCTTATCAAGGCACTCATCAGTCCTTCAAAGCAGGATTAAATTGCTCATACAAAGATAGGAATACGCTTTATAGCATAAATCTGTGTCGTCAAAGAGTACGTGGAATATCTAATAAAGCCATTTTTGTGTTTTCAAGCACACAAAAATCTTTCAAAACGTATTTGCAGCATAAGCACTCTTGTCTTCCCTTGGCAGATTCCTGTCTTTGATGGCTTTGTGGACAACTTGCATCCTTGCAGCACTGCTGGAAGCTTAGAGATGCGAGCAGCCCTGGGGCAGTGTTTTGTATCACCACAATATTAGGCTGTTTGTGTTGGTCTGATAGCTGAGTGTGATTCTGCTCAGCTTTATCTTGTTGGTAGCCCCACTGCTGCCAAGGAGACTGGAGATGTACGTTACATCTGACTCTCAGGCACTTGCTAAGTGTTCATCAGACACTGCATGTTTTCCAGCTGTTGGTTCCATTCACAGTCCTTTTTTGGTGATTGGTGGATGGTTGGACTGGATGGTCCTGTGGGTCTTTGCCAACCTTGGTGGTTCTATGTGATTCTGAATGTGAGTCAGGGCACCTTATTGAAGGATGTTGTTTGCCCTCCTGCTTCTCACTTCCCATGGCTAAACCAAGGGGAATAATTTTCGTAGCCCCAGGCTTTCAGCAGAAGTGGTCACCATCTGTGTTCCCATCAAGCACATAATCAGAAGAGCTGAAGGAAGGTTTCCCATAGGGCTTCCTATTTTGGAATTGGGATCTACCGCTTCTGGAGCTTGCATTGGCTGCCCCATACCTTCAGCATCTCTATTCATCTCTCTGATCTGTCACTTACCTTCCATCCACAACACATGAGGTGTATGGGGCAGAGAGCACACAGAGCAGGTGGGGGACTTCAGCAGTCAGCTCTGTCGTTAGTACTTGGATGACTTGATGCTGCAGAACAATTTCTGCCCGTTTTGGTAGAAAATGTTCTCCCTCAGATACTGCAAACAAGGACAAACATATCTTTGTTTTCCTGCTCCTGAATAGCGTGCTTTGATAGGAAGCACTCAACTGACCTTCAGTTTTCACCAAGCACTGAGAAATACAAATAAATGCATCAGCTGCCATGCATTTGGGAAGGGACAGGCTGCTCCTGCAGTCCATTTGGTAATGTGCACACTGAGATCTGATTTAAGTAACAGCGGTGTGTCACAGGTCAGGGAGGACTGCACACATCTTGCACGATCTCCTTATAAAAAGCACTAACTAGCTCGAGTGTGATACTGAGCCTGTCACTTCAGGGCAGAAATTTCAAGCATGCAAGCAAGCAACAGGTGTCTCAGTAACACCACGGGTCCCTGAGGAGGGGCTGTGCTTTAAATACCCAAGTGACCACATCTGTTTGGTGACAGGTCACCCAGCAACCCATGCTGCTGCTGGGCTGCAAGGTGGTGTGGACTCTGCACTGCATGCATTGCCCCCACAGTGCTTCCTGGGCAACCAAGTTGCCCGAAAAACTGTTGAAGGGGAAGAAAAAACAAACAATATCTTCTAGAATTTGAGTGTATGTAAAGCATAAGGGTGCACAGCTTTTCACCCCTCCTTTGATGATAGGAATGATCTACCATGGAGTGTGAGTGGCCCCAAGTTGTGTGAATAACTGGAAGGAGTAAACAGTAATGCTGAAATTTATCCTAGGAAGGCTAGTGAAAAAGCATCATGGAGCCACTTAAGAGCACTAACACAGTAAAATGCATTGGCACTGACAGGAAAGCTGGATGCTGGGCTGCATTGTGATTTTTGTAGCAAATGAGGCAAGGAGCGTGTAATTCTTAGGTGATATCACAACCTCAGCATTGCCATTGTGTGTTTTAGTATATCTGCACTTTATGAAACATAAGTTACTTGATTGTAGAGATGTTTGAAGATCTCTTTGTTGCTCCTCACTCCTTGGTAAGAGCAGGACGTGTGCCCCAGTGCAGTGCATGTGTGACGTGAAACCGGTACAATGCAACTCTGATTCCAAAAGATTAATATCAGATATGAATTGGAATGGACACAGCAGCTTTACAAGACACCTCCAGAAAGATGAATTTGCTAGATGGTGACACATCTTGTAATTACGCTTTCACTTTTAAGATCACTTCCTAGAATGCCTTTCTTAAGTAGCAGCACGGTCAGTGCTTGGTGCCATAGTGGGAGAGCACAGAGGAGCAAAGATCATAGAGGCAATCTTGCTAGCATCAGAACCTGCCCACCACTAGTCAGTTAGAAAAGTCCATTGATATCAAATGCATCTCCCTCTTTTGTCTGCCTCAGCTCATGCAGCCCTGGTTTGGAAAAGTGGAAGGCTCCAAAAACATCAGTGGGAAGCAAAGCTGGGCAAGCAGAGCCATGGGAGGCTGCAAGCTGAACAGAGGGGATGAAGGACATCCCTGGGAGTGATGAATAATGTGGGTGCTCTGTAAAAAACTTGAAGATATTGTCATTAAAAAAACTCACTTTGCTTCCTCTTGATGTGTTTCCCTATTAGTAGTGCCGAGGGCTTAATAATCCTTGGGATCAGCTTTACCCACAAAAAGCAGACTTTCAAATTAAGAGTTCAATGCGAGTTGTAGTAGAAATCACAACAGCACTGGACTTGTATATTCAATTTTAGTGTGATCCATTCTTTGCTGTTCCTGCACGTCTGCTTTTATTTCTACAGTACAAGAGCTTGTTAGATGGCCCTGCAGGGAATAATGCAGTGGAGAAAACGTGATCTGTTTATCTTGCAAAAGCTTTCCTTGAAAGGGAAAATCCTGCAGTCAGCACACGTACAATGTTCTGCAAAGTGTGGCAAAGGAGCAGAGTCTGGTATTTGTAATGCTACAGAGGCTCACGTTGCTACCTGTGCCACTATTCCAGTGTGCTGAGGGACTAAAAGTACATCTGGGTCCAGAATGGGATTAAACGCATTAAACTGATAGTTCAGGGCCTGATCCATGCCATGCCAGTGTTGTGCAGCGCTATCTCTATGCCTGGTAAAGGGCTTTCCCTTCTATGTTTTTTTATGTCAAATCAGGGCCTGGAACACCCTGCTCATACTCCTCATGCCCAGACCATTCCTTCCTGGTACAACTCATGTCGGAAAGGTGTGAAAGGTGGATAGCAAATCCCAAGAGGAACAATTAATGAAGTTCTTGTTCTAGCAATTGTGCTCATCTCGTCTCACCCCTACAGTAGCCAGTCATGTAGTATATAAGCATGATGTCCACTGTAAGGTGTTGTTTCTGGCCCTTCCAACCTTCCCAACAGTTTGCAGCAGCTCTCTGTCTGGATCCTTCCCCTGCAGTGCACAGGAAGCCCAAGACAGGGGTCTCCAAAGCAAAGTGAGTGCACAAAAAGAACAAATACACTTTAAAGTGACTGGAGAACAGGCTAGAGAATCATGATAGAAAATGCAGTGGTGCCAGGATAGGTCTGGTGAATGCTCTGAGCTCTGCCACAGCCTTGGGCATCCCTTACTGCCTCATTTTCCCACTGGTAAATAAAGACCACCTCTCATTCTTGTGATATTTATTATCTTGAGACCTCTGTGGCAGTGGCCTCAGATTACCACAATGTTTGTATAGAACCCACAGAATCACTGTGGTCATATCATGGGGTGGAAGGTCAGGGTCCCACAGCTGTATCCCACAGTGAGCACAGCACAATGTAGCTGCAGGAACATGGAGAGGTTGGGTCTATACAAAAAGAGGGCAGTGACTAAATTTGGAATGACCTACTTTGGCCATGCAAATTGAGTTACAAGGTACTAATGAAATATCATGTAAAGAGTTGCAGGGCAGTGAGCAGAGGGAGCTGCAGTGACCTGTGGAAGGTCACTTTCAGACATTTCCCTCTAGAGTACGCATGCAAATAAGGAAAAGGGCTTGGAAATAGAAGTAACTGAAGCAATAAGTAAACCTCCTGCACAGAGTGTCAAATCAGTGCACAAAGGTCTTAGGACTGCCTTTAAAAACCTGTCAGTAAAAACACTGAATAAAGGGCCAGGGGGAATCATGGAATCATTCAAGCCTGGCTCACTAGAAGAGCCTTCTCCCCATCCCACTTTGTGGTGACCACCCCTGCCAGTGTAACACACAGAACTGTGATGGAGCAATCTGTGAGAAAAGGGAGGGATCTGTAATGTGGTATTGCCCTCTTACAGAATATAATCTAATATGTAATAATATGTACGTGGGTCTGTGACCTGTGATGCACTTTCTGGCACTGATAACCACAATGGAACACAAGCAGAACTTCCTTGGAAGGAAGTCCAAAGGTTAGATTCTGTTCTTGGGAGAGTTTTTATCCGGATATTTGAGGCCTGCAACTTGGATCTTGTTTAGTACTTGAACTGCAGATGGCAAGGGCTGCAGTGATAAAGTGAGCTGGGCTTTAAGTAAACCCTTTGTTAAGTCACTGAGATATTTGCTGGTGAAGACCTTGGCTCAGTAGGTGAAGAGAAGATGCAGGTGGTGGGATGCTGCACAGCAGAAGTGTTTTGTAGTGATTGCCACATGTGAAACCTGGAACATGTATGGTCCTAAAGGTAAAATGTCCTTCCTGCACAGTGGGAGAATGAAAGCTGAGCAGGCTTGGTGTGAGTTGGGCTGTCAGAAAGGGTTTCTGGGGTTTCTAAGTAGCAGGTCTGATCAAGTCACCGTTGCTATAAATTATTTAAGAGTGGGGTTCAGAGTGGGGGCAAAGAGAGATTGCTACTTATTACTTTGTTTCTAAGCTTGAAATCAGTAGATTATGAAGTGGATAGACCCTATCTCTCCTAAAGGAAGCTCCCCGTCTTGCACACACCCTTGCATTCTCAGAACAGCAGGACACATGGACACTTCAGAGTCTTTGCCCTGTGGAAACTACGTAGGACTTTCCAAAGATAGCCAAGAGCCTCACCAAAATAAATTAACCTGTCATTAGTAGGCTGGAATTTGTAATGAAAGGTTTGCACGTACCCTAGCAGTCTAATTCCAGCCTCCTGGTTCTTATCTGTAACATCTAAGCCAGCTAGAAAGACATCTCAAAGTGAAACATGATCATTTCCTGGCTATGTGCCTTTGCTTCTCTTCAAAGCCAATCTCTGCTGAGAAAATAACCACCTGTTCCTTTTACGCAAGGCAGCATTTCATAAGGCTCTCTTGGATGCAAGGTCACTACTGGGGGATTTGGCTATTCCTTCCTAACTTCGTGACTTGTCACCTGCAAATACACGGGGAGAGCAGAGTATAGGCAGCACTGAAGAGCTGCTGTAAGTGCTGCTACCTGCATAACCTCTGCACCAAGACTGGGGACTGAATTCCAGCCTTGACATTGGTTTGATTGACTTTTTGGTGGTGAACCCAAGGGCCAGAAGTAAACCACCTCAAACCCCAGGCAGCACAGGGGGTGCATGCTTTGCACTGCCCACAATCACAGATCTCAAGGCTGTAATGCTGCAGCAACTTGAGGAAGCAGCATACCTGGAAGAAGAGATCGTCAAGCTCATTGCTATTCACAGTGCTTATTTAACTACTTCCAATGTGGATGGAAGTTCTCACTTCCATTCCTGTGACACACACTTCTCTCCATGACTAGGTTGCATTTTCAAGGCAAGTGTATTAATATGCCCCCCCCACACCTGATCTGGGCTGAATAATAGGTTAATGGTGATGCTTATCCCATTATAAACTTCAGCAGATATTTTCTTGGTGCTAAAATCTACTGTAGTGGACTACAGATCTACAGAGAACTATCTCAGAGCTGGTGCTGTTCTGGTCGAGATTTCTTTCCAGTGCATGAAGAATCTCCCCAGCACAAAATCCTGCTAAGTTATTGATAGGAAGATTTTGGAAGGAGTGCAGAGGACATCTGGCAGCTTCTGGTTTGCATTTCCTCTTTCCATGAATAATTTGAATGCTTTAATTGAATTGCAGTCTTGGCTGTATGTATTTATCAGCAGACATTTTGGAGCCTTTCATCCTAGGGGCTTAAAGCAAATTATTGAAGTCACAAAACATCCTCAGGAGATGTTTTTGTTCACTGTTATTTTACTGCTAGACAAAGAATCTAGAAACACCAAAATAGTCAATTGGCCAGATGACACAGGAAACTCTCAGGAGTGGGAGGAAGGAAGCCGGAGTCTCTTGAGGTTTCTGAGCAGTGTGCTCTCAGCTACAGCTTCTTTATGGCTTCTTTTTATTCTGGTCCAGAGAAGGGCAACGAGTCTTGTGAAGAGCTTGGAGAATATACCCTACAAGGAGAGACTAAAGCAACTGGGGCTGTTTAATCAGGGGAAAAAGAGGCTGAGGGGAGACCTGATTGCTCTCTTCCAACATCTGAAAGGTGCTCACAGTGAGAGCGGGGCAGGTCTCTTCTCACTGGTGACAGGTGACAGGACAAGGGGAAATGGCCAGAAGCTGCACCAGGGGACGTTTAGGTTGGATATCAGGAAAAACTTCTTTACAGAAAGGGTTGTGAAGCACTGGAATAGGCTGCCCAGGGAGGTGGCTGAGTCCCTGGTGAGACTGCTAGATTCTGTGTCTCTGTTATTTCAAGATACTTGTACTGGAAGAGAATATTTCTAATATTGCTCTTCTAAGGGCAGAAACACTTTCCTAATCTTCTGAAAATGCAATGCTGATCCAAGGCACGGTCAGTGCACTATTCCTTCTGCTGTGTTTAAAACTATCTCACCATTATAACCAAAGTAAACAGGTTGCCAGCTGCCAGGATGGGCCTCCGAGGTGTTCAACTTGGCATCACTAATGAAGTTGCCTTTGAGTAAACAGCAGAGTAAATAAAGCATGTTGATGGTTCTGCACACTGAAATTGTACATTTATTCTGCCTCCTCCCATGGAAGTCCCCAGACATTTTATTTCAGGTTTCCAGAGAGCTGTGGTCTGTGCAAAACCTCCTCTAACATGGCCACCAGCTTGGCCACCTGCATGACAAACTGCAGTAACCCAAGCAAAAGTCATCCTGGCACTTCCATGAAATGCTGCCTGCACCACATTGCCCACCAGGCTCTCTTGTTGCTGCTTTTCATGACAAGCTTGTTCCTGCATCTTTATGCCATCACTTTCCATAAGTGCACTGCTGTGTTGATTCTTCCATTGCTTTGCAAACTGTACATCCCTGTTTGCTCAAATTTGGGGTGGAATTTAATGGAGGTGCAACTAAAAGCAGACTGACTCCCACCAAAGTGAAGCTTGTTCAAAATAGACAGTCCCACTTGTTTGTCAGATCTATCTCCAATGTTGTTTCATTACAGAAAGTGAAAAAGTAAGTCCCCCTTCTACCTAGAATTTAATTACAATACAAACTGAAAAAGAAAAACATCAAGGAGATTTCTCTGCTCTACACAAGGACGCAGATACATTTCTAGATGGGTGAGGAGAGTTGAACCATCTGGTTTCATGCAATCTGAAGTGAACAGAGAGTTGTATGCATTTTAGTAGTTTATCCTGGGAGAGGAATTAATGCTCAGAGAACAGCTGATGTGATCAAAAGCTCAGAAGATTTTTGTGACTGTGGCTAATTGGACACACAGTGATAGGAGATGATGTTTTTCATCTGAAGAGAGCGATCATCTCAGATGTATGGAATGGGAAACCTGAGCTGTAGTACATTTATGCTGTGTACAGATGATAGATAGACATGCACATATATGTGCATGCAAGACTTCATCTGAATGAAAAGTACCTTTGGCATTAGTAAAGTCACTGAATTAACAAAAGGTGAACTTAATTTTGTGTGTCATGCCTAATGAGTGAAGAAGAGAATGCTCATGAAACTTGTTCACACAGCTCTGAAACTGTTATACAAAGCACTTCACCTCAAGTCAGAGATTTATTTCCTACCAAAGGTAATAAGACTGGAGAGTTGCCTGTTGTGCTCTGCAGTTTTCCATAATAGCATGGCAATAGGCATTTCATGTCAAGCAATAGCAAAGGACTTCACAAAAAAAGCCCAGCATGACTGTTTGAATGTAGCACTTATGTTCACCAACTAATTCCTCCCAAAGAAGAGAACTGTGCATGTGTCAGAGAGGTAAAAATAATGGGTTAATTGGAGGAGGGAGAAAATGGACTGGTGTTGTTAAACTAACATCATCAGATGTATTTCTTTTCTTTCCTCGTTAACTGGCTGATGCAGCATTAAAAATCCAGGTAACCAAAGCAAGGGACAATGCCAGCAGTAGACCCTGCACATGATGCAGTGCAGTTTACCCTGCAGGTAGCCCTATTGTACCCCGACCAGTGAATGTTAGCCACAAAGTGACTCCTCTTGTTGCTGATTAATGCATTAGAAACAAATATGCCTTACAAGACTCTGAAAAACAGGCAGCTCTGGGGAGCTGAGCACCCTGGGCAGCACTTGGGTACTGTGCCCATCCATGCTGCTATTCTCAGCCCGGTGTTCCCAGGGGGGATTAGGTCTGCCTGCCTTTCTGAGAACCCTTAAGTGAGATCATCTGCAGCTTTAGTGTCTGCACCTCTGCAAGCCATGAGTCCTATCTCACAGGCCTTGTTATCATTGCTGCCATCTACAGCAAAGCAACCCACAGTGAGGACCCTGGTGGCCAAAAACTGAGTTATTCCCCACAGCAGACATTTGCCATGTCAGTAGAACCCGGAAAAGATGTCAAAACTCCTGTCCAAATAAAAAACATAGAATGACAGCATTCAAGAACAATTTTTTTCCACTTAAAACCTGCCTGACACTGTTATTAAGTAGCATCCCAGATATCTCAGCCTGGAGAAGAGAATCTACTACAGAGTCCAAACAGGGTCCAAATGTACTGCTATCCAAACATGATAAGTGACACCTTTTGTATTGCTTATGCCTATCCAACTTTTATTATCCTGGAGCTTTGTTTTCATGTTTCAGATTCTGAGAAGGCAGACAAGGAGTATGAAGAGCTTTTTGAAAAGGAAAAGCATGTGCTGCTGTTCCATAGATATAACATCCATGATTGTTTTACATGCACCATGCAAGAGAAGTATTTGCTAGGAGTTACTGATCCATTTGCTTCAGTGTAGAAAAATGATGCCTTGCTGACTTTTTTCTGGTATGTAACACATTCAAGCCAGCAGCTGATATGCTTAAACAGTTCTTTTCTTCCCAGACTGCTACATGAAGAGCCCTCCTTGTGAACTGTGTAATTGAAGGTGCATAAAAGCCACAACAAGTAAATATCACTGGGAAAGCAGAGAGCATGAAAGGGAAACAATAGGTGTTCTTCTCTCCTCTTATAGCCACCAGCAACATGTATTGAGAAGAAACATCACTCAGGTCTGGTCTCCCCAGGGAAGGGATGCAAATTCAGTTCCTTTGCACTGTTGCTGTCTCCAAGATTGATGTCTCTTCTTGCCAGTAGCTCAGCATGAGCTAAAAGTGGGGCAGGTGAATGGTAAAAGCAGCAACCACACTTGGTAAAGATGGAGGTGGGAAAACAAGAAGCAGTAAGTGAGGGGGAAAAAGGAAACAGAATGAGGAATCAACAGCAAAGAAGGAAGAGACAGGAAGTGTGGAAACCAGTATGGGGTGAAGTTCTTCATTTCTCAGTGATGTAGGAAAGTGTGTTGAGTTGGTTCCTTAACTGAGTTCTTTTTGCACGTGTATGTATTCAGCTAGTTTCAGACAGTGCAGAAAAAATATATATAAATATATATTATTCTGTCTTACTATGACCCAAATTCTGTCCTTTCCCTAGAGGCAGTGACTTAGAATATGTATACACTGACAATTCATAGCATTATTACTACATGTTCCATGACACAAGTTTTACATTTAATAGTACCTTAGTCATTTGGGGAAATACTACCTTTTCACTGCAGCAGAGCTACCAACTGGTGAGCAAAAAGCCCAAGAGGCTGCTGTAGAAGCCCTTCACCCTTGCTGGGGTACCTTCTGATACTCATACTTAGCTGAATGTCACCTGTTGTACAACACCTGTATGTGGGTACTACCACACATAGCTCAGTGTGCTCTGCAGGTGCCTGACCTTGTTTCACGCAGAGCTGAGGCAGTGATTTCCCTCTTACGAACTGTGTGCTGGGTTCCAGTGAGCAGGTGTCTCCTTGCTGCCTGTGGACCTCCCTCCCATAAGCTGTCCTCTACATAAAGCAGTGATTTTGTCTTAAATAAAACACAGTGAGAGAAACGACCCAGTTCTGTTCACCCTTCTTCTACTCACCTTTTCTTCTTTTTTCTTTTTTTCACCCTTTCCCATGCACAGCCATTTCCTGTGCACTTGTTCCTAGCTTGCTTCACGCCAAGAGCACAGTTTCAAGGAGCTTTCTTTGCTTGGAGTATCCATGTTTCTTCACATTCCTCCTACATAACTACAAAGATGAGCTTGTTATGGGACCTTCCAAGTAATGAGAAGCCCACATGTTGACAGTCCCCATGCTGACTGTGAAATGACTTCTATTTCTGAGCCATAATACCAAAATCATCCTGCTTATAGTTCAGCATAAGCAGAGTCGTGCTTTGTACTGAACTGCTAAGTTAGGCTGTGGTAAGGAGGGGTGTACAGTGCTTTTTGGCAGTGGCACATTCTTGTTTCTTCTGGAAAGCCTCATTCAATAAACCAATAACTATTCTTTCCACTCTACCAAGCACCGATTCACAAATGCTTAAGGATCTTTTCATCTCTCACCTATTATGCATCTTCATGGGGAATGCTTTGTGTGTACAAAAGGCACGAGCTGCAGCCCAGCGTATGGGCACCTCTAAAATGTCAAGGCTTGATCCTATCAAGGATGGACTGGTTCACAGAGATACAGGTGAAGCAGAAAGGGAAAGAGCATCATGCAGATGTTCATGGAGTAAATGCATACAGTCAGCAGACGTCTTGTGAACATCACAGTGAAAAAGTAAGGAAGATTCCATCATGCTCTGTGTGCAGCTCAGGCAAGTGAGAAAAAGAATACAAGGAAGATATCAGTACATTGGTTACTTTTAAGAATTGACTTTTGTAGTGTCAGTGTAAGTCCATTGTCTATGTGCCCTAGTTTCCAAGAACTTGTGCTGAGTGCAGGAGACGGGCAATTTGCAGATACAGCACAGAACAAGCTATTTTTCTGTAGGAGTGTGAAGACGCAGAACATGAATCAGTGTTTTTCCATGGAGTCAGCATGCTTAATTGACATCCTCTGAAGATGACAGACTCTTGTTGTTACCTTTCTGCTCTTCCTCACCCTGTTCTCCCATCCTTTGGCATTTCATTGGAACACAATAATCCCCCACAATTACTAAAAAGGAGTCAGCACTCTCTGCCATATCTCTCCAGTCTGCAGCAAGACTCTTGGATCTCATCAGATCTTCAGTGAGGGATGGCACTGTGCGTCCCATAAACAAGCACTGTCTTCATCAGAAATATCTTAAGTGACAAAAAGACTCATTTTGATGCAGTCTGCTATTATCTTTTGATTTCTTCCCGGAGGCTTCTTTGAATTCTCCTTTTCAGCCCTGCTCCAATTCAGAACAAATGCTCATGCAAAGTAATCCATCACAGACTGAGTATGCAGCCTAGCCTAGGTGAGGCAGCAAAGGTAGGTGCATCACACTGCAGAGAGTGGAACATTAGTAGCACGCTTCTCCAGTTGAACTGTGGTTCTCTGCAGTGCTGGGAACAGTTTTGTGCCGATCAAACTCTGTGTGACTCTGCCTGCTAACTGCTGAGGGATCAATAGCAGTTCCCATTGAGTCCCAGTGCACAGAACAAGTTCAGCCATTCAGATCACTTCTAGCTGTCTGGGGCAAGGTATCGCTTCAGCTGGCAGAGTCAGCCTTGTCACAGTGCCCCTGGTTTGCTTCTGGTGGTTGCCCTGCTGCTTTCACACTGGCAGCTGCAACGCCAGCCAAGTTGTGAAGGCAGCTGCAGAGAGGAAACTTCATTGTTTGGGACACTGGACTCTTTTATATTGGACTTGCTGACAGACTTCCTACACTGGAAAAACTGGTGGGTGGGGGGAAATACTGTCTCAGATCATTGTTTTGCCTCAACCCTTCCATTATTTCAGTAAATCTAACTCAAAACACGCCTCGTAATCCAAGCTCTGGCACCTTGCCTCCCAAAATAAGGTGCAGGTATTACAGGCTGTGTATTGTAGGCTGCTTTGCTGTCATGGATCCTCATGTCAAATCCCAAATCCCATGTCCAATCACCGCACCTCAGCCTTGCCTGAGGCTGGCATTCATGAGCTACATCTCCTACTTCTCAGCACTTGTGTACAGGGCCCCGTGTTTTGTCTGAATTTGTTTGAATCCCATGAAAAAACATCTTCTTATCCCGTTTTGACCTACCATGGGGCTATAGAGATCTATTCTTAGCAGCGAATGGTGCTATGGCAACTGTCCCTGCAATATGACACATTAGCAAGAATTCTATCATCTTCTTTTAATCCATAACTCCCCAAATACCTTCTGCACATCCCAAGCCACCTGGCTTTTCCCATCCTCCTCAATGTCAGGGAAGCAGCTCCTTCCCAATTTATTTTTCTAGTTCATTTTGAGGCAAAGTTATCTTGATATGTAGATCTGAAATAATATACTCAGTCCCAGCTGTCGTAACCTATATTGCAGGATACTCTCTTGCTTTGCTATAACACTTCCCCAGCTGCTTATATGATCTCTTGCTGAATAATTCTTTGACATGGGCCCTATCCTATGCTCTGTTCCTCTTTGTATATCCTACCAAAGACGATTTGTCAACTTGAAACGTTCTTCTTAAACATTTGTGGTACTAATTAATAAATCATTTACTCGCAGTTTGATATAACAGTTCAAAGCCTCCTCTGACAAGACAGCCTTGTGTTCTATGCACTGCTTTGTCTCCATTAAAATAGCTGGAGTTCTGTGAGCTGATGCACGTCTAGAGCTTGCTTTGGTTGGGAGCTAGGAAAGAACATGCTGAGAATTGGGCTCTGCCTCAAAGAGCTGCAAACCAGACATTATAAACATACCCCAAACTAGCTGTTAAACACTCAGATCCTGATGCATTTTAGGTAATAGACCTATAAAACAATCTGAAATGTTTCAGCTCTCCCTGCCTGCACTAAATCATCTACAGAATTGCCAAGTATGCTGTGTGCTTGTACACAGCATCCTGCTACTAATTGGGCACTGAAAATGCTGCTTGCTTAAATACTGAGCCACCTACAAGTTTGACAGCATTTGGTGAGTAATTGAAGGATTTTTGTGTTTCAGTACATCCCCATATGCCATGAACATCTTCAAGTGGCAACACAGGGACAGCAACAACAACGATACTGAAAAGTCCTGCAGATAACAGGCTAAATTCATCTCTGGTGTAACCCCAGTGGCTGGAGCTCACTGATAAGTGCCCTAGAGCTAGAAAAAGGTATGTGATATAAAGTGGCTGTTCCCTCTTTCCTGCTCAGGTCCCTTTTTACCCCTGTCCTGCCAGAATGCCAATTGTACTGATTTGCTGAGGCACGGATGATAACATCATTTACAAATCTTCAGCAGGGTCCCACAGGCTTAGGAGTCATAAAATGTCAGTGCCAGAATGTAAGCCTGAATAAAAATAATTGCCCTCATTTCTAGTATAAATTACATTAAACTCCTTCCTCTCATAAAAGGTTTTTTAACCCTCCAGTGTGAAAGAATGGTCACAGACTACAATGCACAGTGTTTTAAAATTAACTTCCTTTCGTGTTTCATTTTACTAATTCTGAGGAACTTTTAGTGACCAGCTCCCTTTCACAAAACAGAAACTTTTGTTCCTCATGTGGGTTTTCCATGCTTGAAATACTCACTGCTCCCATTCTGTGTGCTTCTTCCATCTTTACACAGCATGAAAACCACCAAACTCTGCAGAAAGAAAGCAGGAAAGTGTAAGAAGGCCCAGGTGACAGGTCCTCCTTCTGCCCAGCTGCCAGACTCTGCTCCATGTTTGGCCCTGGAGCAGTGGAGCATTGCAATGCATTGCGTCAGCAACATGCTTGCCTGGCTTTGTATCCTGTGCCTCAAGAGAGTGCCCTGAGCTGTCAGGCCAAGTCTTAATATTTCCTCTGCCTGTCCGGTGGTTGCTGAGTGTTTCCAGGCGAGAAAGTGACAGCTGTCAGAGCAGTAATCTGGGCCCAGGGCCCCCCAGGCTGGTGTTCTGCCTGCCAAGCACCAGGGCAAGCCTCTTCACCTGGATGTCTTAGAGGTCAACCAAGCTATTTATGTTATTCATTTACTTAGCTTTATAAATAGCCATTTGTCTGTCAGCAGATGCCCTACTGCTGCAGAATGCTGAGGAGTTTTTGACAGCCCCAGGGGCAAACTGCAGCCTGCCAATGTGGTGCTTACACTGCCAGCAAAACACTGCCAGGCAGCGATCCCCTCTGCTCTGCCTGTGTTCTCCATGCAGGATGGAGCTCATCCAGCCACAATGCCCTTCATCCTCCTGATCTTCCTCTGCCTTGCCACAAGGTCTCTCCCCCTCCCCACCTCCTGCCCACAGGGCAGTGACTGAACCAAGCTAACATGCTCCAGATAGGCACTGGGGCCACAGCATCCCCATCCTCCCCCCGTAGCCCCCCAGATCTCCAGAGCTATCCAAGTGTGCACCCAGCACAAAGCTGAGGGGCAGCTGCACCACTGTCCACCAGGACTTGAGCTCAGGCAGCCCCCTCTGTTTTACATTAGGTTTGCTGGCTGCTAGTATCCAGCATGTACAGAGCACACGTTCAAATTGGGGCAGTTTTTCCTTATGCTGAGCGTGTTCTCAAGCACCATGTATCCAGCCCATACATCTTTGTGTGCTGCCTTTGGACACTATCACAGGTGCTTTGTGGCTGCCTCAGTTTGATGGAATCCAGGCATCCTTCTCATCATTATCCACTTGTTCTGCTCTCAATCACAATATTATATTTATTACCATGTTCCAGCAGTCAGATTTCTTGTTTTTCAGGCTTGTCTTTCAGCCTGCTCAGGCTATTATTTTTTGCCTTCAACCACACATAGATGAGGAACGAGTGCTGCCAGTTTGTACTGCATGCTGACCAAAGGGAACACTGGGTGCTGCAGAGCTGCAAAGGCTCATAACAGCACGCCTCCTGCATGGATGCCTCCACCAAAGGATACAATAAACCCTGTCCCTTCCAGGACTTCGAACAACTGATAAAACATGCATATTTTCACACAGCTTCTACATCTCCTTATCAGTTTGACTGTAGAAATACTTAAAATCAGCACACAGAGGAATAGAAACAAAGTGAGACCTGCAAGAACTGTGATTTCCCAGCCAATTAGCCATCCACATTGCAAGTAGCAGCACCAGTGCTTCAGTCACACCTCCAACACCTTCAGCTTTTATGTTCCAAATAAAAGAAGGCACTTTGTCTGCCTTCCTCTTTCCACCTCAGCTTTTCCATTTCCTACAGTAAATCATGTCATTCATAAGCAGTCTCTGTACATATCCCTTCCCATATGAATCATTTCTAATGGCACTGTATTAACATGGAAATGCATTTGTTTCCTGTAGTGATTATTTGTAATTAACATGTTTTATTCCACTCTGTTTGTCACATTGGGAGCATTATCTCAGGCTTGGGTGTTTTCCTGTTCTTTTGTGAAAACATGATTTTCTTTCATTTCTGAAAGTACAGCAGAATCTACTCAATAGTAAATTAAGGCTGTTTACCTGCAGCCCCACCTCCCCGTTTCCAGGTTTCCTACACCTTGAGTGTTTATGCCAGTGAAGCTGGTGAAAAAATCCTTCCTGCTGCATGAAATCTTACTCATTAATCAGCAGTCTGTTATATTTAGCAGCGGTTTCCTCACCGAGTGTGCTTTGCAGTGTGTCTCAGAAAGTACCTGTGGTTTCTGTTGGAACTTCACTTTGGTTTCTTGAATGAAATTCCAACCTCAGTGAAGCTTGCTGTGCATGCTCTCCACTGAGTTGTGGCAAGCTGGAGTAGAGTCATTTACAGTGAAGCTTTTTGGCATAACGTGTGAGGGGGCACAGGGCTGGCAATGGTGCTGAGTAGGGGTGGGCAAAGAAAAGGTGGAAGGGGCCGTGCCTGCACAATGAAGTCACTCCTCATTGGACACCCCAGTTTCATAGTTGCAGCACAGCCTTTAGAAACACATTTATTCAGAGCTGAGAAGTGTCAAAAAACCATTAAAATAAGAGTGCTGCCTTACTTCTGGCTCAGTAAATACAAAAGAGTCAGTGCAGTTTTGATCTGAGGGTGTTCTTGTTCTTATCTGCTGTGTAGCACGTTTCCTACTCCCCGTATCTTCTACAGCATTTTTGAGTTCTTCCAAGAATGCCCCTCTTGGTGATGTCTGTAGAGCTGCATCTGACCAGTTCTGCCATGGTAGTATTCATCAGAGGTTGCACAAGTTGCTGTTCTCCTTTCCCAGTCTAATTATGTGTCATTCACTTCTATGCACTGCTGGATGCAAGGCACAAATACAGATGGAGGCACAGATAGGTCCTAATGACATTTTTTTGCAGTGTTTTGAGCAATAAGAAATGCCATTTCTGAGCTGTTCCACAACACCATGAATGGTGCAGCCTTATCTCTTCCTGGAGGCTTCTGGCCAGAAACCACTTCTTGGTGCCTGCAGTATGAGTCATGCTCAAAGGGAGATTCTTTTTGGCTTATAAAAACGTGACAAAGAAAATCTCCCAGGTCAATAGAAAATCCCACACATTTTCACTCTTTTTAACCAGAACAGCTGCCTATCTTTATCCTTCAGTGCAGCATGGATGTGAAGTACCCATACTGTTCAGAGAAAATTTAACTGGTAGAAACTTCTGTATCAAAAGGTCATTGCTTGCAGTTCCCTTTGCACACAGTCATGTCAGTGAGGCTAAAATGTTTGTGCTCCCATACTCTGCAGCAGCACACATCTCTGGATGTGGATGCTGGCAGAAACCTGCTGATAGCTGTGCCCCAGCGGTGCTCTCAACCACAGAAGCTCTGAAGTCAAGCACCGCTGCTGCCCTTTGAGAGGAGCAAGAGCAGCAAAACTACATTGTCAAAATTGTCTTGATATTGAAACCTCATCCAACAGAGCTCTAAAGCTGACACGTAACTGCATGTTATATCCCAGCTGCCAAGCAACTACATCCTTTACCTACGCTTTCCTCTGGGAAAGGAGCCTGGTCCTTCTGTGACTGAGCATTTGTTGTTAGCCAAATCAGTGGTTGCAAGGGCAAGGCAGGAACTCAATGGGCCTCAGGTGCAACAGGAATCCACTGGCATCCAAACAACCTTTAGTCATCTATTGCATTCCTGCAGGGCAGCAGTAGGAATCACTGACTCAGAGCTACTTAGAGAGGTAAATACTGAGGCACCACACACTCAGCAGTGATAACATGAACAGCAGAAAAATACAGAATGGGTACGACAGAAATGACAGAAAAATACAGTGTTTCTGTAGGCAGTGAAATTGAAAAGGGGTTGGAAGCGGTGCTCAGAGAAGGTCTGTAATTGTTTCTTACAGTCTTCCCTTTACAGCAGGAGCTGAAAAACAACTGTAGCAATTGCAGTGTGAAATTGGACTCAAAGGAGAGAAAAAAAACCCTGAGTGCTCTGTCTTATTCTGTCGCCTGGTGGGTGGAATAAAACTGTGGCTCATAGGCATGTTCAGGATGACAGCTTGGCACCCTGAAACTAGATCAGTTGGGCACTTACCACACACGAGGTGAGATCAGAACAGATTCCTCCTGAAGATTTCCTGAGGTCTTCATTGAGCCACTCTAAGATTTCCCTTTAGTCACAGCGAAAAGGAGGCCGAGGTGTCCCTGAAAGGCAGATAAACTGCTCCAGCTGCTGAAATTCCAACTGATGGAATTCCTTTATCAAACGGAAAGCACAGGTGCATATTTTTCACTGTTCACAGGACTGTGTTTAGCCAACATATCAAAATGTATAAAATTATTTGCCATAACTTGAACTGGCTGTACTTTAATTTTGAACGCTGGTGTGGCTTGAAACATAGAACAGAGAAGTTGCTTTTTACTTTGAACACACATGTTTTACTGATTTAAATGAGTGGCCAAGTCCATAAAAAATGCCAGATCTGACAGCAGTCAGGAAACCAATTAAAATCACTTTTGTTGTCACCACAACATAATTATTCTGGATATTTCTTCCACAGCAAGCATGTTAATTTACTAAACTATTTTATGAAATAACACCAGCCCAAGTCTAATAGTTAAACAAGGAAACTTATGTCTGCTTAATGACAAAAACACGTCTTCACAGGCACACACGTGTAGGTAGGTTAAAACATTATTATCAGTAATCCCTGTGTTACTCATCAAGTGGAAGAAGTGCATGCCAGGTGTAACACACGTGGGTTTTGATTAGGCTGAGTGTGTGGCAGCAGGAGAGGGAGCCTATAAACAGGAGGGGAGTTAACTCTTTGAAAGGGTAGATAGTGATAGGACAAGGAGAAGTGGCTTGAAGTTGAGGGAGGGAAGATTTAGTTTGGATATCAAGGGGAAGCTCTTTACTATGAGAACAAACTGAAAAGCATCACTAAAATTCACATCACTAAAATTCACACCATAGACAACTAGTACAGCTGTCTCACCAACTTTTTGTTCCTCCCCACCACATGGGTTTCACACAGCCAGTCCACAAGCACAAGATGCAGCTGATGGTCTTTGACGACTTACTTCCTCCTCATTTCTCCATCATCACCTTCATCACAATGACATTCAGGCTACCTTTAGCTGTTCTTCTCCAATTTGACAAGTTTCCATTGCTTGTCACACCATAACAAGCAACTTCCTATCTTGGTGCAACACAACCCAAAACAATATATGTGAAATCCAAGTGAGAAGTCCTTGTGCCTGCTGGGTGCAAAAATAAATGTGGTCTGTTGTGACTTCAGTGCTTCTGTGAAGCTTTGCTCCACACAAAGCTAAACTGGAAAGCTTTAGAACCAGCACTCATTGATTCCTTTTGCTAAACTAAATGTGTTGGTCCTCAAACTAATATGCTGATCCCTAATGCTAAACAAGTCTGTATCAAACTCATGGGTTAAATCAGCCTTAATGAAAGATCTCAGATAAAACTACAATTAACTCCTTAATCCTGACTCTGAATAACATCTCAGTTCATTAGGCAGAAACAAGGAATGCACTCAAATAGGATATGGCTGTTGAGTAGGCACAAGCAAAGCAAAATCTCCAGTGTTATTTTTGTGATAGAGTTTGCCACAGATTGTCTTGCTGGAATCTGTTATCAGCTGCTCCGAGATCTGCAATTTTTATACTTACTGACATTTTGGCATCCTTTTCTGCACTAAGATTATTCATCCTCTGCATCTTTTTTTTTTTTTTTTTTTTTTTTGTAGTATCTGTTCTTCACTGACTCCTAAAAATAAGTACGATATTTAAGTAAGAATCTTAATATTGGAGTACCACCTATTGAACTAACTGTGACTCTGCAATATTTTCCATTTTGTGGACAAAATCCTCATGTCTGGGTCTGACTTTCACCCCACCATTCTTTGCAGATGTTGCTTGATTCAGACCTACACAGATACCAAGCTGCCCACAAGAAACAGCTTCATTCAGATCATCCACTTTAAAACGATTTCTGAATCCCATTTGTAAGGGAAAGTCAAACTAATTGAACTATCTGGTATTAATCCACACAGCTGTGAGGCTTGGGATGTCCCATGTATGTGGCCTGACTGTAGAGCCTCATGCACCAGGCGAGGACTGGTCAGTGACTGGTCAGAGATCCTCTCTGCATTGCCTGCTGTGCAGCACCTGTGAAACGTGCTCCTCCTCTTAGTGTGCTTTTGGCAGAGTTGGGTTTCTCTAGCAGCACATTAGCAGGCTAACTGGGCATCAAAGCTGAAGAACAATTGAAAGCTTTTAAGTGCAATTTAAAGAATAAAAAATATATCAAACACGTCTTGTTGCTGCTTTAGAAGAGCTCTGGGACCACATTAGCCTGGGTGAAGCATGAAAGAGCAAGGAATAAAGGTGAAAAGCAGGTTGATGTATGTAGGTGGTTAAATGGAATTAAACGTGTGATTACGTGACAGGTGGGTATGGGTATGAATCACACACCATGCTGCCATTTTAAATTGATGCTGCACCGAAATAGACCACACTATCATTTTAAATGACACAAATGGGGCTTAACCTTGTTTCTTTCTATCAATCTTGATTGATTATAAGTTTTTGAAGAAGTAGCTAATTGCTAGGAATGCATTTTGCTGTTTTTCAGAGCATGCTGCTGATGAAGAATATGATGAGTCACCTAACTGAATAGGGATGTGTGTCATTATATAAGAAGAAAAACAGATTAAAATACCACCCGCATGCCAATGTGCATTCTGATTTTGATTACAGTAAACAGACTTGGAATGATTTTCTTTCATCAATGCAACAGTTAAAACAGGTTGAAAATTGGGTTAGGCTGGAAGATTTAGGGCGTATATTTAAAAATGAATTAAAAATATATATATTCTTGCTTCTATTGGACCACTGAATGAAGAAAGTTCTATAACTGTGGGCTGTTTAAAAAATGTGGACCAGCACCCCAAGGTGAACACAGAAGCAAAACAACTGCTTGTGTTATGTGGTTGGCTGTACACGCTTCAGTGCTAAAGTCAGCAGCAAACAACTGCCCATTATCCTTCCTGTGAATTCCTGGCTGATAATAATACCAGAGCCATCACAATTAATGAGCTGCTCTTATCTCATGAAATGCATTGGGTAGGGGTAACACCCCTTATGCAGCTTCCTTGAAGAGCAGGAAATGCTCTCTCCACACGCAGGGATGGTGAGCTTGCTGGCTTCTCCAACTCAGTGCTCCAGCATGTTGGAATTGGGTATATGTATAGACCAGGGTCTATAAATATGAAGCCACTTGCACCTTTTAAATTAGCCAGGCTTTAACTATAAATCTTTTAAGTATAAATCTTAGTATCTAACTTTTGTGTTGGTAATGAACAGCTGCTTGTATTAGAATAAGTCTGGTTTGATCATTTAATTTAAAATAATAACATTTTAAATAAATAACAGTAATGATAATAGATAATGACAATAACAAGAGCTTGACAGCAGTTAATTAGGAAAATAATTAGTCACATGGCAAAGTGTCAGTTCTCCACATGAAGGAGCTGACTACTTGTTGTCTTGGAAGAGTCTGGTCTCCTACCAGAGGCAGTGAGAATCGCCATACAATAAACATGCATTAGTTACTGATGAGTACTTTTCTTTTGAATTCCAGGAGATCTGTGCTCTCAAATAAATAATCAAACAACAGGCTCCTCATGACAGAGAGCAACGATCTCTCCTTCTGCACAAAAGTGTTACTGTGAGCTTCAACACCCAAAAATAAATGCATGAGAATAAAATTATTTAGGATAAGGAAAGGTGGTCCGTTGTTGGTTCGATGTGTTAGTTCATGGATGGCCAACCTTTTGGATTGCCTGGGCCACACTGGGTGAAGAGGAACTGTCTTGCTCTGCAGACACATAAGTAATGCCCCCTGTTCATTTCCGTAGAAACTACAACAGCACTGTTTGATGGAGTGGGGCCCTCCATTCCTCTCAGAAGGGAGTTTCCTTTACCCTTCTTTCCTTCTTGGCTGAAGAGGTCTTGAGACAACCTCACTGGTGGACCTTCCACAGCATCATCACCTCTCCCTTGAGTTCCAGAGCCTCAAATATATTACATAGGGACACCTGGAGATCTGAGGTAGGTAGGGATGTGATTTGCCTCTGACACTGAACTGGGAACTGTTTCCACTCCTTCTCCTCTCCTAAATCCCCACCCTCTGCCTGATGGTGGCAGGGCAGAAGGTTCACTGCTGTTTATGGTGTTTCACGCTGGTACTGCAGGAAGTTATTCCACCAGCCTATTGCCTGCTTGCACTTCTTGGTACTCCATAACTGCTCTACCTCCTCCTTGAGCTCCACCATCATACGGAGCAGATCATCCTCCTGGTCACACCTGACACAAATCATATCCCTGCTGCCCTTCACCAACAGCTACAGGCTTAGGAACCCTCTGAAGCCACAGACCTGAACTACCACATTTGTGAGCAGGCAAAATAACAAGTGTGCACCATGCCTGCAGGTGCTGGGATGATGCATAGAGTGGTGGGAGCAAGCTCTGGGTCCAACTGTTGACCCCCAAAATCCATTTAATATATAGTCCTCTCATTGAGAGAGATCTCAAAGTACCAGAGATTAAACAAATATGAACACTTGATCTTAGCCAGTAGGCTAAGAAGTTGTCTGAAACCATCTACTTGGATCCCCCCAGCAGCAAGCTGCAGTAATAAAAATCTAATAAAAGAACCCCCTCTACAAGACTTTGCTTTACGCCAGGTTTCAAAATACACACTCTTGGTTGCACAATGGGGAAAGCAACCACTGTGATCGTGGTTAAGCCAGAACTGTGCTGAAAACCAAGGCAATCTCACAAGAAGGCACACCACCTTATAGACATGCAGCATGATGTGAAAAGTGTCAGGTATAA
The DNA here is from genome assembly GCF_054131305.1 of Coturnix japonica. Classification (NCBI taxonomy): domain Eukaryota; kingdom Metazoa; phylum Chordata; class Aves; order Galliformes; family Phasianidae; genus Coturnix; species Coturnix japonica. The sequence goes on from NC_140702.1 coordinate 6,332,125, forward strand.
ACTGTGTGTTTATACTACGCTATTAATCTATTTAAAGTTTAGCAAACCTGGAAGCCTCGTAGAAAGTAGCCACAGTGATTCTAGCCATTATTAATAACATGTTGTGTTTGTCCACATAACGTGTGTTATGAGAAACCTCAGTATCCTGCTGAAAATCAAAACCTCCAGCAATCAGGTAAAAAAATCTTGATTTTACCAGCAGTTTGTCCTTGGTGTCAGTGTACTGCTGTGCTTTGAAGATACAAGCACACGCTGTTAAAGCACTGGCCAACACCACTTTGCTATTTCTAATGCAGGTATAATCTCAGTGGAGTGGCAAGGGATTACTAAATATTTAGTTAGTAGGAAAATAAAATAAATTTATACACCATTTTACTTTCAATGAGGAGGAGCAGAGGACATGCCCTGCAATTTTAACAGAAGAATACAGACACTGTCAAGCAAAATAAAATGAACTCAGTTATGCTTCACACTGTGTATTCTGTAAGTGTATTGGGTCTGTGTGGCAAGGCTTTATTAGTGGAGGGGCTGCAGGAATGGCATCTGTGAGGCAAGATCTGTACCTGTCTTAGTTTCAGCTGGGATGGAATTGTTTTCTTCAGTGCACCTGGTATGATTCTATGTTTTGGTTCTAGGAGAAAAACATTTATAGCATACCAGTGTTTATAGTTGCTGCTAAGCAGCATTGTACAGAGCTATTGTTGTGCCTCACTTGTTAAATACTACAGAAAGGCAAAACTATTTTCCCTCTTTTTCTTTCTATCTTAGCAAATAATTTTATTTCAACCCACAAGACCTACTTAGTTGCTCTTTTATTCTCTCCCTCATCCCACTTGGAAGGAGGGGAATGAGCCAAAGACTGTGCAGTACTGAGCTACCTGCCAGGTTAAACCACAGCAGGATCCCATAGAAAGGACCTGCCTTGGAGCAATAGAACGGTGCCCCACAGGAGAGACCCTGTGCTTGAGCAGGGGAAGTACATGAGGAGGAAGGAGCAGCAGAGAGGAGCTGCAGCGGACTGAGCACAGACACCATTCCCTTTCCCCATGTACCACTTAAGGGGAGGAGCTGGGAGTGAAGCTGAGCCTGTTAAGAAGGGGATAGGAGGAAGGAGCTTTTAGTTTTGTTTTCTCTGCCTGGCTTTCACTTTACAATAAACTAAGCTACCCAAGCTGAGTCTGCTTTGTCTGTGCTGGCAATGAGCAAGCAATCTGCATGTTCCAACCTCAACTCATGAGCATTTCACCTTATTTTCTGGGGAGTGGGAGCAAAAAGCAACTGGGTAGGTACCTGTCAGACAGCCCAGGTCAGTCTGGGACAGTGAGGTAACTGCTGGGGACAAAAATGTGCTCATACACAGTATTGTAGGTGAAAGGAAATGTTTCATTTCCAGGCTGTTACCCAGTGTTGACACCTGTTTCTTAGAAGACCAGCTGATCCGATGTCCTTTACTTAAGACATGCCCTGTTTGATCCTCGAGTAGAAGAGCAACAGAACCTGTATTAAAAGTAACAGATCAGATTTCCAGCTATCACCATCCAGAAGTGGCAATGATTGATTGATGAAGAAGAGCAGAGATAACACTGCAACAGGTGTTTGCACCAGCCTGACGTGTTCTTGCCTTGCAAGTCACGTTGCTCTTGCAGTGGTAGGCAGAGCAGCTTGCTGTAAGCTGATTGCTTGAGATGAGCAGTTCTCTGCCCTGATGCAATATAGTCCCAGGTGGCTATGCCTATCAGAGGGATGGCAGTGGGTGCTTGCTCTGCCAGTCAGACAGTAAACTAAACCTTCAAGGTGGCTGAGTAGCAGCACTGAACACCTTATGACCTGTGTGAATTCCAGGCAAAGCTGTCACTGAAGTATCATGACTCTATGGCAATCTGTATTCCTGTGAGCTTTGTGACTAGAACCAAGAAGAAAAGGAAAGGGGTTGTGCAGGTTGTGGTGAAGTCACACAAGGTCTCTTTCCCATTGTTCAAATCTCCATGTCCACTTTTTGTGGGCTAGTATTGGAGCCTGGGGGAGAGGTGATGGGATTAGGGGTAAGGTGAGGGGCTCAGCTGAAGTGCATCTACTCCAGTGCAACAAACAAGAAGAGCTGGAAGCCATTGTGCAGCACACTAAGACCTTGTTGCCATTACAGAAACGTGGTGGGACTGCTCCATACTGGAGTGCTGCAGTGCATGGCTAAAACCTCTTCAGGATGGATAGGCAAGGAAGTAGTAATGGCGGTGTGGCTCTCTATGTTAGAGAGTGCTCTGATGTTACTGAGCTTATGGTTGGGGATGATAAGGTTGAATCCCTATGGATAAAGATCAGGGGAAGGGCTGGCAAGGCAGACATCTTAGTGGGTATTTGCTATAGACCACCACACCAGGATGAAGAGAGAGATGAGGTGTTGTATGAGCAGCTGGTGGAAGCTGGGCAATTGCCAGCCCTTGTCCTCATGGGAGATTTCAACTTCTCCAGCATCAGGGTAAGAAGATCAGTCCCTTGGAGTTTAGTATGCCAGGTTTTGTAATCTTCCCATGTCTTTTGAGAAGGCTCAAAGTCATGACCATCCTGTACAGCTAATAATCATACCTAACATATTTCATCCACTGGAGGGAATGCAGACATAGGACCCAGTGACTCAGCTCCTGCCTTATGCCCTTGAATCTCTCATCCTGCTGAAACTATAACTTCAAACCCACATTTTTTTTTCTAGCTCCTGCCTTTGAACAGCCAAAGGTCTATACAGAACAGACAGTCATGCTTTCCTTGGCTCACAGAGTTATAAAGACCAGCCTTTCAGTCATGGTAATGGAGCCAGAAATAGTTTCTTCTGTGTATCTGGGTTATGCTTTCTCCAGAGAAAGAGCACAGGATTGGGCATACGTTCTGGTCAGAAAACATTTGGTTTCTTTTCAATATTCGTATGAATCTCAAATTTTTGGTACAAAACTGAATTTTTCACATTACAAATATACTCAAATACCCAAAGAAAAATGCAGTCTCCCAGCAAAATTGTAACTTTTATCATACACATTTCTTTTCCTCATCCTGCCACCAAAGGAATATTCATGCCAAATGGAAAAGTTTGTTCTCCTTGAGAAGAACATACTTTTCTCAGATAAGGTTGCTCCAACAGTAATGCCTCCTATTTATTTCTGTGGAAACTACAACAGATACAAAGAGCACAGTAACACTATTTGATAGAGCAAATTCTCAGCTACATGACTTTATCTGCCTCTGATTTTGTGGGCCAGGATATTAAAACAGGAGGTATTACTTTCAGAGCAACCCCCATATTTTCCATTGAAACTACTATCCCTATCCTGGGCTTGAATCGTTCTTTAAAACAACTGAAAATGAAGCACTGACCTTTTCTCTTCCCTTTATATAAATTACTTTTCCCCTTAAAATGCATATTAGCTAGAGAAAGACAACTTTATTCTAATATACTTCTAATGCCTTTTGCTCAGGTTGATAGCAGATTATATTAAATAAGGAATTTCTGCTTATTCAAGCTCTCCTTCCATGCAGAAACCCAAGGTAATTGCCTTGTAACTCTCTTCTTAATAAAGAAATCATGTCAGAAGACAAGAACATTTCATGCATACTAAGAAAATAAAAATTCAAATCTATCTCACTCATTTCTACTGAAAGAGAGATAGTATCTTTCACAAAGGCCCGCAGCTATCAAACATGGTGAGGAGGAGCCAGGTCTGCTCTCCAGCCAAGCATCACAGCCAGCAGACCATTAGGAGTAAAGCAGGAAGAAGCAAGTCATGGCAGTGGGCTGCTCCCTCCTTCCAGGGATACACACCCATCCGCCAACCTGACCTACTGTCTGCAGAAGAAGTGAAGCCATCCAGAGGGACCTGGGCAGGCTGGAGAAGTGGGCCCATGTGAACCTAATGATGCTCAACAAAGTCAAGGGCAGGGTGCTGCACTTGGGTCAGAGCAATCCCAGGTGTTTACGCAGACTGAGGGGAGATCTCCTTGAGAAAACATTTTTTTTTATGCTTTTATTTGACAGTCAGTGCTGAACAATTCTTGGCTGAGCAAATTAAACACATTTGAGAAAACTCCACACACTGTGGTCACTGTTCTCCCAGTAATGAAGGGTCCTCATCTCACACCTCAATACATACCAGGATTCATTCTCCTCTAACCATGCACACTCCTATGCCCTTACATAAGAAAGGTAAAATTAACCTGTCAGAAAAGAATTAAGAGCTAAATTGTTGTCTGGTGGAATTCTGGACTAGTGGTAAAAAAAGAATCTCACAGCCGATATCTAAGTTTTTGCCTAATATTAATAACAGCATAACCCAAGTAATGCTATTGCCACTATCAAGTGTGACTTATTAGATACATAAAAATATCTTTCCTCATCTCTAGAAAGCATTTATCTTCTTAATATAGCCCTTTAAGATTTCAATTTTCGAGTACTGAACATGTGAGCCAGAGTTTGACAGCTAAGAGGATCACTTGTCAGAGAAGACTGGGTAATTTTTGCAGAGCTTTGGGTGTGAAATAGAAGGTATTCTGCAGCTTGTCTCTGTCTGTGTCTGTACAGTGCCGCAGGGACTGAACTCTCCTGCCTTAATGTTTGCTCCTGCTGCCAAAACACAAATGTGAAATCATTAACCTGCATGAGCCCCTCAGGACCCACAGCTCCAGGGCCTACCTACCAGCATGAGGATGCATCACTAGGTGGCACAGACATCAGCATCAGCACTCCAAAGATGATGCCCATGGCAGCCTCTCACACATTTCTCTGCTTTCAGACCTTCCAGGACAGGCCAGAAAACACCTGGTCTGCTTTCATCAGCTGAATTCAGAAGGGGCTTTGAGATGCGTTGAAGCAGAGAGACAATGCTAGAAGGAGCAAAGGTACTGCAGATGCAAATTGAGATGGCTCCCTAGACTTCAGAAGGTCTGTTAATACAGTTTATTCAGCAGACTGTCTCTCTCTCTGCCTTAGCCCACTCTGCCTGGTAGTGCCAACATTGTTAACAGAGTTGCTGAGATGTCTGATAACAGGTAGGAAAAAAAATGTGTGATTAAATGATGTGCATAATTTTGAATAAGTGCATTCCTCAGTGTCTAGAAAGTGATGTCAAGGAAAGAAAATTAAAAGAAACCCAACAACAGCAACAACAAAAAGCCAGACTTCAAATTCCCTTGACTTTTTCACTGACTGTTACTGACAGTCTTTTTCTTCTCCCATCTTATTTTTGTAAGTGACAGTGAATGTATTATGGCTGTCACCACAGCAGGTGATTGGTATGCTGAACATACTGGGGAATGAGAAAGCAGTGGGTGACAAAATTGTACTACTGTGCATAATTGTGGATTGAAGAAGAGCACGTTGCCAGAAAACTGCAGTAGATCTGAAAATAACCAGCTCACTCCTTATTTTCTGGCTTTTTTCTAGTCCTCCTCCTATTCAGGGGGGCTTCAGGATTGCCTCAAACGCTCATTAAAGCTCTGCCTAAAATGTAATTTTCATATCCTTCATGGTATAAAAATGAAAAACCTTATAACCCATGCTAACACAGCCAATTATTTCCTTGGTGTGCAGTGCTCATTACTAATGACTTAAACCCACTTAGTGCTCATGGTAGCAATTTATGCTCCTTTCTACAGTGAACATGAACCCTTCCCCATGGAGTCTGCTGGTTTTATGCAGCAGAGTTATTCACATGCCGTGGCAGAGTGATAAATGAAAAAAGGCAGTTGTTTTTTTTCTTCTCCCTTCCTGATATTCATTTGTAACTGCAGGTTGAATTTATCCCCTCTTCCTCCAGCAAAAAAACAACCACACAGGGCTGCTGGCTGACTCAGCCCTTAATAGTATCAAAAGCTGTAAGGAGGTATGACTGGATTTTAAGCCATATCGTTTGTGGATTTTTTCCAGCTTTTGTCAAAGGCATTCAGTATAGTGAATTACTGCAATTTAGTACAATAAGCAGGAGTCTGTTTTGCATATTTCATGGCTGCTCAGTACCACCTCTAATCATCCACTTTTTCTAATGTATGAAAAATATTTTATAGAGTAGGAGGTAGCAAATGTTACCTAGTATTCAACCTTATCGATCAGCCTCCTCTCGTTTGTTTGTTTGTGAAGTTTGTTCCCATGGGAAGTCATGCTGACTCCACTACAGTTTATTTGCCTGGGCAAAAAGCATCCTGTTCAGCAAGGTCACCAGCACTGCATGGTCCCTGCAACTTCAGCCACTTGTTTTTCCAAAGAGGATGAAGTTTTTGAACACTTTAGGTGTTGGAGGATCAAGGGATATCTGTTCAGTTGTTATTCTTAATTTTCCCACATTCCTGTGCCAAGTAATAGGATGTATTTTCACTTGGCATAAGGAACAAAAAGAGCCACCTGGGGCTAGCCTGTACAAACATTTTTCCATTTGTTGCACTACACTAGAGCTTTTAGTATGGTGTGCTGTCAGGCAAGCAAAGGACACACACATTTTTCTTGGGTCCAGAAACGTCTCTGGTAGATACAGTAATGGAAGTTTTCAATGTCAGAAAAGCCAACAGTTGTGTCCCAAGGGGCAGTATGTCATGTCAGTGCTACCTTCACTGCCCTGTGCTGCTAGGAATGGTCCAGATTCCACAGAGTGATTCAAAAGTTTATAAGATAAATTTTAGTAAAATCTTAGAGGATTTTCCTATGCATATAATTTCTCCTGCACTTGAATTGTCCCTGTCTGGCCCTCGAGCTTGGTGGCAGATAACATCATACTGTGGAATATATGGCAGATTTATTTTTGGCAGCTTTAATCAGTGCTGCTTTAAATGTATTGCACTGACGAAGGATGATGTTCTCGTAAGCAAGCACAGTCCTCCAAGTGTGAGAATGTATCTGCCTCACTACATATTGTAACTGAGCATCACTTAATGGTAGTGAAGCTCTGGTGGAGAAGATCAATGAGTAACTGCACAGCTCAGAGCATTTGCACAAAATCCTATTCTATCAGCTTCACAGACCTGGAGCTGTTCAGCCTGGAGAAGTCTGAAAGGGGAACCTAATTTAGAAGGTTGGTTTGACTGGATTATTTACAGAGGTCCCACCCAACCCTTACAACTTAAACTGATCAGCATTAAGATGTTAAATTTATTACTTTCCTATAAAAATAAAGCCATGGTGAATAGCAGCATCAGGGCCACATTTTGACTCCTTTCCACTGTTCCTAAGTGTCTGTCTGTACTTGGATATTTATTGAAATATTTACTCTAAATAATGGTGCTATCTTTACATATAAAACCAGCAAGAAAACAAAACAAAACAAAACAAAAAAACCCAAAAACATTGCCAATGTTTGGCTACACAGAACAAAACAAAGTAGCTGGTTGCCTGCATCTTTTGACTAGAAGTTTCTCCCCATTTTTACACAAAACACAAGCATCCTGCTGCAAAGGAAAGCTCTTGACTTAAGCATTCTTCCCAGTATTTTGGCACTTCTCATTTCTAACTGCAGGTAAAGTGCAGTGAAAATGTGAGAAAAATTCTCCTTCTGCAGTTCTTTTAGACTTACTGGAGGTTGTTTAAATATTTTCAGCTCTGTACCACTCAAACAACCTAATTACCAACCTGATTGCAATTTGCTTCTTGTTACTGGCAGACCTGAACTAGAAACTTGCACAGAAATATGTCCAGTCTCAAGCTGTTTGCAATCAATATCTCATCTTAAGAATTGATATAGCTTTTTGGAGATAAATCATCAGTCTTTGATTCATTGTTGCAATTTTAATTGCCCAAAATTACAGCTGCAGATGAAAATGCTATTAAGAAATAAGGTGCTAGACAGCAAGATCTACATTTTGCAGCACGAGTTCCACTGTGACATTATTCATATCCTTACTTTGCCTTATGTGAGATAGTAAGTCTCTCGGACTAGCAAATTTGGATTTTGCTTTTTAGAAGATGAGTTGTCTGTGCGTGTTCTCTGTTTCCTTGGATACCAGAGATTTCAAATCACAGCTCAACCACACTTACCTTTTCTATTCCATTACAAACGGGCATGTGAATGAAAATTCCTCTGACGTTCTTACACATGAAAAAGACTCCAGGTGAAACATCAATCAGAAGACTCCTACGGGAGACCAGGTAGCGGTGAACAGGTAAAGCAGGAAGTTCAAAAGCTGCATATGTTTCTCAATTGGACTCTCTCTTTATTTTCTAAGCAGAGAAGTATTGTATAGGAATATTATCTTTCCTTAACTGCTCTGTCACTGCAGATTTCTTTCTTTGTGGCGTCCACTTGACTGACAGTTCAAAATATAATGAATAACAGCACATGGGTAGTTTGGACAGAGGTCAGACCAGTACCATTTCCTTCTGGTTTTGGTTTGTTTTGGTTGATGTCCCTGAGCTTTTGTGTCGGAGAAGACCTTGATAATGGTCACTTCTCTCAAGTCACCCAAGATTTTACAGTCTCTTGAATATGCTCCTTGCCAGGCTGAAGTTGTTTGAATTTCTACTACTGAAAACTCACATTCTAGCTTCAAAAATCTTGTCAAACTTCTCCTAACTTTTCAATTTTGTTTTTGTGATGTTTCAACCAGATATACTGTTAAATATGCAGGTGTATCATTGATACACATACAGGAGCATAATGACATCCCCTGTTTAGCTGTTTAGTTATACCTCATTTTGCTCTCCCTGGAACTGATACTGTGATATATTCTCCAGACTCTCAGCATTTGGCATTCAGCCCTTAGAAATGTGACAAGATTTCAGTCCCAGTGCAATGATACTCTTGGCACTCGCAGATTTATTGACTGGCACACCCATATTCATTTTAAAGTATTTTCCCACAAGGAATAGAAGGATGGAACAGAACAGTATTTTGGTTTATATTTACGTCCAGATATAGGGAGGAATACTTCATTTATTTCTATATTGTCTTCTTTTATCCTAAACAGCGGGGTTTTTGAGAAGAAATGGAAATCTCTAACCAGAAGTCAAATGAAAACTCAGGAAAGTCATTGCCATAACAATACGCTTTGGCATCTGCAAGTATCTTTGAACTGCTTTATAACTACTAGGTTCTGCTCGGGCTTAGTCTTTGCATAAGCAAGTCTAAATTTCATACATCTAATTCTGGCAAGCTCTCTTGAATTCATTTTCATAGGAGATTCAAAATCACGTGTATTTTTACTTGGTACTGATTTCAAAACTGTTTAAGGAGAAATCTGCAGTGAATATGCAGAGCTTATTATTTTTTGTCAAAGTAATGTTTCTCATAGACTTTCCAGCCACTACTTATGACTAAGGAGCTGTTGCAGTGAAGCCAGGAAGGGACCATTGCTGAATTCAGAGTATTGAATCAGGCCATCCTGGTACATTCACACATACCTTAACATTTAAGGCAGCACTTGAATAGACTTGGCTCTAATTGACCAGAGGGAAATTAATGTGACACCTCAGGCTTTAGTATTTCTGGCAGATCTGTGCTCATCAGATACATCCTACTGAAGCTGTCGGTACCCAAGGGCTTAGTGCTAGCACGTGCTAGAGATCACCCAACCAGCTGTGGATTTCAGAAGGATCATGCTAGCCAAAAGAAGGTGTTGATTAAATTGGAGTAAGTACACTGTGTGCCCAGGAAACTCATGCTGTGAGAATTAAGAAGTGTCCTACACAGCCAAAAGTTAAAACTCTGATGTTCATTCTTTGGTCAAGATAGATGAAGATATTCAACATATTTGTACCTTCCTAAGTGAGTACTAAATCATTATACACGGGCCATGAATTGCACCCAATTCTGAGGAAAGAAAAATAATCCATGTTAAGATATTTGTCCTGAGCAGATTTTCTTTTTACTAAGTAAATCTAGTCAAAATGATATCTCTTTCTTCTTTAATTTTTTCCCACAGAAGCACTGGCAAAAGATTCTTCTGAGGGCTTATTCAGGAATACTGCTCTTTTTGAAGCCTCAGAGCTTGGAGAACTTATGCGGATTAGCCAACCCAACCCACTGGTAAATGACTGGTGCACTTTATCTACAAGCTCAATTCAACTCTCTTCAGAGTAAATGGATTTATCACAGATATTAGAATGTGTGGAATGGAGACTGTAAGGTTGCCTTTCATCACACACTGGACTCCAGAAAGTGCTGAAGGACACAGGTGCCTTCCCTGGAGTCAGTGATAGCTGCCTGAACATCTCCCAGGCTTTCCCTTGTGTTTTTTAACAGGTCCTGGGCAGGTGCTTGTGCCCATTTCAGTCCTAATACTGTCACTGGAAAGTCCAGGAAGAAAACTCTTAACTCCAGAAAGCAAGCTTGTTTCTAATTCACAACACGCATCAGGCAACTTGGCTCGCCAAGCATGCCCTCTCAGAGTTCAGGTTCTACATACAGACAGATAATACATACATAAGCAATACATTTCCCCCAAACTGCATAAATATTCATTCTTTTTCCAAGAACTCATTAATATATGCTAATGTGCTTTAAGCACGCAGCCCTTTGGTGGTGGTACAGCCCCCTACTTCATCCCCATTGTGCCTTCTTCTACTTCACAGCAATCCTCAGATGACTTTCAGCTATTTTCCCCTTTCTGGCAAGTTTCCATTGCTTGTGCTGCCATAATGAGCAACATTTTGTCTTGGCACACTATGACTCAAAGCAATTTATATGAAACCCAAGAAAAGCCCCTGCTGCTGGTGGATGCAAAGCTCCCAGTACGTACTACATAGATAAGCAGTGCTCTGTTGTGGTGTCAGTGATTTGCTTGGAGAAAACAAGACTTCTAGGCCTTTGCATTCCAAGCAATGTTAATTGGAAGATTTCACTGAACTAGAACACATCAATTCCTTTTGCTAAACTAATACATTGGTCCTTAACTAATATGTATTTATCCCTCTTGCCAAACCAGCCTATATCAATATTTAGGTTATTTCACGTTTGATCTAAGTTCTGAAGACTGAAATGTCCTGTCACTCAACCAGTACCTGCACTTTGTCTCTCTTGGGAAACTGCACACTAGAAATGTTTGCTATTCTATAAGACCAACCCAGAAAAAAAAACATACTTTTGCTGGTGATACTTTCACTGTAAACCAGCTCAATCAGAGTCCTAATATTTGACAGGTCCTCTGCTCATGGCTACAGAGCTGACAAAAACTGGAATTAAAATGGCTGACATTTGTTTTTGTCCTCACAGCAGGGAGAGGGCAAATCTCATCCCTTGTACACTGCCTGATGTGACATAAATATTATTGTCGTGCAGGGACAATAACTTCTGTAATCGACTAGTTTAAAACATTTAATGTATTTGTCTGTATTTAGATTTATTGTAGTGTATTTCTAAAGTGTGAAAGTAAAAACAAATAAAAGCCAGAAAGCAGAAGTTATTCTACTTATTTCAACAGTGTTGCTCCACATTGGTTTTGTTTAGATACTATGGAAGAAAAATTAAGTATGTTAATACTTTTCTGTAGCAAGAGTTTCTGAAAGACATTTAATGCACTGACAAAAGGCAAGTAAATGATGGTGCCCTCAGCACTAATGAAACAGATGCCTTGGACAAAGAATCTCATTTTCTCCTTCCTGATGCACATCAACACTATTTTTTGTGCTAAATTCTTTATTTAAAGAGCCAGAACTATGAAAACTATTAAAAAAAAAAAAAACAAAAAACAAAACCATTTGTTTGATATCAGTGAGATTTATAGGAGTGCACGTTTCAGAACTGTACATAAAATCTTCACAAAATGAAAATGTAAGCTATTGGTCTGATTCAAGGTCTAATTGTTAAATTAGACGCTGCATCAATATCAGATTATTTCCTCTTCCGAAAGAAAACTCAGACTTTCTGCAGCTTTAATTTTATTAATCAACAAATTCTTTATGTTTAATGCTCTTTTATTCAAACCATAAATACTGTTATGCTCCAGTCTGCTGATAACCTAAGCAGTTATGAATATAACAGCAGTTAAACTGTTAAGCTCCTTCATTCAGCATGCACTGAAAGTATTTGTGGTCTGGTTTATTTAGAGTACTTGGAATATGGCTATGTCATTAATATTTTTGGAGTACACGATGTTCTAGAGCAGTTCTGCAAGCAATGCATAAAATCTGTAATACCTGGATTTTAGACAACTGGCTTTTACTCATTCATTTCTAATGAAAATACCACACTAACTGCCTTGCATCAACTTTTCAACAGATGCAGAGGTAAGGAAATTAAAAATTATTGCATACATAAGCAGAGAACGATTGCATTTGGGGCAAAAAGCCCATTCTGTCTGTACCCTTCATAGCACAGATTTGTGCAGGAATAGAACCTGTGATTTAGCCCCAGATCAACACAACCTTTTGGAAGACTCGCTTGTGGTAACAAGCCCAACAGTATCTGAAAGACACGTTTCCCTACTTGACATGGATATTAAAAAACTGAGATCCTCATACACTCCTAGCTTAGGCATGACCTATCTGTGATGCAGTGCATGTTGTTTCTGCTTTGTATGTAAAAAGTGAGTGATTCTTTTTGATGTAAATTCCAGAACTGTGTTTTCCAATAGCTTTTAATCACAAGAGAAAGTAATTTAATTATGACTTACTTTCAGTAGCAGGCCATTTATTATCAAATAATATAACACACTGAAACGCATTGTTTATAGAATGCATCTAGATTTGTAATGAAAGATGCTAGTTCTGTTGTATAGGTGCAGGCATAGGTATTCTGAGGAAGGCCTTTTTTAAACCTCCAGGTAAATACTGAGAGATTGGTGCAAATACAAGCCACAAAAGGCCAGTTTAAAGTTCTGTACATTTTTAGTGCTTCGCGCCTACCCCTTCAATCAGTTGAGTACTCAGGACATTCATGGCTTGGCACCCAGGTGCCATGTCACCATGTAAATTATGTGTAAGATTTACCCAACCCAGAATAGTGCTGGGGATCTGCAGGCAGGGTGCTCATGCCTCCTACAAGACCAGAAGAATGGAAGGACTGGTTGCAGAGCACAGTCAGGACAGCTGCAGCCTGAATCACACTGGCTACAGGGCAGGAGCCCAGCAGTGCGTCTCCTGGCAGGTTCAAGAACAACCCTCTGTCATTTCCCAAGACCCAGACTCTTTGGGAGCTAACTAGCCCAGGGAGTGTGGGTTTCAATCAGCATATAGGCAGCTCAGGGCAGGTCTGTGTCCTGGATATGGGAGAGATGTGTTCTTAGGTCTGCCCTCCCAACAAATGCTCCATCTCACATACTAACAGACAGTTCTCAGCATATGGGATACATGTGTGCAGATTCTAATTTACCCTGCTCCTTTGGGATCCTTATAGAGAGGATTGTTTATAAAGATCTCACCTTCCTTAAGAAAGGTAAATCTATGTAAGAAGACAAAAGGCATATCTGAACTTCTAATTCATATTCCTGAAGCTCAAAAATACAACTGAAATAGTTCCTGTTTACAAATAGATTTTCAAGTGAAATTGTCAGTTCTGGATGGACTTGCAAAGGTTAAGTGCATGAAAAGAAAGAAAAGAGGCCACGACTTTCCTGCAGTTGCTCTTGCACACTAGATGTAGCAATACAAGGAAAACAACCTGATATTGCACAATGCAAAGAGATAAGACAGAGCTGTTAGGTAAGGTATGATAGCTAAGCTTATTTTCAGGAGTGACTGCCATAAGAACATATATGAGGGCTGCTCTGAAAGTAATACTGCTGTTGTACTATGTCAGCCCACAGTGTCAGTGGCGGATGGTGATATCAGGTAAGATGGTAGAGGTGGAACCTTCCCACTAATATTCCATTACATTTTATTGCAGTGCAACAGACAGCAGAGGCAGCAGAGGGGACAGTCTGCCAATACATCATCTTACATGGAAATGTGAATGAACACAGAGGTGTGAAATTGAATACCTCCATACAGAAAAAATGGCACCAAGTGACGTTCACTGATGCTTGTTGAACATTTCTGGAGACCAAACAGCAGATGTGAGCAAAGTGAGCCAGTAGGTGGTGTGTTTCAGCAGTGGTGACAGCAACACGAAATACATGCTGCCTTCTGGACAGCTAGGCAGATCTTACGAGCATGGTATGTAGGCTCTTGTTCATCACTTGTGAAAATGCATGGTCAATTATAGCAACTACGCTGAAGAATAGTGTTTTAGAATAGTGAAAAGAATTAACTTACAGTAGCATTATCAGGGAGGCCATGCATCTAATCACATGCTCATTTGTCACAGGAGCTCTCTCTGGATCCGAACAAATGGTTGCTCATTTGAGTGCTCAGCACATTACAGTTACAGAAGAACAACTGCAAGCAAAAAAAAAGTAAATTAAAAAAAGTTTACAGAGGAGATCTAACCTAAAAAACAAAACAAACCCCAAAAGTATCAGACAATACCAGTTCTAGTGCTGTCATAACTGTCACCAACACTTCAGATTCCAGTTGGGATACCTCAGAAGGGCAGCACACTAATAAATCTGATCACTGCTCTGACTTACTGAATGGTCAGAATCCATATTCAGTCTTCCTAAAAAAATACAGAATTAACAGAAAGAGCTCCTCATAGATGTCAGAAGGGAAACGATGGAGAAGGGGGAGCATGTCAGTCCTGCTGGAATTCTCCAATAAAACAATAAAATAACACTGGGGGTGGAGGGCATGGGGAGCAACTTAGCTTGGGAATGGAGAAAACTGCCCAGGAAGCTCTCTTAGAGCATTTAATAATGTATTTAATGGTGTGGTTGCACAGTGAAATTGTTTCCAAGGAAAATGCTGATCTTGACGGATGTTCTCCAGACTTATTATGTGCCAATCTAGAACAAGTTACCAAACAGACTTCTATATACTCTGTGGTTCAACACGTCTCTATCACACAGAGCAATCTAAACATCTGTAAAGGGCACCAATCTGTTCTGTGTTCATTTTTACAATTGGTTTATTTATTTATGGAACACTGTTATGTTCGTTGCCTTACAGGGCTAATTATCCTGGGCTGCTTCCTAAAGAAATGTCCCTGTAAAATTCCCTTCTAACAGTTATACCTGGTTTAACCATTCTGAAACTGTACAGGTTACTGCTCTGCATATTTTTCCCCCAATATGTCAGATTGCTCTGTAGCATGTGGACAGGTTCTTCCCCTTCCTCATGCCTCTCATTTTCCAAGAGTACATATGACAGGTGTCATCAACTGTGCTACCTTTATGTGCACATTTCACTACAGAAAAAAAGTACATTTTAAGGCTTTCTGCATTTCCTTATTAGCTGCCTGAAGTGATACACGAGGTTGTGAAGCAAAGAATACCTCAGTTTTTCTGTTTGCTCCTATGTAATTACACATACAGCTAAGTGAATTGTTAACGGAACATTGGTAAGAAATTCTCAATGCTGTTACTCCTGTAGTGCTCAGCAATGACACAGTGCTAACAACCAGGCCCTCAGAGCACTGTGCACAGGAGTGTCTGTAGTAGTCAATAGTAACCAGTTACAAGAAAGCAGCACAGAAGCTGCTAAATTAATACCCCACCATGCAAAAGAAGTGGCAGAGACAGCTGCTGAGTAAGGTCTTAAAGCCCCACAATGACTGATGCTGTCAGTACTGTGACCTGTGCAGTGTGCCAGTTTCAAGCAAAAGTTGGTGATCAAATACAGAAATATTTACCAGGGAGGGTATCCTATCTCCTGCTGTGTTGAGGTCTGGCCAAGCCTAAAGCTGTCTGTAATTTGGCAGAGCACATTTTTATCCTCTGCTTGCCAGATCTAAGATGGAAGATGCAGTTGAAACTCTCAGCTCCCTATCACCTTCTTCATATTCAGAATGGCTTTAAGAAAACTCCTTTTTTCAATTACTTCCAGTGTGTTTCTCTAGAAAGTCTGCCCATTTTGCTTGATGTTTTACAGTTGTTCTATCAAGGTATCCTTGAGTTCACCTAGAAAGAAACACCTATTCTGGAAAGTCTTTTATTCTGGGAGTTCATATCCAGGGAAAGGATGTGGATGCCTCCTGGTAAGGCAGGCCATTCCCTTCAGGACCTTGTGGATGAGAATACAATGCTTTTTCTTCATTTGGCGTGAAGTATCGCAGTAAAGTGGAATAAATCAATTGAATACTGTGAGAGATAAAGCCTCTTCCACAAAGCGTCTGTGACAAATACTTTGATTGCTGGCACTGCATCTTCTAAGATGACAGGGTGCTTTTTTTTTTGCAGATATTTGGACATTTTCAGTTTGTTTGTTTGTTTGTTTGGGGTGGGGGGCAGGGTTGGTTCTATGTGCAGACAGTTTCCATAAATCTTACTGGTTTTATTTTTTTCTGTGTGTATCTATGTCCTGCCTCGCCACACCTAGTGGCTGCTCTTGGAGCTTCAGATAGCAGAGTCAAAACTCCCCTCAGATGCTCTCAGATCTCATGACATCAAGGAACTCTTGTAGCCAGAGATATCACAGTTGTCATCATAGCCAGAGATAGCTGTAGGTGAAGTCAGGACTGGTAGAACAGACCGCCCGCAGCCTTTCTCAGATCAAATCCAGGCCAGAATACCTCTATCTTTTAAAGTGGTTACTTTTTCAGCCCTCTCCTGTCGAGACAGCAAATGCTGTTAGCATCTTTTCTTCGCAGAACAAGCATGCCTGTCCAAGCTCACAGAGGAAATGTGATAAAGACAGGAACTGAACCCAATTATCTGACATCCTAATCTCAGTTCAGATGCCTTGTGCTTACAATAGTGGCAGAATGCAGGTTCTCCCTGCAAGCTTTTCTATACACAAGAGTGAGGGCTGTTGCTGCCGTCCTCAGCTGACAGAGCACTGCACACATTTTCAGTAAACATACTATATCTCTAAATTCTAAAAAACTTACGTGGTTTTCAATCATATTTCCAAACTCTATTTTAAAAAAGAGAGACTGCGAAAAAATTTCAGCATGTGGCCTATTCTGACATACAAATTGCTACAACATTGTATAACCTGGGAGAAACCACAATACAACACTGGCATCCCCCTCCACACTCAAGTTTCAATCTCTACAACAGTTGCAGCAGTGTCAAAAACTCTACACTGTACAGATTAACTATAGCACATTGTAATTCCATGAGAATTTTTTGTAGGCTGAACATAATGCATCACTTATTGATAGGAAATACAGTTTCCAGCATTGTTTAACTCCTATGTGTTTACTAGGAGGATTATCTAGCTTTATTTTCTATTCGTTTTTACTAGATTTGTGTATTAATCAGCTCCCTAACACAAGCAGTTCCTAACACTTCATATGACCTCTCTGCAAGATCTCACCTTTTGGTTAAGCTGGGCATAGCCAGAGTTTGGAAGAAATTGAGACCATGCACAGCTTGCTTTGGATTCCCCACACCCAACCACTGCCATGCCCAGAACTGACTTCTCTCATGCATGTAGGCCAGCTAAAAGTTCTCTACCAGGGTTCATTACAGCTTCAGCAAGAGTACAGGAAGCATTCTCAACACAGCAGATAATGACTAACTGGGGGACTGAAAGAACTGATAACAGACATCTAGTTCAACCGCTGAATGCCAGTTGAGTATATACCCCCCCAAAAAATATATGATTATGAGTCAATCATCTTACTCTGTAAATAGTGAGCAGCACAAAAGCCCCTCAGGCTCTTCTGCAGGGCAGCAGGCTTGCACAGCAGGATCTCCCCTTGAGACGGGCTGCCTCTTGAGGTTTTGACTGCACAGAGATCCCTTATGTCTTGACATCAAGACACACTGCTGATACAGATCTGTAGTAAGTGACTATTTTAAGCTTCAATAATTTCACTGAGATCATACCTTAGATTGATGGTAAGCTTTCTTACCTTCACTAAGATTCCACCTTAATTGCTTGTGCACGTATGATCCCATAGATGTAAACCACTGACCAAGTAAGGAACTTTAAGTAGATCCAGCCACATCTAGATTCATTATCTCTGTGGTTCAAGGAGTTTAACGCCCTCTCTGTACCTCTTGGCTCAATGGAAGGGGCTACTGTTACTGTGGTCTAACCTGGCAGGCAGCAAAACACCACACAGCCATTTGTTCAGACGCCCTTTCAATGGGATGAGGAGGAGAACTGGAAACAAAACGGAATTCATGAGTTAAAAATTGCTAAGTAAAAATAAATAAATAAATAAATAAATAAATAAATAGAAAATAGAAAGAAAAATGTGATTTTAACTATGTATATATATATATTCACAATGAAATTATTCACAACCCATTGGCAAACACTCAGCTAACAGGGCAGCTGGTTTGCCAGCTCACACCCCACTAGCAACCCAACATCTTACCACCATCAATCAGTGCCCAGCTAGACCGTAAGCAGCATCCAGTCCCCAGCCAACTTCCCACAGCTTTGTGGCCTTCAGTACGAAGGAATTATGGAATTACCCCCTACCAAATCGAGGCCTTCTGCCCTGACTGCCTCACACCCTGCTGCAGTGCCATGAAAACACCAACTCTTCCCCACTGAGGAGCTGAGCCCCATCATTCAGCAGAAACCAAACAGTGGTGTGCTATTAACAACGACTCAACTGAAAGCAGGACAACATCCAACCCCGTTTCCATATCATTTATATCATACTCTGGTCTGCTTTCCCAGACATCCTGATTAATTACACAGATATCATTTCCACAGTCTGTGGGCCAACCCTGTAAGCCATCCATGGAATTCATTTATGACTTGTGCTCCATCTATCATGACAGCCCTTCAGGGCAGGAGAGAGAATGCATGATGCTGAATTGTTGCATACTGAAGCCAGTTCTGGTTTGAAGAAAAATCACCCATTAATATGTGTGATTCCCAGGGTACCACTTAGCCTTCCTGACCACAAGAGCACACTTTCGGCTCGTTCCTCTTTCCCCAAATCACGTTAATCCCTTCAGACCACCAGAAGCTTCGACTGAACATCACTCCTTACAGAGATATCGCCCAGTCTGGAACATTAAATACACCGGAACGTTACACCCCGT
Source organism: Coturnix japonica (assembly GCF_054131305.1). NCBI lineage: Eukaryota > Metazoa > Chordata > Aves > Galliformes > Phasianidae > Coturnix > Coturnix japonica. The sequence goes on from NC_140702.1 coordinate 6,351,073, forward strand.
TCCTCTGGGGGACGGACCCACGGCTCCGCCCGGCGCGGGGCGGGACGGCAGCGGCTGCAGGCGGCCAACATGGCGGCGCTGGCAACGGTGTGTGCGGCGGCTGCTGGGCCGCTGCAGGTAAAGAGCCGACCGTACAGCCCGCCCTAATGGCCGCCCTCAGAGGAGAGCGAGGCCTCCCGGGGCAGCCCTACAACGTAGCGAGGAGCTGAAGGCCCGGCGTGTGGAGGGAGAGCTGCGGTTGTGTGAGCGCCGGGTGGTGGGAGGATGTGTTTTTATATCCGTACCTGTTTGTCATCACTTCATACGGACGTGACTTAAAGTTACTTGAAGTACAGTTCATGATCTCAGCATTGCGTTGTTTGCTTTGGAACAACCAGTGTTTAAAAATAAAATATTGCTTTTGAGTAATATGTTGTCTTGTTTTACAGAGTAACAGTGTTTTCAGTGCTGCAGGTGCTGCTCGGCAGATCCAGAACTGCAAGATGAAAGCTGAACAAGCTAAGAAAACAGAATTTCTAAGAATAGCAGAAAATTTAAGAACTCAGTAAGCAAAAATGAAAATAAAAATAAATTGTAAGTGTGTTTTCCTGCTGTTCTGAAGGTAATATCTCCTGTATGAGGAAAGCTTGAGAGCCCCAGGGCTCTTGGCTGTGGAGAAGACTGAGAGGGGATCTCATCATGCTTTACAAGTATCTGAAGTATGAGAGTCAAGACTATAATATCCAGAGATTCCTTCCAGTTTAATTCTGTGATTCTCTAATATAAATTAAGCTTCAAGGTAATAATTTGTGGTAATTAAATGTTGAGGCTATGAATCCATTTGCAGAATTCCAGGTAGATTATTATGATTGTTACAGTAATTTTGGATAAGCTTCTGAGCTCTGAAGTTGCCCCTTGTTCTAATTAACCACCTGGACTTTGATCAGCTGTTGCCTTTACTTTGCTGATGCTCCAGTTGATGCACAGAAATGAAAGTGCTGGTGGCATTACCTTGTTCCCCATTTTTCTACTTGGGTGTGCTGTGTATGCAGTATTATTGAGTTCTCCTGCTTAGCTGTGCTTACCTTCCTAAGGAATTAAAGCCTTTAAAGCATCTCAGCAAAGCAGAACTTGTGGCATTAAAGGAGTTTCTTCACAGGAAATTGAGAGCACTTACAGAATATTGGTGCTTTGGAAAATGGGAGTTGTGCTCAAGCACAGAAGTGATTTGGATGTGTTTCCCACGCCTTGAGTAAGGGCTGTAATAACTGTTCTCTTAGCTGAAAGATCAGTATTCCTTGACTTCACAAGGGAGATCTGGCTTAGCCAGCAGCTCCAGGTGGCAGAAGTTTGTAGTTAGAAATCTTGAATGAGCTGTGAAGTCTCATGCTGCCATCTGATTGGATCAGCTCCTCTAGTTATTCTGGATGATGGCTCAGAAGTTGATTGCTGGTTAACGTAGGGATTCTCAAGCAACTTCAAACAAGGTGATTTGGGTGCCATTAACTATGACATGTTGTCCTTCTGTAGTTGTACTCATAAGGCTTCTTGTGCACTGAGATTTTAGTGTTCAGGTCTGGTCTGTGAACTCCAGCCAGCAGCAAACCATTTAAATTATGAAGGCATTGCTGTGTAGAGGATTGAACTATACAGCAGCTATAGCTATATAGTAGAGCCAGCCTCAGACAGGGCTTGTTGGGTTGTCAGTAGTTCTGCTTCACACTGCTAATGCTACTGCATCTCTGTTCAGCATGGCATCAGCGCTGTACTGCTCTGATCTCTTACTGGTGGCACCAAATTACACGCATACACCATGAACTTCAATTTCTGTCATGCTTTTCCATCTGTGCTTCTCTGGCTCAAATTCTAGTGGACTGCCTGTTTGCAGTAGAAAAAAGCAGAACATAGTTTGAATTGTATTCTAAAGCTTCTGACCCAAGTAAGGAAATAAATGTACAGGACTGAATCTGTACGTGGCATAAACTGTAGTCAGTAAGGTAACAGCTTTAATATTTTGAATTATTCCAGTGCTAATAAACTGGAATTTGAATATTCATTTGCAGTAGTACTACTGCCCGTGCAAATAACCCTGAGGGAACGCGCTTGCTTTGTCTTCACTGGAGCTCCATCTATGTGTGCAACTGCAGTAATACAGCCTCTGTCTCTTCAGTGCTTTCTTCTCTTAAGGCTCCCTAGTAAGCACTCATCACACAGATACAACTTCGCACTGTTTAAGTGTGTGCAGCACTACTTGTCCACAAGATAATTTCCTCTTTAACTTGCTTGTCATGTTCATGTTCTTGGGTTACTTCATGGTATAGGCCTATGACTGTGGGAGTTACCCTTGAGAACAGTTGTAGGAGCAAACCAGTAAACTGTATAAAATATAGCACACAGTATCACCTAGATACTAATACTGGAAAATCTTACTGCTTTGCCAAGTGATGCTTGCTTAGTGTGGCAATGTTTTTTTCAGGCTTGCAAATGTACAAAAGGACAAAAATGGATGTCTTTACAATAAGAAGAGTGATTCCAGAGCAGAATACAGCATTCTAGAAGAACTGGAACATAAAATGTCTGTTGACAGGAAAACTGAAAGTAAGATATTTTTTTGGGGGGGGAGTAATTTGTAGAGCAGATAGTTCTGTGAGATGATAAACGTAGTGTGTCCTGTATCATCTGTTCCACTGCCATACTAATTAAATGGTGTAGGACAAAAAAGTGACAAGCTGGATGAAGTACCTAAATTCTTTCAAAAGTAATCAAATCATGCTCTGCCTTTTGATACAGGATATCAAAACTGTGTAAGCTGAATAAAGGGAAAATTTCAAGGAAATAACTGGAAATGCATACAGATTTGTGAGGAAAGTGTGTTTGAGTATGAATGTCTTTTCTGACAAGTCCTGTCATATTTTTTATATCCTACAATCCTTAAGAAATGTAAATATTTCCAAGGAAGAACTAAGCTAAAAAGATCAGAAAATGTTCCAGGTGTAAGGAGAAGCACGGAAGTACGGGTTTATATGCTGTTGCAAGATAAAAAGATGAGAAAGAGTTTTAAGGTACTAGAAGTGAGATGTGAAAGTGTTAGTGTAGGATCTTCTGGGTGTACACTACACCTCCCAGGCTTCTCATTTGCTGTGCTACTGCATTAAGGTCTTTAAACTCAACCAGTATGTTTTTACTTGTTTCGTAGTTTTACTGTGGATTAGTAGGATCACATATTAGCTACATTTCATTACATTTATATCTTGGATTCTATTGTTTATTTCTTCCTTTAAACCAAACAGAGTACTCCTTAGTACCTTAGAATGACACAGAACTTGCTAATTAATAGTGTTTACAAACTCATGAAGAGCCAAATGGTAATAAAGTAAATAAGCATGTGCATGCTTGAAGTTCCTGCAAACATTAATTATACTTCAGTTAACACAGCAAATACCATATAATTTCTAGCTAGATTTATGTAATTTGTTTTCTTCATTGTGATTCCAAGTTTGTTCTGAGGCCTATAAGAGGGTCAGACCCATAACTGCAGAGGAGTTGCTTTCTTTACAAGCAGTATTGTTCCCCTAACTCCAGTTAGGTGATAAAAGATTTGAGAAAACTGCATTAATCTGTGTGACTACACCACTGACACCTTTAGAAATAGGAGCTACTCATTTTAAAACCTGATGAAGAGATCTGTAGTATGTGCGCTCAGCTACATGTCGTTACAGTTACATTAAAATGGGTAGTATAAACAGCAGTTTCATATGATTCAATTCCTTCTTGAATGAAATTACCAGTTTATTTTGGACACTTCATTGATCTTAATCTTGAATTGAATTTGTAAGACAAAGAAACCATTAGAACTACCAACACTTTATCTTATCTTGTTTAACAGAAACTAAAATCCTGCAGCAGCTAACAAAAATACGTGATAATGTGAAGAGACTTCAGCGACAATTACATGATGTGAAACCTACATCAGAATGTAAGTCAAGAAGATGGATTTTAAATCTTTTTTTTTTTTTTCATAGGTTCCCTTGGATTGTTGTGCTTATGATTCTTTTACAGTCTTGGGATACTTCTGTAGTTTGTTTGCTCTTCCCGGAATCTGGGGAGGGGGAGACAAGGAAAGAGAAGTGTCAGAAATGGTAAAAGCTCTTGCAGTGCTCAGTAGGAACCGAGAAGTACATTTTGTCCCAGCAGTTCACATGGGTTTGTTTTGTCAGGATGTGGAAAGTTGAGTATTTTGTGTGCTTTTTTTTCCCCATTTACATTAGTTTTGTAGTGCAGTTTATCATCTGATAGAAGGTCGCGAAGTATCTTCATGGAACGAATTTCAAGCCATTCACAGACCATCTAGCTTGAAATGCAAGCTGGAATGTTCTGTGTGAGATGCTGAGGCAACTTGTTCAGTTTGGTTGATTTGAACCTCTTGGGAAATAGGCACTAAAACAAACATTGTCCTGTACTACTATCCACTGGAGCATAATTGAACTGAAGCTGAAACTCTTGTAGCAGCTGAGGATACTAGTTGAAATGCATGTCATTTATTGAGCGTCTATACTATAAAAAGAGAAAATGTGTTATCTTCTTCCTTAAGTCAATAGCAAAGATGCCAGAACAAGATGTAAGCAGAACTAAAAGTTATAGGTGATATAATGTTATCAATTAGTTAACCCAAGTTAAGTTAAACTCTGTGTTTGTTGTGTCCATGGGGCTGTTCTGCAGGTTTAAAACACACACATTCTAAAACATGTGTCTACCATTGCAAAATAGATCTTCTCTATACAGCTGACTTGCCCTTTTACTGCAGATGAGGATTACAGCATGCCAGCAGTACAGAATACAAAGTCTTAATTTCTGAAGTCACCTTGTAAGCCCAGCTTTGAATAAAGCAGTGAGTTGTTGGTTAAATATAGTTGGTACAGTCTGGTGTGAAACAACGATTAGAAAGTTTTCTAAGTCACTAACTGCATTGTTATAAAAGACAAAAGTGGAAACTCTTTACTTTAGGGTAAGGCCATCTCATTCTGTGAATCAAAGATTACCTACAATAAGAATCTTGTTCAACTGAAGTTAACATTTATGCCAGGATTTGTATTTATTTGACTCAGTCACTGCGAAATCGTGCCTTTTGAATAAATGAGAGTCTTGTGAGACAGAGGTGGAACTGTGGCCTTTTTCTAACTCTGAAATGAAACCATTTCAGAATCCTTTATGTTCTCTGCTATTCTGGATAGTGCAGAATTACTACTAAATGTTTGAAACTTCTTAGGTGATACGTTCTTATTTTCCTTTTTAGTTGTTAACAAGCTCAAGGAAATGTTGGAAGAAATTGAAAACGCAATCAATACTTTTAAAGATGAGCAGAGACAAATGTATGTTTATTCCTGCTTCTGTTACAAAAATGCTTTCCTAACACACAGTGCAAACTTTGCATCAATCAAGTAAACTGTTCTTTTGATTCTTCTCTCATGCTAGTGATTTTTGTGGTTTGTCAATCAAAACTCAAACAACTAACATTTTCATCTTAATGAACAGCCTTCTAGGGAGACTGTTTATATAGCTGTTGCGTGGTTCAATGTAACAATCATTTGCGTATGAGAAAGCTGCTCAGAGAAAAGCTGCAGGTGTTTTGTGTTTTCTCCTTTCTCTCCTGTGGTGTCAGAAGAGGAATGAGTGAATTGTTTGCCTGCCATATATGTATGCTTCCACTTAATTCAAATTGTATTGTGTTTCATTGTGGAATCATTTCAACTATGTTATCATCTGTGTTACTGTGCCAGTTCTTTATCTTTCGAGAATGATTTTTTTGGTTCCAAAATTCATTTTTGGTGAGCATTGAATGCTGGATTCTTACACTCCAGTGTTTTCTCTCTTCTTAGATATGAACAGCTGTTGAAGGATGAAAAAACTGCAGTTAATGAGCTCAGCATCTTTGAGAAAAAAGTGGAACTGTGGTCAACAGGCAGCTCAACAACAGAAAGAGCTTTGAAGTTACCATCAGCTAGGATCTCAGTTAATAAAACACTGGGAAATCATCTACCTGAAGAAGTTGTAGAGTTTGAAAGATTTCTGCAGCAAACTGGGGGGAGGCAAGGAGGTTGGGATGATTGGGATCATCAGAATTTTCTTAAAGTATGGACTAAACACAGAGGAAGGCTGTCCTACGTGGATGAAGCCCTTAAGTACCTCTGTGGAAGAACAAAAGAAGATGTTGAGCAACATGGCATATGGTATCGAGAATTTCTCATTTTACAAGACAGAAAAAAAGAGGTAAAATGACTGTTCTGGGGGCTTTGTAGCTCTAGGGTAAAAAAAATGTTTATTTTTAAAATACATGCACTTGTTATTTTTGTATTTTCTTGTCTTGGGGTGGTGCTGGGTGTATTTCTGTTGCAGTTGGTGATAAGTAATTCAGCATCTGTAACAAAAATCTTTTCTCTTGAAGAATTACAAGGAAGTGTAGACCTGACAACATACTGATAGGGCCTGAGTATTGCAAGAATGTATCTTAAATACTTAAATGGAAATTGTCCAGCAAGTTAGATGCCAATCTCAGAGGACTAAGCTGTCCCATTTGAAACTGCAGTTCTTGTTACGTGTCCTTTAGAATGTCTGTCCCAAGCAATATACCAGTCAAATTCTGATGCAGATAATTTGAATTCCTTCAAGAACTATCCATTTGAAAAATAAAAAAATACACAGACATAAATAAACAAAAAAGCAGAAGGTAGAAATGTTACTCTGAAGGAAAAAAACTATATATATATTATAAAATATATAAAATCATTTATATATATATATATATATATAATTTTATAATATATTATTTTTATATATTATTTATATTTTATATTTATATTATTTTTTATATATATATAATATTTGCATTTGCATTGAGGGGAAAAAAAAAACAGCGCCATAATTATTCGAGATAAAATGAATGCCGTAACTTATTTTGGCTGGCAAAAGCCAATTAAACCTGCCTCTGTGGTGCATAAAATGGAAAAAATGAATGAATTGCATGTAAGAAAGCAGACATAGGTGGTCTTCTGCCTTAAATAGATTTGTTATGCTCGTCTTTAGTTTGTATTCTTGTACCATGTATTTTTATCAGACCCAATCAACAGGAGAGTCTAAGATTATTATTATTATTTTAATGAAGATCTTTTTATTTCCTGGCTGTTCTTTTGCAGTCAATTAAGAAATGGAAAGAAAAGCAGCAGAGAGAAAAAGAAGAAAATTTGAAGAAAAAAGAGAAATCAGAAAAGATTGTTCAAAGGCTTCAGTACGAAGAAGATCAGATGCAAAAAGCAGAAGAAAGAAGACAACAACAGGCAGCAACTTCAGCATGGGAAAAACAGAAAGCAGTAACATCTGCGATGGAACAAGCATCACAGCTAAAACCAGAGGAAGAGAAGGAGAAGAAGAAACTGAAAGAATGCCTGCAGCAATGCCACATGGAGTTACTGGTGGAAAGGAATACCCTGCAGAAGAAAGAGGAGGAGGAGCTTGAGGAGGAGAGAGAAAGCTGAAGAGGAGGAGGAGGACTGCTGCAGAAGAAATCACTGAATTTCAAGAGGGAGCACGTAATTAGCTCTCCATTCATGCATACAATTATGTGAAATTTACCAATTTCCTTGTATTATACAGTCTGCTAAACATTTTCATTTTATTTATTTTTTTAATCCCTGATGTTCTAGTCCTACTTATTAGATCAGTTTTTAATTTGGTAGGAATAACAACATTGGTCAACACCCAGTTTGGAAACTTTATTCTGGACTTTATGCTTTCCCTTCATATTTTTAAGTGCTGTCTGTAGGATCATTGCAGTCAATGCTTGTAAATACAGAGCTGGTTTTGTTTCCTTCAATCTGAGCTGAGCTGACATTTGTTTTCCAAGGAAAGCAAGAGGCCCAATCGTTGTTTACAGATATGTAATAAATATTTGAAGGTCCTGCAGCTCTCTGTAGCTGTAACATATCGTTATGATGTGTAAATCTGTCACTTGAGAACTGGTATTACTGCTTGGGCTGTGTTCACAACTAAAGACTGAACTGCTGTGATTTCTCAGTGTTGTGTAATTGCAGTCTAACGTGTCAAATTTGGGCAAATTAACGAGATCAAACAGATTTCACCCCAATTCTCGCTGCTCCCAGTGTATCCCATATACCCTTATGCGGAGCCGCCTCTCCCACCCCCTGCCGTGACGTCACGCCGGGGGGGACGCTCGTGACGTCACTGCAGCGCGCCGGCAGTGCGTGTCGGCAAGATGGCGGCGCCGAGCTGGGCGGAGGCGGAGAGGCTGGAGTTCCTGAAGGAGCGGCATGTGCGCTTCTTCCAGCGCTGCCTGCAGGTGCTGCCTGAGCGATACTCGTCTCTGGAGACCAGCAGGTATTCCTCGGCACGGCTACCGCTCGTTCATGGGGCACGGGAACTGCTGTCCGCCTCAGCGGCCACAGCGAGGTGTGGGGCTGCGGTGAGGAAGGCTTCTGTAAGAGGGCAGGGGGTGTGAGGAGGTTCGGTCGGTGCTGAGAGACCCGGTGTTCGGCAGGGAAGACTTGTTGATCCTTTGTAATCTGTTCCCAGGCATGTGCCTCGTTCTTCTCATCTGCCCCGAAAGCCGATTTAAGGATAAATCACTTAAGGCTTTTGTAGCTGGGCGTCAGCGCGAAGAAGAGTCGTTAGCGTGACAGAAATCGTTTTTAAGTCTTTATTCGGTAGCGTAAGCGCTGAAATGGAAATGAAATGTGATAGCGCTGAGCATTCACCCATTCGTGACCTCGGAATGCTTTCGTTTCAATTTTAGCTCTTTGCATGAAGCAGTGCGTTATTTATGGGGCACGGGGAGATAAATAATTTGATTGTCTGTTAGAACTTGGTAACAAGCTTCACATGTAAAGGATTCTCTTATTTGTCCGGTGACATCAAACACTTTGCTCTTCATAATCCCTGGAAGTCATGCTGTGAGAAACTAAAGGGCTTTGGTGAAGCTTTCCTTTTAAATCAAGCTTCCCTTTGACTCAGAGTATACTTGGCAGGAACATGTGTTTTTTTTCTGACTGTAAGAGAACTAGCGTGGGGCGTAGCGTTGGTCTGTGTGTAATAACATGGAGCTTTATGTTCAAAAAGAGCATTATAAGTTTTGATCTCAAAGAAGCGATGCTCTGGTGTGTGAAATGTCAGCTGAGGTTTCTGTATACTTTGTCATTTGTTTTAAATAGCAGCAAGTCTAAGTGGTTTTTATAGCTCTGCCTAGGTGTGAAAGCCATTGTGATATGTTTGCTGGAATCATAGCATGAAGGGCTACATTAACCACATTAGCATGTGTAAAAATGCTGAAGACAGGAAATTTCAGGCTAGAAAAGAGGGAGCTCAAGAAGAATCGCTGCCTTCCATTGTCTAGAAAGTAGTTTCAGAGAAAGGTGGAGGTGCGGCCTTCAAAAGGGAGCACAGTGACATGACAAGGGGCCGGGAGACTAAGCTGCCTCAGGGGGAATCCTGCCTGCAGTGGAGATGGCTTTGGGGAGACTTCATTGTAGCCTCTCAGTATTTAAATAGAGCTTAGAAAAAAGATGGAGGCTGACATGTTGCACAGTCTGGAAGTGACAGGACAAAGGAGAATTATTTTCAACTAAAAGAGGGTATGCTATCTTAAATGGTAGGAGGAAATTCTTCACTAAGAGTGAGGCAAAGGCTGACCAGAGAAATTTTGGGTGTCCTATCCCTGGTGGTATTCAGGGCCAAGCTGGATAGTAGGCTGCCCGAACCAGGCAGGCATGATGGATTTGGATGATCTTTACAGCCCCTTCCACCCCAAGCTGTTCTATGGATGTAAGAAAAGTGTTCTTCCTGCTTAGAGCAGTTAATTATGAATAAGTCGCTTGGGGAAAGCAGTAGGATGTCTCTTAAAGATTTGGCCCTTTGGGGCCCCAGGTAATCTAATCTAAGGCCCTGCTTTTGGCAGAAGGTGGGACAAGTGATCTTCAGATGTCCTTGCCAGCCTAGGTGTTTCTGTTCCATGATTTACTTTGCCAAGATGATGCAGTTTGCCACAGAGTTGAAACAGGCTCTAGTTTACATGACTTCTTCCCCTGCTATAACAAATAATGCTAATGGTTATGAGAACTTCTTAGGAATTAATAACTTGACCAAACTTAAATGTGTAGCCACTAAATACCTGGCGTCAGTGTATTGTAGTGAGCATACAGTACTGAAAAAGGCCTGTTTGCTGAAAATTGGGGTTGTCAGTTTGAAGCTGTTTCAGAACACTTCAATTTTTGACTGATGAGCACAGCCAAGTTCAATCCTCTAATGAGAATAAAAATCACAACCATATCATCTCATTGGTTTTTGTTTGAACCACAGAGATGTCAACTTGCTGAACAAGTGCTACAGCTGAGAGAAGAGTCTTTTCTGTTCTTATCTCCTTCATTTCTGCATCCTTGGCAGATGAGTTTGGGAAATGCAGCTAAATTAAAGATAGTGAAAAATGTGAGATTGGCTTTGGTTGACTGCACTGCAGTGAAAACAAGTGCTCTGCCTAAACTGGTGTATGCACAGCTTTTAGATTTCATGCTGCGTGTCAGGTGAGGTGTGCTAGCAGTTATCTCTTAGCTCTGGAGCCTGTGTCTGATAATTCTCTGTGAGCTGGGACAGCACCTCACAGAGGAATAAGACACGGTATCAGATGGTTGTATGAGGAGCAGTCTGTGCACAGTGGTGCAGGATGTTCTTGCCTGTGTTATGTGGATTCCAGCATGCCGTATAGGCCACTCCTTAGCAATACTGGTACTGTTAAAACAGTCCACACTAATGAAGTCAGACTTAACTTTTTATGTTCATTTACCCAATGTATTATTATTATAATTATTATTTTTAGTCCAAACAGGGCTTATTGTTGCATCTTCTGCACCTACAGCCCTTCTGTATTTGAGCCTAGCTTAAAGCAGTTGCTTAGCCCTGGAGCTTACTGGTTTTGCTTCTCTAGAAGTAGCTTAGCTTACCTCAATTAGGCAGCGTAGTGTGAAAAGTCCACTAAATATTTGCAGTAAAAGATTATTGAACTTAGCTTTTATGAAAATCAGAAAATATCACATACAGAGTTTTCTTAGAAAATGAAACAAATACATAAAAAGTACCGTTTATCTTTATTTTTAGAGTTTATTTATCTTTATTTATCTTTAGAGTTATTGTTTTTTAAATAGTGGCTTTGATTGAAGTAATAGGTTATTGTCCAGGATCAGACTTCAGGTTACACAGATCTGATTAATGGCAAAAGTTCATATAATTCTTAAAGTGTTAATCTTGCACTTTGGAAGACTGGTAGCAATCAGATGACTGAAGTAATAATTCTGTTACACACTGAAGTATCTTGGTGTGCAAACTCACTTTTTATGCTTTCTGTGATCAGAAACTTTATTAGTAGTTACACTAGTAAAGAAACATGTTTTAGAACACAGGGGTTGCAAAGCAAGTTTATACTTTCATTCTGAAATGAATACTTGCAGTAATGGATCTGTGTGCTATTCTGTGTTACATGTTTTTTACTAAGACTTAGAGGTGCACGAGGGAATTTTTTGAATGGGAGGTGTTAGTAGCAAGCAAATGACAGGTTAAATAAAGCCTTTTGTGTGTAAGGCTGAGAGTCAAACTAAAATATAGTGTAGAATGATGTAATATTAGCTTAACTGTTCTTCAGATAAGTTCTGTCTACTGCTTGTGAATTGTATTCCTAAGTAAGACCAGTTCTGCAGGAGAACTAATTTGCTTAAACACTTGTGAATGAGCACACGATGACTGTAGCAGCAGGTGAGTCCACAGGCAGGAAAGTCACCCTTTGAGATTGTGCCACTGTGTTGAAAGGAATGTCTGCAGCATCATCATTTGGCTGCTGTTTTAATTATAAGCATTATTACTGAGCTGTGTCTCCGGCTGACTCACTTCACCATTTATTATTGTTATTCTTTGCCCTACTCTTTGTGGTTCTGATGCAGAACCAGAGGCAGAGATTGAATGGCTTCAGAGACTTCTGTCTACAGCTGACCTCAGAGATGGCAACTTCTGGTGGCCAAGGTGGATCAGCAGCCTGTGGGGTAACTGCAGATTATCACTTAGTTCCCTAAGGAAAGCTGGCATTAATTTGTCTGTTTTCCTAACCATGCTGAGCAGTATTTTTTGCCTGGTTAGCAGCTGTTTCACAGTCCATCAGTGTGTCTGGTAAAAGAAGAGCAAGAGTTTCTAGAAGATGCAGATGTTACTGTGAATGGCAAAATAGACATTCAGCTAATTTTAATCCGAGACAGAACTTCCAAGGTACTATTACATAAATATTTTTGCCGTCTCAAGATATAAGCTATCTCCGGTTCATACCCCAATGCTGTCCCCATGGTGCTCTGTGCCACTCATGCAGCCATTTGAGGGACAGTGCTAGGTCCCTGAAACCCAAACTCCCAGTAAGTTGATACTTAAAATGTAGCCTTGTTAACATCTATGGTGGCACACAGCAATGGAAAAAAAGGAGTTATGGGCAAGAAGGAACTGCTGCATGCTAGCTACTATGGAGTTCATTGCTGAGTTGGATATTTACATTTAACTTTCTCAATTTTAGATGCTTAATTTAATCAGTCATCTAGGCTCCTCTGTACCAAAAGACAAGAACTAAGTGCCTATGGAAGGTAATTCATTCTGAGTGCCTGTGTGTGTATTGATTGGTTACAAAGGAGCTCTTGCTGTTTAAGAGCTGGCTACCAAGCATCTGAAGTTGTGTTTGGGAGACATTAAGAGACAAGTAATTTCAAAGTTATCTTCTACGTACTGCGTACTTGTAGGATAGTTCATGTAAGAATTTGTTGAAGAGAGCCATCTCTCCATGTGTTATCAACCTTTTTTAGTTAACGTCTGAATCATCCTCATTATATCGTTATAGCAGGAGGGGTGGCTTACGTGGAAAGTCTTGTTTAGACAATGAAATTGTTACAATACGAAGAGCATGATTTTGTTCAGGAGATAAATTTCATGCTGTCTGAGTTAGGCTGTATGTGTTGCACCACTCTCATAGGCTGAGAATTGTAGATAATTCTATTTCTGCTATCATTTGTTAATCTCCCCATTATATTTATGGTGGGAAGTGTAAGCCTTATCTTTTTCTTTTAGGTTGACAATTGCATTTTTCGCACTCTCTGGTCTGGATATGTTGGATTCCTTAGATGTGGTGAACAAAGATGATATAATAGAATGGATTTATTCCCTTCAGGTCCTTCCCACAGAAGACAGTGAGTGAGTTTTTAGTTTTTATTTATTGATAATAACTTATTTACTTTTGCTTTTCACCTGCGTAAATAGTGTATGACTTTAAAAATAAAAATAAAAAATAAAAAAAAGCAACAAGAAAACACAAACTTTACCTTAATAATTTCAAATAGCAATATCTAGCAATTCTTAGAAATAGACAACATCCTCTTAAAAAGCAAAGGTAGAAGTGTTTAGTTTTAACTTCTTAATGTGATTAAAAGTGAAGCTATGAAATGAATTTCAAGGTAAGACAGTATAAAATAATAATGAAGCAGCACCTTGAAGCATCTCAGAGAAATGTCTCACCTTTTCCCAAAAGAAGTGCATTTTAAATAAGCTGTATCTATGGATATAGTTATGGTTATATTGACTTACCCCAGTTGTAGCCATGCCAGAAGCAATGAGCACAAATATAGTTATTTGGAACAACTGTTGGAAAAAGGAAGATATAAGATTAAGAAGCAAAAAGGATGTGTTTTGAAATGAAAAAGCTATTTTAATTTACCTAAGATTTTGAGTAATAATGCTGCTGATGTGTCCCAGCTGTTCCTAGAGTGGAAGGTGCACAACAGCTCCAAGCTGGGGAGGGGGCTTACAGGAAGTGGCCCTCTACAGGTGACTTGACAGGAGTTGAGAGAGGATATTTCTGGCATTTTTTCAGTGGCAGTGCAGGTGAGTGTCTAATAGCTGTAGAGGAAACTGAGAGAAGAAAGCTGTAAGTATGACACTGCTGTTTTATGATGGGAGGTACTGGCATGTTCAGTGCTGAACTGGGGATTGCTCACAGAGCAGAGATAGGTGCTCTTCTGTGAAAGAGAAGAACTTTTATGAAATGAGCATGTGGAAGTCAAGGTTGCTTACAGACATTTGCAGTCATAAAGAGGTTCTCTTTCTTGTTGTGGCAACTTACAAACTGCAAGATCCACCCTGGACATCAGCTCTAATAGATTCTTTTGTTGTATTCTGAGACAAATTAGAGAAAATTGAGGTTTTGGATCACATAATTGTTCCCATGTGAGAAGGCTCCTATTCTGTAGTGTTAGGATTATTTTTTTCCAAGGTGAACATGCTTTATTCATAGGAGTTGAACACTTTCTGTTGTGCCCTGTGCCCCTGTTTTCAGGACTATACTCTGACAGAACAGTGGAGCACGAAAAAAGATTAGAGTGATTTCCTGGGCTTTTTTTTTTTTTTTTTTTTTTTTTTTCCTTTGATAGTACACCATAATTCTCATAAAGTTTGAGGGTTCTTTCCTGCCTACTCAATATCTGTGATAGTCCCGTTGTCAGAAATCTTCTAGGAGGGTCAGTATAATTCCTGGAAACAAATACAGTCTAAAAATCCAGGAAAGATATGCTGTGTTGGTTTTTTGTTTTTCTTTGCCCTAGCATTTAACAAAATATGAAATTACAGGGCAGTAACTTTGGGGAAGATTCCATTGGTACAGCATGCTGTGCTTTTATATAAGTATCTTTTTTTCCCCACAGAAGACCAAGCTCCAGCTCAAAAGAAATCTAATCTTGGGCTTATTTGCTTTTGCTGATTACAATGCTTTGTGTGGTTGACCACTAATGTTTCCACATTATTCCAGTTCTGTGTTACCTGATGGATAAATACATTATGTAAGATGTGAGTAATGTTAACGACAACAAACTGGATACTGGATGACCAAATGTTCAGAATGGAAATGTGTATTTTCTTGTAACACGTGCCTTCAGTAACATGTAGTGATTTTAGTATTTGTTCATGGGCATCCTCCAAGCAGTAGAACTTAGATTCCCTCTTCTGGCCCCTTTGGGGATGGGGGGTGGGGAGGAGAAAAATAAAAAGAAAAACGTAATCTTTGGTATGCTGCAGGGCCAAACCTTTTGATTGCAAAGAGTTTTTGTCCATCTCTAGTTAATGGCAGCTAGTTTGTTGTATCCTTTCCTAGTAACAAAGAAAAAATTCTGCTTTTAAGGAGATACTCTATTGCAGTTTCTTTGACATGCATGTCTATTGTAGCACTGTTTACTGGCAAAACATCTGCCTGCTGATAGGAAGCAGTGAGTAAACTCCTTCCTTGCTTTCCTTTATCCTCACAGCTTCTTCTTCACCTCGTTAATTGCCTCTGCTTCAATCTGCCTGTCCTCTTGTGCAGAAGAAGGATGTAAGGGAGTGGCTGAGTGGATGTTTAGGAGTATTGCAGAACTTGTAAACCAAATTCTGAGTTTTCTACTGAGAAGACCTACTTAAAATCTCACCACATACTGTGATTTTTTTTTAGTATATTTTTATGTATTGGTGTGTGATATGCCTGATGTCTAAGAAAAGCTTCAGTTAATGCATTTTTAGTCTTTTAAATCCTTACATGAAACTAAAAGTCATTAATGCAAAATGGTAAGATCTTGAACTTGCTGACTAAGAAAGCAAATGCATTCTTTGTGAACCTGACTGAAACGTACTACGGAAAGCTAAAGTTCTGTCAGGATAAGGTATGTTCTTCTGTGGCTCTACTGCAGAAACAGTTCCTGTGGCTCTTGTGAAACAAGAGATGTGTCCAAGTGATGTTCTTCTGGTACCGTGACTAATTTCAGCTCAGATGTCTTAGAAACTGTCTCAATACCAGCGAGGAGAAGGGGTGGTGTGTCACCCATCGTAACTGAACCTCACACGGAAGCTTACTGTTGCTACACGATTGCTTGAATTTATTAATTTCTTCTATAAATATCAAAATAGATTAACATTCTCTTTGTAGATTCTGGTGATTTTACTTTTCCTTCACATGTAGCAAATGTTCTGCTTAGATGCATGTCTAATACATATGTTTGTTTTGTTTGTGTGTTCGCTGCATTCACATTAAGAATTCGCTGTTTTCTTTTAGAAAGAAGTTGAAATCTTGAAAATGCGCTTTTTTTTCCTTTCTTTTTTTTTTCCTTTTCAAGGTTGATGGGGAAGGGTCTCTTACAAGCCTTATCAGAAATTAGGAATTTGGACTAAGTTGTACTTTCTGAAGTGTTAGTGAAATTTTAAAAGGATCGACAAAAGACTTCTTTAAGCTCATCAGATTTTTGTTCTGTCAGAGCTGATTTTCCTTCTCCTAAATCAGGACCTGGACAGAATTTCAAATTTCAAAGTTCTTCTCAATGTAAGAAGTTGTAGCCTGCTATCTTGCATATTTAAAATCCATATTTAAAGTCCATTCAGCACTTCTGAAAGAATGTGAATCCAGAGCTCTGGACTCAAGTAGTCTAATTATAAACAGGCAGAAGAGACAATTCTTTGGTCATTCTCATCCCTATTCTAGCATGTAACAACAAAGGAATTTGTTTGACTCTGCTTGGACCAGGACTGCTAATGCCAGCCCAGCATTGAAAAAGGAATAAGACTGCGCTTTGAGAGCTGGCTTTGCTTTACTGAGAGACTGCACCCTGAGGAGGGCTGGAACATCTTTCATTTGCACTACATCGCTTCGACTGCATCAGGGAGATGAAAGTTTCCTCTTAATTTAGCTGTAATTCTTTTTTTCTTTGTGCTATGTCAAAAGTGAGGGGAAAAAAAAAAAAAAAAAAACCACTGAGAAAATGGCACTAACAATTTCCAAGGTCATCATTACATATAAGCTTTCAGATCATAGAATCACAGAATCAAAGTATAATACAGTGGCTTGGGTTGGAAGGGACCTCAAGGATCATTAAGCTTCAGCCCCCCTGCTGTAGGCAGGGCCACCATCCTCCATATCTAATACTAGATAATGTTTCTTGAGCAAAAATACAGATTTTCTTTCAAAATGATCCATTTTATTGGCTTTATTTGAAGTATATATCTGGATGTATCATGGACTGCCATTCTTAGAGATGCAGCTTTGCATTTTGTGGCACTCGCTAGTGCTTTTTTAAAAGTAATTATTTTATAGATCCGATCATGTAAGAATTGATTATGTTTATCTTTATGTGTGTATGCTGGCTGTCTCGGACTATCTAAAGCTGTAATTTCTTGGTTTGCATTTTAAAGGTGTCTAAGATGGGTAATATGAATGGGAAGAACTAATAGTAAAGTGTGCCACTCTTTTCATATAAGGTTGATCATAGAAGAAAATAACATGAGTGTATTTTCTGTAAAAAGAAAGCTCCTAGCTCTTGGAATAGGTCACCTCTGGTTATCACTTGGAGCTCTGATGTAATAAGGACTTTCTGGCCTAAATACACTTAAATCATGTGGTTTTCCTCAAGGTAAAATCTCAGCCCCTTATGTGAATATGGAGTCTTTTGGTTTGCGAAAATGGTTAAATTTATTTATTTGTGTTGTCATGTGTGAAGGCTTCTTCCATGTGTCTTTTCGCTTAGCTTGTAAGACATGCATTGACTGATGTAAAGCTTATTAAGCTGTTTATATTTGACTATTTCAAAAAGTAGTGAAGTACGCTTAACTCTGAAAGTGAACAGTAGGTGGTACCATTTCTTACCTGCAGTTAGGCTCAGTATTTCACCTGATGATTGGGAGCTTGAACTGATGGATCCAGCAATTTTTTACAAGGCACATAAATTATGATTAATTTTTATTAATTAGAGTATATTTCCTTAATAATTCTGTTTCTGTTACTGACTGGCTATTTGCAGCTCAAGAAAGTAATGCTAATCAAATTCTAACCTACTTCATAAGATCGGAAGTGCAAGTGGTTTTTATTGAAGTTGTAAATTTAACTTTGCAGAACGTGAGATGTTGTGCTTAAACTGAAAGACAGTGTTATTTTTTTTCCATAATTTCCTTTTGTTTTCCATTTGGTGTGCACAACTCGAGTGCACAACAGTAAAAACATGAGGTCAGCCTGGCAGTTATCTGCTTAGAAATGATCTGCTTTCACTTTCTATTTAGCAGTTCCTTGTATTAGCTCAGTACTGTATTTTTTTAGTTCAAGGACTGCAACTATAAATTAAGCATTCATTTGCAGTCTTGAAGCTCTGAGAATAATCTGTTGTGTCCACATTCATGACAATGCATATATTTTTTTTTTCTTTGGAAGAGGGGATATAATTTCACTTTTGAGATTACACAGTAGTAAGGGCGCTGGAAAGTCAAACCACTGTGTTTATTCTGTGTAAAGCCTGGAATTGGAGACTGAAAGCAACTGGTCAAACAAGATTTTAGGTCACTGACAGCAGTACGGTTTAAAATCCAACATATGAGTATTATCCATAGCGGTTTCCAGTTGATAACAGTTCGGTGGTGCAACAGAACATTGTGGAAGAGCTGAACAGCTGAAGGGACTAATGGCTTCTGATTTCCTTCAAGCAGTTTGTTTTTGATTGTGTCTTGTAACCGTCTCTCACTGTCATGTAAGAAGCCAGTCAGGGTAACTCGCCAAAAGCAACTGTGCCTGAGTTTTCACACTGCCATTCTACCTTCACAATGTATTGTCATCCATGAGAAGGATCAGCCTTTCCAGGTTGAGTTCTTCCATCTAGCAACTAGAATCTGAGTTCTGTTTGACTGCAGAGCTGTTCTAATTGTAGCGTGACTTTCTTCATAGCAGGCTGTTATATGTCATCAGGGTAAAAACTGTCTTCTGGATTAAGACTTTCCGAATTTGTGCTATTTCAAAGTGTATTTTATAGGTAAGCATACTTGACATGGGTTAGATTTTAGTGAAAAGGGGGCGTGTTAATGACAATTTCATTCACTAGGAAGTCTCTTACTTTAGAAATAGGAATTCTAGTTATCCCCTGCCAGAGTTATTCATGCTGTGTGATTTTTCAAACCATGATGCTTTTTGAGCACCGGGCTTTGGGACCTTAGAGTAGTCCTTCAGAGTAGTATTTATTGTGCATTTCAGAATCTTCTGCAACTTGGAACAGATTGAGTGTACCCTCTGCAAGATTGCTGATGACACCAAGCTGAGTGGTGCAGCTGACACAATAGAAGGAAGGAATTTTATGCAGAGGAACCTGGACAGGATTGAGAAGTGGGTCCATGAGAACCTAATGAAATTCAGTAAGGCCAGGTGTAAGGTGTTGTACTTGGGTTGGGGCAGTCCCAGATGTGTGTACAGACTGGGAAGAGAACTGACTGAGAACAGCTCGGCAGAGGAGGGTTTGGTGTTCTGGTGGGCAGAATGCTGCCAGCAGTGTGTGCTTGTAGCCCAGAAGGCCAACAGTATCTTGGGCTGCATCAGCAGGGGGGTGGCAGCAGGATGGTGGCTCTTGGTAACTGTGTGTGACAAACTGCACGTAACAGGTAGACCACATTACATAGTGAACTTCTTTAGGACTTTCAGCTTTATGTCTGTTGTTATGTAGGTCACTCTGTAAGTAACACTTCCTGTTTATTTCTGTGGAAAATACAGTAGATGAAAAGAACGCTGACTGATAGAGCAAATTCTCAACTACTAAATGCTATTTTTCAACAATCACCACTATTAGCTGTGCATTCTTACCAGTGTTGGACAAGAGCCTGCATGCCATGCTTATTATAAATATATGTACCAGCAGAGTTGACCCAGCGTTGCCATCTGCACTGCTGAAATGTACTGCTCACTGCCTCACCATGCTGACAAACTCCGTTTGCTCTCCACAAACATTCAACAAGTGCCTGTGAGTGTCAGCACATCACACTTTTTCCCCATGAGGGAACTCATTTAGATACCTTTACTTCCATGTCAGGCAGCATGTGGTAATGCTGCTCCTTTGCAGCAACAAAATGTAAAAGAGTACTGGTGGGGAAGTTCAAGTACCAATATCCACTTCTGAAATTGAGGGGCTACAGAAATAGAAGGCATTACTTTTGGAGCAGCCAGTGTGGAAGGATGAGGGTTCTTGGATCCAAGGCTGAAGGAAAAGAAAACAGTCATGGAGAGACAACTTGAGAACACTTGAGTGCTATGGAACTACAGTAGGCACTAGAATTTTACTTTCGGATTTGAGGAGTAAAGAAAGAAAGTGTTTGCTGTGCAAAAGCTATACAGTAATTGGTTCTAAAATATATTTTTGACACACTTTGCATATTACATGCCTAGGTGTTCTGGCACATTTAAGACATCATAATGGAATCACTAATAGGGGTGTTTGGTAGTGAAAATATTCTTGCACCTGAGTTATGAATGAGGGGGAAGGAATGGCTCAAGTTAAAGAAAAATGCTGTTCACCTTGTTTTAACTGGATTGCTCTAACAGTAAAAGCAGTGCTAGCTTGAAACAGCAGATGGTGTGTTTGTCCTTGTACATGTTGTGAAGTATCATAAAACAATTCTACCTGGGAATAGAGGGTATTGACAGTCAGGAAATCAGAGGGGGGAAGATTGTATTAACTTGGTGCGTGCTTAAAGGGAAGTAAGCTTTTTTGTTTTTCTTTGACTCCTGGAGGAGAATTCTTTGCTGATGTCAACAGCCATCTCCACCAAATTGGGGAGAAAAAAAAAAAAAAAAGAAAAAAAAAGAAAAAAGAAAAATCTGTTATTTTGTTATGACAATAGAATTGATTTAGCTTTTGGGGTTTTTTTGGGCGTGGTTGGTTTGTTGTTTCCTGTTTGTTATTTTTTGTGCTAATCAGAATGATAATAGACTAAAGTTGGGAACATACTGTCGGACACATGCAAATTCTGATAGTACCGTGAATGATGTTGCATTAACAGATCTTGATTTTGAATAGAGAATTATGGTTAATAGTGAATGGTTCAGCAAAGCAAACTGGCTAAATCTTTATTTTTTGTATCTTTTCCAGAATCAAACTTGAATCGCTGTGGTTTCAGAGGCTCTTCATATTTAGGGATGCCATTCAATCCCTCCAAGGTCAGTTACATGTGTTTGGAAAGGTGCTTTTTCAACTAGGCTGTAAGTTATCTTGTGTCTTTTTTATAAAAACAGCTGAAGAATTGTGTAATATCTAGAAAGTAGGGGTTTAACTGCTGGTAATACACTGAAACATTTGCAGTGCCTTTAAGAGTCATGCAGTACTACTAAAATGGTGATACTTGTATTTCAGAGGCTGTGAAGAAGCTAAAGTAAAAGTTGGGGTTTGGTCAGAAAAGCAGAGAATGCTTTTCTTTTTCTAGACAAGTTTTCTTACGCTTTACAGATCAGAAAAGCAAAGAATGCTTTTCTGCATTTTCTCCTTTTCTTATATGTAATGCATACAAAAGTTTCTCTAGGTATCAGCTATCAGGTAGAGAAGGGTAGAAAAAGTCAACACTGTCTGTGAAGCAACTGGTACCTGCTGCTCTTTTGCTCATAGCATCCCCACATCAGATGGATCTTCTGATATGCCTGGCAAAACAGGCAGCTGCTTAACACCCTCTGTGTCGACAACAGCTATTCCAAGGGCCCATTGATACCCTTTGGGATCCTTGAAATATCCCCTTCTGAGGTAACCGATACCACGTATGCATGGGAGCCCCTGGGCCAGTCACAGCCGGGTGCTTTTGCCAGTCTTTACCAGCGAGGCTTATATTTCTGTGGTTCTGATGTGCCAGGCCATCAAATCCACACAGTCCAATGCACTCTGTTATCCCTTTCCCCACACTGGCTGGGGCAGGGCCTCTCTATTTGTTACCTCTGTTGGTCTTATAGCTATTACTGTGTCCTGCAGCAAGTGAAGCAAACATCTTTTGGGGGAAGTTTGCCTTGGTGGCTGATCTGCCTTGCAATTCTTTTACCCGTGCTTCAAGTGCAGGAGAGGGTTTTTTATGCTACTTCTTCATATCTTCTCCCTGGTCACGTACGTAAGTCTTTCAGGTGTTCAGGAGTAAAGACTGAGTGAAATGATAAGTCGTACATTCAGGGAAACTGACAACGTGATCAGATGAGCATTCAAAAAATGCATGAAGGAGTCAAGGGAGAGACTGGGAGCCTGCTTAAAAATCCCAAGTTCTGTAAAATTAGCAGCTCCCTCTGCATACAGCTGTGAAAGAGAAAACGCAGTCATTTGTTTCTCTTTAGAGAAGTGAGACAGCAGTGCTCAAGGTTTACAAACATCACAGAGTATCAGCAGTCTGACTGGACTTTCAAGGTCAGGTCTTCAGTGAGCACCTGCAAAAGGGATAAACTCTCCCAACAAAGCTAACGAAGCTCTCTGAGAGCAGACAGAGAGATTTCTTTTGTTCTAAAGAGATAAAAAAGCAGCTTTTGCCCACATTCCCCACCAAGAATGTCAACAGTTTATGGGCTGGTTTGGTCCTGTATCCCAAGTCATTGATGAAAGCACTTAACAGATCTGGCACTAGAATGGAGCCCTGTGGAACCCCACTGGTGACTACCTGCCAGCCTGATACAAGCACATTTGCCCCCACTCTAGCCCCTTTGTGCCTGATCTGCCAGCCAGTTGTTAGCTCATTGCTTAATGATTTTGTCTATCTGTATGTTGGATGTTTTGTTCAGAATTATACTGTTCTATTTGTTGTGTTTTTACTGTGGTATAGCAGTGTTACAGAATGAATAAAGACATAACTTTACCAGACTGAGATCCTAAAAATGCTCAGTCCCATTTTGTCAAAGGCTTGAGTCAGTGTCATGCATTGCAGCATATGAACCAATGCATCTGTTTTATAACC
This sequence comes from Coturnix japonica, assembly GCF_054131305.1. Classification (NCBI taxonomy): domain Eukaryota; kingdom Metazoa; phylum Chordata; class Aves; order Galliformes; family Phasianidae; genus Coturnix; species Coturnix japonica. Next base: position 6,373,858 of record NC_140702.1, read on the forward strand.
TTTTTCAAGTCCTCCCTAGTGCATAAAGCTGGACAGATGAGTTCTGCATATAATTCTGACATCTTGCATAGCTTTCTTAAGACAGAAATCCAGAAATGCCAAATGACATTATCCATGAGAGGCTAGTATTGTTTTTAGTATTTTAATTTGAAGCTTAATAATGCTAACTTGGAATAGAGCGATTGTGCCTCAGTCTTTAACATTCTCCTTTCAGGTAATTTATTGCAGACTGTCCTTATCTCATAATATGATAACCAGTCTGTAGAGGGAACAAAGGGATGGAATCGTGTAGTCTGTGGAAATCAGTTACAGGTTTGTTTATTTTCTCTAGAAAAGCCTTTCCAGATAGTTGTGCTTTCTATTAAAGCACTGGGATCTCTATTGATTAAACCTTGTTATTGCATCTGCGTTAAAGGAAGCAGATTTGATTGACATGTTGGCATACAAAGGTTTGAAGGATTTTCAGTACTGTTGGCTGAAAGTGTTCAGAAATGACTCAGAGAATAAACAAGTTGTGTGATATTCAGTTATGTTTAAGGCCTTGTCTTTTTTCTTATGTTCGTTATCTTAAATACTAGCATTTTGGACTTCGTTGGCAGTTGTTTATTTATTACGTGCCACTATCGTGGTGTCATCTTTGAACTCTGGGAAGCTGCCAGGTCTCTCTTAGAACTATGAACCTTACAAGGTAGTATAAAAGAATCAAAGCATATATTAGATTCTCTCAACATTGCTGAATGTTTTCAGGATAGCTCTTCTGGTTGTTTAGTTGTTTTAACTTCCTTTCTGTTTTCAGCTGTTATTCTTTCAGTGTTTGACAGTGGTGTCTGCAACTCTTTGCATTGGGAAGAAAAATAAAACAAAGACTTGACCAACTCACAGAACTGTCTTAAAAATCCCTGACAGTCTTAACTCAAAAAGCCACTTTTTAAGAAGGGCACTTTTTTCTCTGCATTTAAACAGGAATCATTTAGATTTTTCTTACTGGGGTGGCTGTGGGTTCTGTGTTCTCTCAGCTTTGGTGTTATGGAGGTTAAACAAACTTGAAAATGAGGGCTAACAGTCTCTTTACAGATTCAGATGGGTCTAGATCTTTTCAAACTTAAAATGTTACGTGTCAGTTTTAGGGGCCAGATTGAAAGCCAGTACCTGGAACTGCTTATAACGTTGAGGTAAATAACATACACTTTCGCTTGGAGAAAAACAAAAAAAGATCTGTTTTGTGTTCTTGACACAGTCTTGCATTTTCTCCAGGCTGAAATGATCCATATTTGTAACACTGATGTCAAGTGAGAAAAACCACCTTGAAAAGTCAGACTGCCTCTGTAGGAATGTTTTGTAGCACTTCTTACACCCTTCAAAAAGATCTTGCCTGTGCTTTCACAGCAGAGAATCAGCCTTAACTCATGGTCACCAGTAGTTTAAATAGCTGTTCTGGTTGATGTGCTGTAGAACCTAATTGTGTCAGTGAACCAGATCTGAATGTTTGAAAGCTTTGCATCACCTTGCATTTTTGAGTGTTAATTTTAAGGGAGACTTTGTATTGCAGAGACCGTGACGGTAACTCATATAGAGCAGGACTGTTTTTCTCCACTCTAAGAGCCAAGTTAGCATTTCCAGTGCATCCTAAAACCTGCAGTTATCACAAAACCTGAGTTTATAGACAACCTGATTGTTCTCCTGTTGTTGTCTTCTCATTGTGTGTCTGCATGAGCATTTTAATTCAGGTCAGCAGAGAACATAACTATGCTTCAGTATGCTTCCTCCACAGGAGTAATACTGAACTCCTTTAGAATGAAAGCTGACTTGCAAAAACATCCCAGGTGCACTTAGTACTCCAAGGAGCCATGCTACAGCTGACCTAAATTCTGCAGTGCGTATGATGTGGAATAAAAAATAAAAGATAGTCCTGTTCTGAAGTACTATTAGATTTAAAGGTAGCCATGTAACCTACTGGCATCTGTTTTTGAGAAAAAGTCAAGTCAGAATATCTTCAGAGTAAAGTTGCACTTTTTCACAGATGTGTTGCTGTTCAATTATTCCAGATGTCAGCACTGCTGTGGAGCACTGCTCAGTTAACACTGATTTGCAGGCTCTGTACCCTGTGTGAAATGAACAAAGGGATCTTCTGCACATCCCCTATCCCATGTTATTCTAAGTAAGGAGAAATTAATTGTTCCTCTCACTGCAATTTGGCTTCAATTATACAGATGTTTAAAAGCTTAGTTTTCTTTGTAGTTACCGACTGGAACTGCTAGGACATATTCTGGCAGTCAGTCCTAATGGCAAAGAACCCTTCAGAATGTTTCTCATCTGCTGCCATGTGTCTCATTTTGTTTGGCAAAATTTGAGCAGTTTTAACTACAGAACTGGAACACTAAGAATCCTTTCCATTTCAGAGCTGGTCCAGGTTTGGGTTTTTGGATTAGATACCGCCTTTGCGTAGAAGTAAATTTATCAGCCGCTTTAAACTGAAAACTTGTTTTGTGTCAAAGCAAGTTTGTATCACCCTGTATGCCGGGATTTTTGGAGCAGGTTTTCATAGTCGAAATAAGGTAATGCATCACAGATATTGGCCTCCTAATAATGCACATCTTATAGGGAAGATGTTCTGAAAAGAGGGTTTAGGGTTCTTTTAGATTTAGAATGCCTAAATAGGTTCCTTCTGGGTACAAAGGAGGGCAGATCCAGTCTCTTTTCAGTGGTGTCCAGTGCAATGATAAGAGGCATTATTACAGAATGAACAAGCTTAAGTACCCCAAAGCATCTTGTTGCTGGTGGTTTGTGTTGTCATGCAGTGGTGCAATTCAGGATGTGCTTACATCACTGGCAAAAAGCAAAACTGTAGCCCAGCTGTGTTGTTGTCTTCTGTCCCTCATTTTGTGATTTATACTGTCGTCATTTAGCTTTCATTTAAGCTTCTCAATTGACTTTATTTGCTCTTTAAATACTTTGCTTAAGCTCTGATTATTGTTTTAAAGTAGAGATGAAAACAAGTGAGGTGCTAATCTGATGACAGAGATTGCAGGTAATCCCCTGCACTGCTTTCTTCTTGTATATTAGATTCTAAAATCTGTGTGGAGAGAACCTCCAGAGGTTTGGCTCTTTAATAGTTTACCCAACTGCAGGGTAGCCAACATCCAGTGGTGTGCCAAGATAAACTTTGATGTAGTTTATATGCTTCACTGTTGCATAAATGTCAGCCTTTGCAAAGATCTCTTCTGAACTTTCATACTAACCTATTGACAAAGGTAGCAGAACTGTGCAGTAGCCTGATTTAACATAGAAGAGTTGATGGGAATGCCTCCAGCTTAAGCCTAATCAATGAAGAGAAATTAACTGTCTACCTCTTTTTCTTTCTTCTTTTTTTTTGTTTTTCATTTGGATGCCTGACAAAAGATGTGACAGTATTTCATTCAGCCTTTTATTTCTTGCTCTTTTTTTTCCTTCTAGGGTTCAGATGTATCCCATCCCTATGATAGTGGGCACATAGCAATGACTTACACAGGTCTGTCGTGCTTGGTTATTCTTGGAGATGATTTAAGCAGAGTAAATAAAGATGCCTTATTGGCAGGACTGAGAGCTCTCCAGCTGGAGGATGGAAGGTAAAATGCATATTTTACAACTCTTTGGAAGGCTGATATAAAACCTAGATGTAGAGTGAGGTATTAAAATCATGATTCTTGGAAAATTGCAAGGTTTTCTTCCCATTATTAGGCATTTTGGTGGAGGTCAGTAAGAACACCTGATAGTGTATAAGACCAAACAGTATTTTGTGTCTAGATTAATTTTTCATACTTAACTCTATGAGGCTTGCTTACAACTATGGATATTTATTACAGAAAAGTTATTGATCATAGAAATGGGGTATTTTATGCTGTATCTTTCATGTAGGTGAGGTTTTCAGTATTCATATTCTCTGTTTTGTTTTTGCACTGACATGGAGCACTATTAAGATTATGTTTGCTCTGCTTTGTGGAGTGGTGAACTTGATTCAGGTTTGAGAGATTCAGAATAACAATATATAGGATGAATTAAGCTACATTTTAATTATAAATGGGAGAGTATAATATTGCTAAATTTTATTTTGAGATACATCCTTTTTACATGCACATTTTTAATAGACCATATCTACCACTTAATCTACATCTGGTTGCTTTTATATTTTGAACAGTAGCAGGTGCTAATGCAGACTGAAGTAGGTAGATAATGAAAACTTATGCTAGGAGACATGATCTGTTCCTGCTGAGAAATTTTACTGAATATCATTTTTGAAAGAATATTTAAGAAGTGCAGAATTATAGAAATCTTGTTTGTAATGGAACTGTTTTACTTCACAGCGAAACCACTACTTCTAGAGCGGCTCTCATTTATTTACAGATACAGCTATATAGTTGTATATGTGTACACATCTCTGTTGGTCTGTAATATCCAGCAGTTTCTTCAAACACCTGGAGACACCTGTTCCATTGCTCTAAGCACTTCTAATATAGATATTGGAGCATTTCTGTTGTTGAAGTATGTCTGAAAGGCAGAGTGATGGGTGAGGTTCTTTGCCTGTCTCTGGCGTAGAAGTGTTGGGTAGGCATCACCTTCTAGTGTAATTCACACTTTGATACCTATGAAAAACACTTTTAGTGTTCCAAAGAGAAAGGTTGTGCAAAGGCACTGAGTATGTTGCCCAGATTGAACATCAAGTAAGCTGAGTGAAGGAAAGAATTTTTCTGGGTGTTAATCTACTGTAAGTATACTAGGGTCAGGTTTTAATTTCTTATCTTTTACTAATAAAAGGTTTGTAACTATTACAAAGTACTCATTTAAATGTATGTGTGTATTTGCTTTTCTGCCCGCCCTTTGCTGAATGTGGTTTAAAGTGTTTGGATAACCTTCAGTGCACTTGTTACCAAAGTATGGGATGAAGTTATGCCACAACACTTGGACATCTTAAGAAGTGTCCGAGTTCTACAGAACCATATCCAAATCTTTGCCATATCCATAAAGCAACAGCGTTCATCCCCATCTGAGCTGCAGAGGAGATGGCCTGACACCACTGGGCTTACTAGAGGAGAATGTACCTCCTAAAGGCAGCCTACTCGTGTAGGCTGTTAAGATTTCTAGAAAGGAAAAGAATTCTGCCAAGGACAGTACGTGTTAGGATAGAAACCTACACATCAGTATGTATGTAATGGGTGAAAGAATGTTAAAATGTTTGCTTGGTTAAATGAAGAGCAGTGTCACTGCTGGAAGTAGAGTTATACAAGCCTTTAAATGTTAATAGTTGTCTTCCTTTTGTTCAGCTAAGCTAAAAATTCATCTTCTGGAATGAAAATCGGGTGTATTTTTTTTATTACAGTTGTATGTGTGCTGTAAGCAGACATAGGTAACTGTGTTGGAAAGGAAAAACTATTCAGTTCCGCAATGCTTTTTGTAGTTTCTGGTGTAAAAAGCAACACAGCACTAATGAGATGAAACTTTCTTTACAGTTTCTGTGCAGTGCTAGAAGGCAGTGAGAATGACATGAGGTTTGTGTACTGTGCTTCCTGCATCTGCTACATGCTTGATAACTGGTCGGGCATGGATATGAAAAAAGCTATAGACTACATTAGAAGAAGTATGGTGAGTATTCTCAGAAGAGTTCTTTTGGTAGAGATACTGAAAGAATTTTTAAGTATCGTATTTTGTTTTTTTTTATATATAATAGCATAGTCTGAAAATGCGTGTATATAAATCTGTAATATAATTTAATTATGGTGTAATAGCTATTTGTGTAACTGTTAGAGTAGAAGTTTAGAGTGTGGAGTAAGAACTGTACTCAATTGGGTTTATGCATTTTGTGAGGGTAGTATTTTATTATGCAGCTTTCACATTATGGTAACCTACAGCCTCTGTCTTGTTTTTTTCTCCAGAGCTAAATGCTTTGGAATGCATTAAGCAAACAGCCTCCTCTTACAGTCACTGTGTGTAGTATTAATTAGCTTTAGCAGTATAGTTTTGCAATTCGAGTTGCCTTTGTTCAGCAATTAGTGAGCCTCTGGGGCAATAAAGCATATTTAGATTGCCATTGCTACAGGCACTGCAAAGAGTTTGGAGTAACTTTATGCTGTGTTTTAACATTCAGCTGTTGGTAGTTATTGTTTAAAGTTGACTGGTTCATACTCTGGAAGGTCAAGTTGCAGTTTGAGGCTGTCTGTCAAGTTTTAGTCCTTCTAGCTCATTAAACTAGCAACAGCTACTCAAAAACTAAGAAATACAGTTTTAACGTGTGCTGCTTCTGCATCTACTTTTGCTGCTTCTGTCCTCCCCGAAGGGATCTTTTTCAACAGATCTGCAAAAGAATTCTTAGGTTAAACCTAAAGAGTGCTAAATGTTCTTCAGTTGTGACTGTAGGAATCAGCAGTGCTCTGTCAAGATGTTCTGCATATCCTGGCCTCTGCTAAACATTCTGAAGAAAACATGAGAAATCTGTAGTTGGAACTTGACCAAAAAAAAAAGTAACCCGTTTAATCAGGACATGAACCAATCGTCAATTGGCCTGTAGGAGAGGTCTAATTTAACTTTGAAAGTTAAACATAAAATGTCGAATAATTTAAAAACCCTCTAAAAATTCTGATGTTTATCCAGTGACAGTCTATTGCTTGTTGTATGAACACTTGTAAAATGAAAAGGCTTCAAGAGCTTTTCGGTTAAATACAGGCTTCATTTATGCACTTGATTTTGATTGGAAATGTCTATTTACCCTTTTTATAAAGAGGAAAAGGTGATGTTGTTTTTTGTTATTTAATGATTATCTGCATTACATGCTTTACCTTTTTCAACAAAGAAGTGTTTCTTCATTTCAGACCTTTAACGTACATTGTAACTAAAATAACCTCAAGTCTTAAAAGCTGTCTTTATTGAGCTGAAACCTTAGTTAACTGTCTTGTGCTAAGAGGTTTTTGAGGCATTTAACTGCTTTTGAATGGTAGTTATAGTCTGGTGATGGTTTTGCTAGTAAACTGAGGAATTGCAATATCCTTAAAAGTAATTTGTCTCTTAAGTAACCGCTTCATTACAATCTTTTCTTCAGTCTTATGATAATGGCCTGGCACAAGGAGCAGGACTGGAATCTCATGGTAAGAATGTCAAAATGTTTTACACCTCTTTTTAAAACTGGAATTGAGAATTCCTGTAAGAAACTCAGGTTATATCACGCCTTTATTTCTTTTCTGCTTTTGAAGAAGTGGAATAAAGAGGAGCAAATAAAAAACATGCCTCAGAATGCTGTCCTTCTTCTCTTCGTTTCTGCTTCCTCTCAGACTAGATGGGCTATTCCTATACCAGCTTCATTATTTTTCACCTGAAGAACCTTGAAAGATGTTGCCCATATTTCTCTTGTCTTGCTGACAGAGCAAACCTTTTCTGCATGTACTGTTGTGACTCTGTGGATTTACCAGCCAGAGATTTTATTGCATTGCACTTGATAATCTCCAGTTTCAGCAGTTATTAGTAAAACCCAGAAACATTTCCTGTGACAGATTGTGGCCCCAACCCTTAAAGTGACATTTAAAACAGATGGTAGCTGTGAAGATAGGAATTTCCAAGAGACTGATATTTTTAAGCAGAGAAGTTTTCTGTGCGATGAAGTAGTTACCTCTTCCTGATAAATAATTGTGTAACTGTGGAGTAGCTGGGATTTTCTGACACCAAAGCAATGTAAGCAACATTGGGCCCCAAATCTTACATCAGTAGTTTGTGTATGTTGTTTCCCAGGCTGTAATTTTGTCATTACAGATAACAGACTCAGAGGACTGTGATACACAAATAACATGAGTTTCCTTTCTAATTTCTTGCTTTCTGATTCCTTAGAAACATAACTTGTATTGGTTACCACCGTGAGATTCCATCAGTCTTTTCATTGTACTAACAGTGGGGTTTTTTGTTGTTGTTTTTTCAGTATATATGGGGCTTTCTGCTCATCATCAGACAGTTCTGTTTTTCTTCTCTTAGGGATTGTATCTGACACTGCTTTTGGCATCTCTGCTTCAGTCTGATTGCTAACTTCCCAATAGCTTTTCTTCTGTAAGTTTAATGTGAAAAAAAAATGTTTTCTGTTGCATTACCATTTACTTGTTTTGAAGTGCTGTGTAATGCGAATTGCACAGCACTGAGAGTCCCTCCAGCTTTAAGAAAATGGATTCAGGCTTATGTGAGCAGTATTCTTTTTTTTTCTGTGGTGTTTCTTTCTCCTTCAGTATGTATGATGAACTGAAGTGTTTTTATTTGTTTAGGTTTTAGACTTCCATGCGCTTCTAGACTTTCATTCTTTCATACTTTCAGAATCCATTGATTTAAGTTTTACTACTGGTTGTAGTTCTACAAGTTCTAATTGCTGCTTAGTTCTCATTGAGATTATACAGGCTTCTGTGAAAGTTTCTGTATCTAAACAATGCAACAACTGTTTCTTCACAGGTGGCTCTACATTTTGTGGTATTGCATCACTGTGCTTGATGGGTAAACTGGAGGAAGTTTTCTCAGAAAAAGAACTAAGTAGAATAGGAAGGTGGTGTGTAATGAGACAACAGAATGGCTACCATGGACGACCCAACAAACCTGTAGACACTTGCTATTCCTTTTGGGTGGGAGCAACACTGAAGGTAGTGTACAAAGCAAATAAAGGGTAATCATGAAATTGTTCTGATTTCATAGAATAATTAAGGTTGGAAAAGACTTCTGAGATCATGAAGTCTAGCCATCAGCCCATAACCTCCATACCCACTAAACCATGTCCCTAAGTACCACATCTACATGTTTTTCAAATGCCTCAAGGAATGATAACTCCACTCCTTCACTGAGCAGCCTGTTCCAATATTGTTTCTTTCTGCCAGACTGTGGAGGGATGGTGTCAGGAAGGCCAAGGCCCAGCTAGAGCTGGACTTGGGAAGGAGTGCAATGAAGAGCAAGAGAGGTTTCTATAGGTACATCAAGCAGAAAAGGAAAGTCCAAGAAGGCATATTGCCAGTAGAGAGCAATAGGCAGGCTGGTAATAACAGACAAAGAAAAGGCTTATGTACTCAACAACATTTTTGCTTCAGTCTCTGTTGGCAGATACTCTTCACGCACCCCTTGAGCAGGCAGTTTGGAAGGGTAACATTGGGGAGCGATGTGCCTCCCACTGGAAACAAAAATCAGGTTCATGACCACCTGAGGAACCTGAACATTGAAAAGCCTGGGTGTCCCAACAAGATGCATCTCAGAATCCTGAGAGGATTGGCTGATGTGGTCATCAAGCCACTCTTAATATTTGAAACGTCACAGCAGTCAGGAGAAGTCCCTGGTAACTGGAAAAAAGGTACAGGTGCCTGTTCATCCCCATGATGGAGAGGATGCCATCCAGAAGGACCTAGATGGGGTTGAGCAGAGAGCCCAGGAGAACATTATGAGGTTCAAATTATGAGGTTCAACAAAGCCAAATGCAACATCTTGCACTTGGTGTTAGACAACAGCTACTGTCAATACAAGCTATAAAGAGATATGTAAGAGACTATAAAGGATAGAATACAACCCTCCCAAAAAGGACTTGGGGATACTGGTGGATGGGAAGCTGGACATGAGCTAGCACTGTGCCCTCACAGCCCAGGAAGCCAACCATATCCCGGGCTGCATCAAAAGAATCATGGTCAGATGGGTGAGGTGATTCTGCCCCTTTGCTCTGCATCCAGATATGGAATCCTCAGTACAGCACAGACATGGACCTATTAGAGCATGTCCAGAGAAGGGCCACAAAAATGATCCAAGGGATGGAACATCTCCCCTAAGAGGACAGGCTGAGAGAGCTGGGGCTGTGTGGGATGGGGAAGAGAAGGTGACATGAAAGTGGCCTTTCAGTATCTTAAGGGGAGGCTGTAAGAAAGAAGGGGACAGACTCTTTAGCAGGGTCTGTTGTGATAAGACAGGGAGAAATTATTTCAAACTAAAAGAAGGAGATAAAAGATTGGATGTAAGGAAAAAAAATTATTTTACAACAATGGTAGCACTGGAACAGGTTGCCCAGAGATGTGGTGGATGCCCCATCCTTGGAGAGACTCAGAGTAAGGCTGGATTGAGCAACCTGGTCTTCCTGTAGATGTCCTTGTTTGTTGGAGGGGAGTTGGACTAGATGACCTTTAAAGGTCCCTTCCAACTCAAACAATTCTGTGATGGTTCTGTGATGCTGTTGGCCTTCTTGGCCAACACTGCTGGCTCATGTTCTGCCAGCTGTTGACAATCATCTCCATTTCCTTATCCTTAAACGTGATATAATTTCTTTGTGATGAGGAGTTTCATTTGTGGCATGAGTACATAAATGCACATAGATCTGTAAAGATATTTCATCTTGCAAACAGGCTTACCAAGTTAATGCTATATTGCCCTACATATCTCCTTAAATAGGCACAGTATTTTAATATGAATAATACTCTTAGGTTTGGTGTCTTACTGTCTAACTTTGTTTCAGCTCTTGAACTTATTCCAATACACAAATTTTGAGAAAAACAGAAACTACATCCTCTCAACTCAAGATCGCCTTGTTGGTGGATTTGCCAAGTGGCCAGACAGCCATCCAGGTAAATTTCCTTTTTGAAACCATGATGAGCGTGTTTAAAGCTGAAAGTACGTTCCAGCAGTCAGACATCTGAGGGGTGTAAGGGAAGATTTTTTTCTCCAGTCTACTTCAAAAACTATATTGAGAAAGAAAGAAAGAAAATAAGAATTATAATGAGATTTTCATGATTTAAAGGGAAAGCTAACCACAGCTGATTTAAAAGATATCCTGTGCAGTACAATGTCATGTTCAGCCATGTGTGCTGCTTACCCAGTTCCAAGTGCTAGAACACATAGCTGAAACATTTGATTTTAATTTTACTATTTCAGACTTAGGCGTAAATTGTGCCTAGATTTAATAAACTTTTATGTTAGTACATATAATGCTGCATGACCCTGGGCAGTTGTGCAGCAACTCTTGTGCATCTCAGTTGTTTTCTGTAAACGATAAATAGCACAAAAGAACTGGAAGCCAGTGTGAATTAGTATTGTTGCAGGAGGAGGATGAAATGATTTAACACTGTTCAAACAAGAGAGCAGAATGATGAAAATGAGTGCATAAATTGCTGAAGTAATGAAGTAAAGCACTGAGGTGAGGTTTGCTCTGTAGAAGTGTTGATTTGCCTAGCACCACGCTCTGTTGTTACACAGTATAGTAACTTCGGCTGAGCAGCTGCAAAGCTTCCTGATGTTTTGTTTACTTGCGAGTTGCTTATGAAACAGAGCACTTAGACTGAATGTATTTCAGCCTTGAAAAGCATTGATCCTTTGTAGCTTGACACAGATGAGTACACAGCCTTCAGACACAGACTTGGTAGGACTAACAAGTATTAAGTTGTTAGGGATTTGCACAACTGTTGGGCTTTGTGATTAAACCCACCAAACAGCCACATGCAGCTGTTAGCTTTCTATATGGTTTTTAGTGCAGCTGTCCACAGGGCTTAATATTCTGCACCTCCTGAAGCCAGGTTCTCCCTGTCTAACATACTCAACTGCACGGTCAGTTATCCAGCCACTTCCTTAGTTTCTGTCTTAAGGGTATTTCTTATGAAGATCGGTAAAGTGATTTATATATTCAATGTATTTATATATGTATTTAAATATCCTGTATTTTACATTTCTAAGTCTTGCTGTTTGACAGCTTCTGCTGCTTTTGATGTTTTTTAGTCAGCAGTCCACTATGCAGTCAGTCAAAAAGCTCTGTCGTGTTCGGGAACGAATGTTTGCTCTGGTGAAGGAAACTATTTCTATCCCTTCAAATTCACCTGTTTTTTGGTCTAAGCGATAGGAAGAAACTAAGTAGTGGGCAAAAATTGCACTAAAATAAACCATCCCCACCTTAGAGATTGTATAGCATGAGTTCATGCTGGAGGGTTGGAGCAGAAATTGTTTCTTACATCAAATCTCACATGTAGAACGCAGCACCTGTATGTTTTCCTTGTCTGTGATTATTCAGGGGGGCTGAATTCCAGGAACACTTGACCGCTACAACCAGAAAGGCACATGATTTTATACTTTGTTTTTTGTCCTGCTCTCAGATGCTTTGCATGCCTACTTTGGGATCTGCGGCTTGTCGTTAATTGGAGAAGCTGGTATCTGTAAAGTTCACCCTGCCCTGAATGTAAGCACAAGAACCTCCGAGCGCCTTCACCACCTTCACCAGATGTGGAAAACAAGGACTCTAAGCAGTGTTCAGACGACATGCACATCGCTACGCGACTGACTTAGACTCAGATTTAGTTCTGGTAGCATAATTGTAGCCCAAGGTTAAAAGCCATGTATAACCAATGTGCTCTTTTAAGTGCTGGAGTCATGCAATCAGATCCGTGTTGCTGGCATCGCTTTGATAAGGGAATTGCCTTCAGTGGGTTATTCTGCATTGTGGGGTGGGGGGGAAAAAAGGAGATATTTTGATGACATATGAGTTTGTCACCGCAGAGTGTAAGTGGCTCTTCAAATGGCTTTATGTCTAAGAAATTCCTTGAGGCAATTAGGATTCATTTTTATTTTGTTTTTTAAAACTTGTGCATACTGTGTCAAAATATATAATAGGAAAGTATTTTCAAAATCTGTTTACATATCATACAGTATAGCACAAAACCTTGGGGATCTTTTTGATTTTAGCGTCTTACATATTTTTGGGTAGAGAACCTCCCATATTAAATCTCAGTTAAAAGTTACCTTTTACTGTCTACTTTCAGATTCCATAAACTTTGTTAAAAAAATAAAATAAAATAAAAAATAAAAATCAAATAAATGCAAATAAAATTATTTTATTCAATATTCTGGACTTGTACAGTTGCATGGCCTTACTAAATGAGTTTTACAATTCTGAGTGCCTGCTGCATGGATGTGATGGGTTGTTAGCCCGAATGCCTTCATTTGAAACGCTGCCTTCATGGGATATTTATGAAAGCATGGTGTATTGATACATGACAAGAGCTATAGCTGCTGAGGTTTTGTCTGCCTGGTCTCTATTCATCTAATCTAATTCATTCCTGATTCTGCCCCTTGAGGGAGTATCCTTATCATTTCACTAGGAATCCACAACAGCACAACATGAAAGGAAAATGCCTTGAAGACAAGGCACATCTTTTACTGTTTGTTACCTCAGTGCTAGTGGGAATGATAGTTACACTGCCTGGAAAGCTAAATATGTTAAAATGCCATTGAAATTTGCTACTTTGGGGTAATTTGGAGATTTTCCTAACCAAAGAGTTTGGTGTTAAACTGTCCGTGAGACTTCACTTAGCAACCAGCTTTGAATTATGACCATAACTTAGAAAAACAGTCTCCTCTAACAAAATGACGTTCTTTCATTCTACTTAATTACTCTTTCTTTCCTCCCTTCAGTCTGTAAACTCATGTGAATGAAGGTTTAGCTGGTAGGACTGTTCAGCTGCAAGGCTTTCTAGTGCAGCCACTGAGTTTTCTTGTGCTTTTGCATGTGGTTGGCTGGAGGAGCTTCCTGACGCTGGCCTTATCTGGAGCAAGCAGGGGCATAGGAAAGGAAGCCTTTTATTTTCTGTCTGTAAAATGTGCTGTGATGTCAGCTGCTCTGCTGAAGATCTGTGTGCTGCAAATGCCAGCAACGGAAGACCTTAGTCATGAGCAGATGAACATCCATCCCACCGCTAGATTAAAACAGCAGAAAGGCAGAAAGTAATGCAATATTTCTAACAAGTGGAAAAGAGTTTGACTTGAGGAAGCCTCTGCAGAGCAACCTGCATGGGCCTTGTTGGACATTCCTTCCCAGCAAAGGAAAGCTGTGACTTGATGGGAGCAATGCACTGCAGCTGCATCAGAGGAAAACCTCCTGCTGCCAGGCTGCTGCACCACAGGCAGATGTCAGTAGGGCTCATCTTTCCCTTGTCTTCACCCAATTTCCTTGTCTCTGATTTAATTAGATGAATTATCTAAACCAACAGGACCAGTAATTAGTACTCAAGTGCTTAAATATTTGTTAAAATGGTAGATATCTGAAATTCCCTTTATGTTGTCAAAGGTGATTAAATGTTGTAGCAGAAATGGTAATTATATTATTTATTCATGGTATGGATCATTACGTACTTCAGCTGATTCTTTATAAATACATAATAGCACACTCAGTAGATTAAATATTTACAGTAGTCTGCATACTTGACCTATATTCCTTAAAGAGCTTCTTCTCAGGAGCACGTGGCGTTGTACCAGTGTCATACGGGACAGTGGAGAGGAAAGCATCAGACAGTTCTTCATGTAGCACAGGCGCAGTTTTAGCTCTGTGCCTATATCAAGGTATCTATATAGGCATAGACAGAGATATTTATATATCACACAGATACAGATATAGATAGATATCTGCGGACACTTGAAAGTGACAAAAGCTGAATGCAAGTCAGAGCTGCCAATTGCTGGACACGCGAGAACAAAAAGTCTGCCTCCAAAATACCATGGATTCGAAATTCTCCTTTTAATATTACTGTGTCTGCCTTAACCAGAGCACCTGCAGCCAGAAGTAAAGGGAAATGAGGAATAAAGCCTAAGGGTGCATGTGCAGTAATACAGACCACAGCCTGAACAGGCAGCTAGCCCATGAGAGCACAAGCAAACTGCCCCTAACATCTGCATGTAGCTGGAAGAAACTCATTTGTGAGGAAGTGCTCTGCAGCTCTAACCGAGTACCCTTGTTCTCTGTGAATGATCCTGCTTATCTGGATAGGTGATGCTTTATTGCTTCCTTCTGTTATGTATATGGCCACAGCACCAAGGAGCTGTGCAGGGCTTCACTGGCCGGCTGCCACTGGCAGTGAGCACTTGGCACAGACTCTACTGGCACACCATCTCCGGTAATGTGAGAACCTCTCTATTAAACTGATGAATATTAACTCGCCTTTCATTGGGATCAATAGAAAGCAGCAGAAGCCCTGATGCTTTGGCACTGCAAGGTGAGGCTGTCTCTTCTTTCCATCAGACGTAGCCTTGGAGATGCCTCAGCATCTGGTGTGGCTTGTTGCTGTTTGTGAGCTATATTCAGTGTTATGTGTTTAGTGATCATTTTGGTTTTGCCAGTATCCATCAGAACGAGGAATGCAAAACTCAGACGAACCATTGCAACCATCAGAAGGTGTCGTGCATGGCAGTTCCAGGAGAATTAAAGTGTGCTGCAATCCTTACCCAAAGCATGCATGCTTGGGAACAGGCTTGTCTGAGGACTGCTACTGCAGATGCATGTTCAAGTGGATCATCTGTATTATGGAAATGGGGAAATACTTCACAATCCCAGAGGAGGAAAAAAAAGAAAAGCATCAGGCTTTGCTGCACAGATGTATTCAGAAGTAAAAACTTAGATGGAAGAGATCAACCAGAAAATCTAGAGCTGTCACTGTTGTCCTGGGAGAACCAATGTGACTCACAAGCCAAGAAACATACATTTCCTTCATAATTTGCTTTCCATATCAATGTGCCAACCTGAGCCAAGGAACCAACCTGAGAAATGGAACCAAGGCACAGAAAGCACAAAAAGCACAGTTACTATCTGTGATTTATGTGGAAGTGGCTGAAGGGCTGCAGTGGTGATTAGGAAGGGTTGTAAATTTCTCAGCTTTTTTGCACAGCCTCTCATAATTGATCGGAACAATCTGTGTTTATTTGCTGCTGAGTTCTGGTTATTGTCAGCAAGTTCTTATCAATACTGCCATACAGCCATTGTACAGCAGCTGCTTGGGCCACAGCTGATATGGGCCCTGCAAGCCTCCCGGCCTCTGACCACAATTCTACCCCCAAATTTACAGAGGCAAAGTGTCCTGCACAAGTGGCATTTAGTGAGCTAGAATTAGATCAGAGCAAGAAAATACCTTGCATGGAGTTAAACTATGAATCACAGGATAGAAAGTGAGTACAGTTCCCCTGTGTGTCTGACTCTTTACTCCCAATCCATTTGCAGAAAGGTTGTGTGGGAAATGCTGAAAGCCTGCCTCCATCCCAATAACAAGCTATGTGATTAATGAGCCATCTGATATATGTTATTCTACAGTATCTAGTAGCAGAAAGGTCTGGTAGCTATTCATGAGTCCCATTTCTTGAGAAAGAAAGGGTATATTGTTTCAGCAAGCAACCTGCAGAGAGAATCTGGTGTAGCATTACTACCATATCCATAAGCTCAGGAAATTCAGCCTCAAAGGGATATGCTATACTGTTACAAAACACCCTTTGACATGTTTTCGCTGCCCAGGGGTGATGTGCTCCACAGGTCACCTGATATCAGCAGCAAAGCATGGCGTGCCCCTTACCCGCTCATTCTTGGAGAGCAGTGGTCTGGATGCTCTGCCCTTTGCCACGAGACCTCAGCCAGCTGCTGCTGCAGCAACCTGAGACTGCAATGAGGAAGAAGCAAGTCATGGCATGCTGAAATGGCATCGTGCAGGCAGCTGCAGCGGAGGTTGGTGTGGAGCAGGGGTGCGACATCTGCCATGTGTCCAGCATTGTTCGCCAGCTATCCTGCAGGGTCTTTGCCTGCTGTGTTTGGATGGAGCTCCCCAGTGTTTCTCAGCAGCTCCCTGAGGGCTGCCCTCCTCCAGCAGCAGGTATTGAGCTGCCTCAGCAGCACGCAGGCATGCTGTGCGTATCCCAAACCTAGTGTCAGCACCAAGCCTTGGGCACAGAAACAGATGGTGGAAGCTTTCTTCCTGCCTAACTGCCCCGCAGACACGCTGCCAACAAGGGAGACTGCACACACAGCACGGTGCGTTTCATTAGTAGATGTTCTCATGTGCAAATGTATGCCCACATGCATTTTCATCTAAACAAAACCTGCAATTCCATCAGACCGAGTGGTGCCTCGGGACAAGCACCTCATCATGCGCTGTGCTGAGGGATGCGCATCCGAGCCGTCCCTTTGCCCAGCACTCTGCCCACTGCAGGTCCCGAGCCCTGGGCTACCAGCAGCACTGAGCCCATCTGCACCACAGCACTCAGCTGCCACAGCAGGTTCCAGCTGCTCATCGAGCCCACCCTCAGCCCAGCCCAGGCTGTGGGTGCCGGAGATGCCTGCAGGGCCCTCACCACCCCCAGGTGACGGCTGTGCCATGCTGGGGATGGCCGGACATGGACACTTCGCGTACCTCGTGGAGCTGCTGGAGCGGGGCAAGGTAGGGTCCAGGGACCTCTGGGAGGGGGTTGGTCAGTGCACAGGGGTTTCCTTCTCACTGCAGCTTCTCCCCCATTCCCTCTGTTATCCCATTCCATTCTATTGTTGAGTACTTGTATTGGTTCACTTAACCCTCATGGTCCTCTTGTGATGCTGACCAGTGAGTGCCACTGACCACACCATGCCAGCATGGTACTGGGTGCTTCTTCTGTTAGACACAGCTATAGGCAGTGCTGGAGAGGAGAAAGTCACCAGCAAGAAATGATTTGGAGCTTGACAATGTTTTGAGGGAAACCAGCATGTGCATTTCTTATAGAAAAGGGGGAAGAAAAAAACAGATTCTTTTATCTGCTGTTGCATGTAAAAGACTAAAAGAAAAAATAGAAAGGAAGAAAAAACCACAAGAAGAGACACTTCTCTGCTCCATTCAGAGATTCTACTATGAAGGGTTTTATGAAGCAGGCACTGCATTTTTGAACGTGTGATAAACAAAGGTGTTGCTGGGAAGATTCTGTTTGTTCTGGATGCACCCCAGAGGTGACCTGGGTCACCTCCAAAGCCATCTTTGCATGCAGTTCTTTCTGCCCACCAGCAGTTCCCTTCCCCTCTTCCAAGCGTTGTGCATGCACCCTTGTAGCTAGGTGAGAAGGGGGTTTTCCTCCACAATTCTCTGCTTCTTCTTGCCTGTAAGGAGCTGTGCCTGGGGCTTCAGCACCAGTTTAGACAGACAGATCTTGCTCCCATCTCATCCACTTTATGGGTGACAGCCCAGACCTACCTGAGCCACTTCAGTCCAAGCATCCTGATTCACATGCTTCTCGTCCTGATGAGCTTCACTGGCCCAGTTCTGGGGTAAATGGGCACCTATGTGATGTATTTCCTCCTCTGTATTCTCTGCACGGGCAGCAATGTCTTTGCTCAGTGACATACAGTATGGAATATCCCTTTGGCAGGTTTATGGCAGCTGTACTGGTTCTGTCCCCTCCAGACACTGATATCAGGATATCAGGATATCCCAGCTGAGATCAGGGCAACAATGCACAAAATCATAAAGGGCTTCAGGCAAGAAATGTCTTTTTCCCCTGCTTTCCCTGCGAGGAAGTGGCATGCCTGCCCTGTTTCTTGCAGCTGAGCAGCTCGTGCTGGCAGCTTGAGTCAGGCTTCCCTCCATAAGAGCATATGCTGTGATAGACAGCCGAGTTAGCACGTCGCAGTGAGATGTGTGTGTTGACTGAAAACAGCTCTGTTCTCTGCACACAGAGCATCGCCCTGCCAAGCCTCATCCCCTGAGATTCTTGACATTCATGAAGGAAACAGGAGTCGCAGCAGCTGCTCGACCTTAGTGGACTTTCCATAGCGATGGGAGCTGTGTGTGAGGCTCTGTGAGGCCCAGTGCAGAGGCCTCTCACCTGCTGCATTTCCTTTTGCATGTTGTTATCTCCAGACTGAGGTTTTAGATTACGGATCGTTTGTAGTTTATTGATGTTACCAGGAGCTCAAAGATACTGCTGGGATGATGAAGCCTCCTTCTCAGGTGACATAAATCATGCCAGCAAAAGGACACTTTTGCACACTAAACCATATGTGCACAGGGGCAGGGTAGTATTGCTTAGAGACCCCGTCTCTCCAGTTTTCCCCTTCCCAACCTCTCACATCAATAAGTTTGTGAAACACAGCTTTACAGGATGAACGTGCTGCACGTTAACAGCTAAACAGCTAGTTTTCACGCAAGGTACTCCTGCTGCAGAAAGAGGATGAGCTGGCAGCACCTTGCAGCCACACTCTGCACTGTGCAGTGATGTCCCAGGGGGATGGTTCCCCATACATCAGCTCCTGGAGGCTGGGAACATGATCTCTTCTGGCAGTCATGCTGTTTTTCCACTCAGCTTGTCAGCCACCAAACCAGGGCAAATCATTGCATAGCGCTGTTCCCCAGGGGAATACTGCTTCACAAACTTGTTGTCCTTTTTAATGGCTGGCACTAATTATTTTCCCATGACTGTTTCACACACACAACTTGCACACTGCACCCGCAACACAAAGATGCATGCAACATTCCTGGCCCCAAGAAGTCAATCCTCACGTAATCCATATGCTCACATCTCTATGGACTTAAACAATGCTCTGTGAGATATTCAAGGCCCCCAGGGCAACTGTCACAGACATCACAGCCTCTGAGCACTCCAAAATATCCATGTGAGATAGGTCAACATTTTATAGCAGAAGCACAGAGGCACTGGGAGATCGTATGACCTCTCTGGTCTCTCAAATCCATATTTAAATCACAGGGAAGAAGGTCATTCAGCTGTCTCAAAATGACCAAGTATTACTGGAAAGAAGTCAGGCTCCTTGTTTTCTCTCTGTTCCTCCTCTGAAAGTTTCCTTCTGCAGAAGTTGGGCACAAAAATCCTCTTACAGCTATTCATCCTCTACCAATTCAAAACTGTTTAACTCATCTTTCCTTCAGTGGAATGCATCTGCTTCTCCTCTGGGCTTTACTTCAAAACGACTGTAAACAAAAAAGTTCCTGATGCTGTAATTGATAACAATACTTGTCCTACAAGTAGAATGAAATAGATAAACCGATATAAACCTAGTGTGAATTTCAGATCCAGGGCAGCAACCCTGGTGTGGATCCCTAAGAAACAACTGTTGATTTTGTTGAGATGTGGACCTTAGCACGCTCCATTTTTTAAAGGAAATCCCTGCTCTTTTGCTATTGTCTCATTCATTCACTCCGCTCTGCCATCTTTTTCTACTCTCATTGTGATCTGTGATTTATAAGGAACAGTTTAAATGATATTTCTCCTGAAAAAATCTAGAAGCATTTCCATAGAAAAATGGATGCTACCAGAAACCTTTTCATGACAGTTCTTTCATTTGTTCAGCAAGCAATTACAAAGGATGGAGGGGAACAGCAGTGTCTGCTCTGCAGACTGTTGCCTGTATCTGGTCCTTGTATCCCTGATGCTGTTGCTTGCCAGGCATCCTATGCATGAAGCAGAATGCAGTACACACGGCACAAGGTGAAAAAGCAAAGATACACTGACCAAAGGAGAATAGTTCCCAAAGCTGAGCATTACCTCAGTATTGTGGTAGTTTGATGAGCACAGTCTTTATTGGCTGAGCGCTCTGTGCAGCAGCAATGTGACCTTCGAAATTTGTTCTGTCCAGCTGATCAGGTTATAGGATTCAATAGGAAACCCATTGAACCATGAAGATCATGGGCCTGTAGCACATCCCTGCAGGGCAGATAAACAAGCCAAACCAGAGCACTAGGGCTTGACAGTTTTATATTTAAGGCCAGAAATCCTCACACCATCCTTACTTTCACTTAGATACACCCATGTCAGTGAGCTATAGCTGAAGGACAATCATCAAGAAGGCAAAGGTGAGCTTGCCTTTGTAAGGCAGAGCAGGCACATTTCTTTAAGGCAGCATCAAATCCATTCTTACTGCTGAGCTGCATGTTGTCCAACCTGCATGACTGACAAAACGCTAGGGAAAACAGTGATCTTCAAGGCTGAGCTCCTCAGGGCTAAGAAGAGAAGATCCCACTGCAGACAACTTACACATAGATTAATGTGTGCTAAAACCCTGTTGCATCCATCCCAACATAACCTACTTCCATGGCCCAGAGTGAAAAGGGTCTCTGTGGTGGCTCAGTCCCCAGGACAATGCCTGCTCTGTCCAGTAGGTCAGGAACAAACCTCACAGGCATCCTCTATTCCTGCTGTGTACACACTGGCTCTGCTGCCAGCCAGCTCAGGAGAGGAGCCCTGGGTGGAAAAGCAGCATGAAAGAAAAACAGCCTTGCAAAATTTGGATTTAAGAGCTTCCCAGCGGCCTCAAACGTGTATGCTGAAGGCAGTAGAGCTGCCAGGATATCCCGATCTATTTAGGGCTGCACTGTGCTGCTTCATACAGCAGAAACCTGGTCAATGCCAAAGCACAAGTGTAGGATTCGTGCAGCTGCAAACATCTGGCTGTCACCGATCGCGGCGCCCCCTGCCGGCCGCTCGCTGCCATTCATTCCCTGGGCGTGGCCGCCCCCCGCGGCGCAGCGGCTGCCAGGTACCGCGTCCCGCCATTGTGCGCTGCCGCCGTTCGGTCCGGAAAGGCGGTTCGGCCCGGTCCGTCTCCATCGCTGCGGCAGGAGGAGGGGCCGGTATGGAGGGCGACGGGCTAGAGACCGAGGTGAGCGCCGGGCTGGGGGCGGCTTTGTCCGGGGGGTTGTCGGGCTGAGCCGCGCTTGGGATATTTTGTATTGGGGTATTGGTATTTTTATGTCTTTTTGTTTGTTTGACGGCTCCGGGGGTTTATCTCCGAATGGCTGTGAGCGCGGGGCGGCGGCGTGCTGCCGTGCTGCCGTGCTGCCGGTGATGGGTGGCTGGCATCGGTTCTCCTCCCGGCGGGGAACCCACCCGCACGGTACCGGGTTTTTGTGCAGGGCTCCAGTTCTACCCTGGGTAAACCACAGCAGCTCCGGTGCCCGACAGCGACTTACAGCCGCTGTCTGCCCAATTGGACGCTTATTTTTAATTTTCCCCTAAGTGACGAGCAGGGAAGCTGAGTTAAATGTGTGGCTTGCTATTGTTAAGAAGCGTGGTTGCCTTCGTGCCGCTACGTCCCAAGGTGCAATTAATCTTACTTGTCTCCTTTCCTTCCCTGCAATGCAGACATAACCTAAAGATGAACCAAGTTCGCGTAGAAGCCGTGTGCTTTTCAGCTGCAAGGACTCTCATAAATGTTAATAAAGATTTGTTTGCAGTGTTAACCAGAGCACTGCCACAAGGCAGCTAAAACCAGCCATCATTCTGCAGAGCTGGGCTTGGGTGGCATGAGTAGGGACAGCATCCCTCAGGGTGGTGATGCAATGGAACAGGTTGCCCAAGGAGGCTGTGGATGCCCCATCCCTGCAGGCATTCAAGGCCAGGCTGGATGTGGTTCTGGGCAGCCTGGTTGGTGACCCTGCACACAGCAGGGGATTGAAACCAGATCATCATTGTGGTCCTTTTCAACCCAGGCCATTCTGTGATTCTATGAGCATGGAGTGTCTTACAACTTGTGCTTTCTGCTTGGTTTTCTCCTCTTTCTGTCAAAGGTTCCTACCAAAAGTATTGAAAGAGAGCTCATCTGCCCAGCCTGCAACGAGTTGTTCACCCACCCGCTGATCCTTCCTTGTCAGCACAACTTGTGTCACAAATGTGTGAAGGATATACTGTTCACAGTTGAAGACTCGTTTGCTGATGCAGGTTCTGAATCCTCAAATCAGAGCAGCCCCCGGTTTCGAATCTCTTCTCCTAGCTTGGACAAGATTGACAGAATCAGTAGATCAGGTACGTGTCAGAGTTTTGCTTGTTTTTTTAATGTAATGTATTAGATTGACTTGGGCTGAATGGTATCTGCGTGGGTAAAATGTCTTCTCAGTCCTCCTGATGTGGTTAATTAGACGACTTAGGATAGCACGGATCTTATTCATTCTGTGATAAGAACAGTGGGAAGGTTTTAATTTCAAAGACAAGGCATTTCACAGAGAACACATTTGACTTTGTGGCACCCTGTTTGTAGCCATTGCCTGTTTATTTCAAGTCCTGTTGGGCACCCAGGTGTAGATGTCAGCAACTTTGTTGTCCTGCCCTATTCATGCTGTTTGCATTGCATTGTTTTCCATTGATGGCGATTATTGGGTGATTGAAGAACTGGAGGCTGTGGCTATTTGGAGGTTGTGCTAATAGTCTTTCAGTGTTTTGCTCAGGGCTTTAAGGTGCACTTAGCTTGAGGACTCGTATCACTTTGTGGTATCATGGTATACAGACTCTGACTGTACTCAGCTGTCTCTGTAATTCAGGGATGAGGTGATCAGATTTTACACAGATACACTGGAAGTATTTTATGCATGCCATGCATCTTAAAAGAAACCTCATCTCGGCTTTTAGACTTCATGCTGGAAAAACTGCCCACTATAAAACCACATTCCGCAGTGCTCCGGAAGAGTCATGTGCAAGACACACCCTGAATCTATTTGCATTTCATGTTCACATTTGTCCCCGTCCCAGTTTTCAAAGTTCAGATGTCGTTGCCTTCACTTACGTGACGCTTTGATTTATTCAGCTGTTCCCTGAAATTGGTTTGATAAGTAAATGCTGTGCTTGCCATCGCTTGGCTGACTGTTGCTCAAAGGAATCAAACTGCTAGTTATCTTCATTCCAGCCCTGTTCCAGGATGTGGTGTGGACAGCCTTGAGGTGACTGAGCTCTATACACACTCCATTGCCTTCCTCAGCTGCAGTTTCACAGGAGCCCACTGGTAACTGTGTTATTCCAAGTGGAGGTCTGCTCACTTCCCCCCTCACCCCCCTCCCCACACCCAGACAGTCTGGTCTTCTGGCATTGCTTTGTATGTATGGACTGAGAGCCTCCCTGGTTTTGCAGCCGTCAGCTTTGACAAGGTGGGTATCTTAGCCCCCAGGCTGGGCGCCTGGAAGGTGCCGAATGCACTGTGGGTGACCTCCTTGTGAGAGACAGTATAGGAAGTGTGAGGAGGCTGTCCATGGGGAGCAGCCTTCTTGTGCTGCACTTCCCCTTTGGCCTGTTATCCCACCTTCATCTCGCTCTTCATCACGAGTAGAAACAAGAACCTGCTGTGACACGGTCCAACTCAGTGTGCAGCACAGTCAGCCCTGTGTGAGGAAGGAGGCAGAGGCTCCTCCGAGGAGCCATAAGAAAACAAATGCTCTCACATCCCCCCCTGCATTGGAAGGGAGGAGAATTTCAAAGAGTTGATGGCTGGGGTTTCTAGAACTCATTTCCCAGTTCTGCAGTAGTAGCTGGCTGTTTTTTTCGCAGGGTTTAGATGTACTGCTATGTTAACACCACTGACAGCAGGACAGGAAAGACCTATTTGTGGTGTTCCTGCTCCATTGAGATCTATACCATCAGCTTATTGCAGGCGTTGCCATCTTCACAGTAGTCTGTCACCCTTCCAGCAGACAGATAGAGTGTCCTGTGTTATCTTCCTATCTGACTTGTTAGCTGGGGGAGATAAATGCTTTGCTAATGTCTTCATACCCTTTCCATGAACTTCAGGAGAGTGCTGAAGCTGGGAAGGAATTGTTTTCCCTCTGTTTCCCATAATGAGTGTTGGGCAGAGGCACATCATAGGCAAATCATCTTCCCAGCCATTTCGGATTTGCACAATGAAAATCATATGGAAATGGGAGCTTTAAAGAACACATTTGAATGTTTAGGTTATGCTGCTGTCTTTGCTTTCTTTGCTTCTGATGTTACAGGTGTTATGGTCGCGTTGCTCTCTGAGGTGTGACCTTTTTGCTGTCAGAAGTTTGGTACGGTCACACCTTGTTACTGTGTGACAGGTGGCAGCAGAGGGGCACTCTGACATGGAAATGCATATGAAGCTCAGTAGTTGAATTACTCCATGCAGGGGGAAAAAATGCTCCCATTGGCATCCAAACAGCAGATGCCAGCACAGTGAAAGTTTAAATGCACGGGCATCACCTTCCTAGCAGTAACGCGCTCATAGCAGCTGTGGAACAGGGCATCACCATGCAGGCTCCTGTCCATTGCTGATGAAAATGCATGGCTAATGGCTGAGAAACTGTTATGTAGCAGAGAATGTGCTCTTGTGCAATTTGTTGTATTGTGAAAGGGCCAGAACCAGCAGAGCTCTTTGCTTTTCAGCTGAAATGGGAACGCAGGTTCTTGTAAAAATCCTATACAGTGGGTTTTTTTTTAAAAAAAAAACCTTAATTGTATATTATAAAGTGTTGTTTGCATAAATCCTTGCATACTGAATGGAAACAAAATCTGTTATTCTAATGCATCTTCTGTAATATTAATGTAATTAGTATGTTGGTGTAATTAGAAGGAAGCCTGTAGTGTGGCTGTGTTGTCATCTCTGTGGCATTGCTGGATGATGCAGATCTTGAGTATTTAAAATGTTTTTTTCCTCCCTTTTTTGATTCTGCTTGAATATTGTAGCTGTGTCATCGTGTGCCAGGAATTAAACCTTCTTTCATTGCAGTCCTGCGGTGTTTTAGCAGATCCAGGAGAGACAACAGCCGACACTCTTCATTTGAACCATTGGAAACCAATGGCATATCTCACTTCTTGATGTCTAAACAACTTTCTGTTCATTGTTTGCAGCCTCACAGAGGAGGTCTTTTGGTTGGAGAGGTAGAAATGCTTCACATCTTGTTTTGGTTCTAGATAGTGAGGTCTTCAGATCTCAAATGTTGCTGGTTAGCATATAGATACCTGTCAGTGGTCAAGTCCACAGAGTGACTTTTGCAGCAAGCAGAGGTACAGCAAAGAACTTAAGAAAGCTTTTCATTCTGACTTAAAGGTCAACTGGACTGGTACTGGGTTTAAGGTTAGAGCTATATTTTTTTGTGTCCGCGCACTGCCAGACATACTGGATAGGTACAGATAATGTAAATTCACTGTTCCCCTTAAAACAAAACAACAAAACCAAGGTCTATGCTCAAGCTTTTTAATTTTCAGGAGTTTAGACACTCTGTTTTTAGTAAAAGCTGCTTTTTTTTACTAGATGTGAGGAGTAGTTACTGCACTTATCTTCTTAACAATTAGAGCTCCCCTTTTCCCATTGCTTTCAAATAGAAGGTCACACAGTTCTTTGTTTTCCCCGAGCCCTCTTAATGATGTCTGATAAAGGAGCAGACTGAAAGATACACCTGGTTAATTGAGCAGGTGTTTCTGAGTCTGTCAGTTCAGTACAATGTCATTATTTTTGTGCAATGCTTTGTCAAAACAAAATAGTATTAAAATGTTGCCGTAGTATCGATGGGCATGTGGGCAACCATTAAGGATAATGTTTCTTTCAAGAAAGGGATGAGCCGAAGCAAACATAAACCTGCATTTCACACTCAGCGTGAGGAACGCAGCTGTTAATAGAGTGTGGGCGTTCCTTTGCAGCAGGCAAAGACTGAAGGTGTCATAAAAGAAAGAAACAGCTCAGGACTCCCCCAGAGCTCTCAGAATGGTGCCCTGATATGCTCTTCTTGCAGAAAACACCCTTCATTTGGCTAAGGTTAAAGCGTTGTTTTGCAGCCACTTCTCTCAGCTTTTTCTTTCCTCCTAAGCACCCCTCCTAAAGCTGAGTTTGGGGCTGGCAATGGACATTTACATTTTTCAACACTTTTAGGAGAATCCAGTTGACTTTTAAATTTTTTTATTTTTTTTTTTTAAACTCATGCATTTAATTTTCATGTTGTCCATAATCACAGAGCACTGGTGACACTGTTTGCTTGGAAAACAATCTTTAAGATATCTTCTCCCTTTTCAAACCCACAGGTGTAGGTTGGGCTCTTCTATATTTGAAGTGTTGGTGTCTCTTCTTGGGAAGAGAAGTCTAAGCAGTGTCCTTATATGATATACCTAAGGTTGCTCTTTGAATCATCACGGTCTCCATTCTGATGTTTGCCATTGTGGAGACTGAGTATGAGCACATGCTGTGCCTATTCTTTAGTGGAATTTAGATAGAGTTATTCATTGCAGGTGAAATGGTGCCATTTAGTACTTGAGATGATTCCTAGCATTTCACAGAATATAGAAAGAGTATACACTTGTTCTTTGGAAAGTGGCTTGGCAAACTGTAAAAGACAGTGTGAAATGGATCTAAGTTCCTCTTGGTCACACGTGTAATGTGACTATAAAATTCATGAGTTTTTATTCTTTGTAGGTTTCTTGATTGTTTGTTTGTTTGCTGCATGGGATTCTTGCTGTTCAGTTTTAGCAAGCTGCAAGACAGCTGGGAATGCCAGCACTCCAAGTAATTTATCATTTTGTGAGTGCTTTCTTTCTGAAATGCAAACATATAAGCCTTATAAGCAGAAATCAGGAATTCGAGCTAGTTCTTGTTGCTTATTGGTATATTAACTTTGTTTTAAATGAGGCAAAAAGGGAACGCTTCTTCCTCTAAATACAGATATGCCACAGCATGCAGTGCTGCTAGGAATGTACTCTTCCTGGTTTTAAAAGAGGAAAAAACAGACCAGGCCCTTAGAGTACAGCCAGGGTAAAGGGATGAGACATCTTAAGAAATGCAGGGCTTGCCTGATGCAGGACACTGCTTTCTACCAGCAGTGTCACCAGTCCAGTGCCAAGCAAGTGATTTTGTCCCATCATGGGCAGAATGAAAGGCCTCAATTGGACTGCAGCAGAGCTGCACCAGTGAGCTGCTTGGCCCAGACTTCCAAAGCATGCTCCTGGATGAGAATTTCAAATTGTGTTTTTAAACTTGACCACTGCACCGTGTTGTCTTCTTTTCCTTCTTCCATGTCTTGTCATTGCTTGCTCTCTGCTGTAGTGGATTACTTGTAGGCGTACGTGCAACACTGTGCTGTTATTCTTTTAGTTGTAACACATACTCCAGATCCCTTTCTATAGCTGTTGGCTGCATGGTGCTGTATGGCAAAATCCTCCTTTTTTTCCAGGCCATTGCAGGTGTCTGTGTGGAAGGTGTCTCTCTGTTTCTGTGCACAGTGTTGTAAGTTTGGAGCTTACATCTGAGATAAAGTTTGTGTCTTGCTGCTGTCGCTGTGCCTTGCATGTGTGTGTTGCTGTGTATGCCAAGTTACAGATGTTGCAGGGCGCAATTAAGTTAAAGGTAATTAATTTGCTTCTAGTGAGAACTAGGAAAACTTAAATACTAAAAACAAAGAAACCAACCAAAAGGAAAAATAAAAATAAAAATAAAAGCAAAACAAAACAAAAACTCACCAAACCTCACACACACAAAATCCACACCAAACCTCTGCTTCCTTTAGCCATGTAGTTGTGTGTGGTGACTTGAGCCAGCTGTACTGTGATTGGAATGTGCAGGAGGGCATCAGACCAGCAGAGATTGAGAGACTGAGGCTTTCAGCTTGCACGAACTTACTTATCTTTTGGTTTTTTGCTTCTTAGCTGCTGGTCATCCATGGCTAACATGGGGCACATTTTAAAGGCTTGTAACACAAACACCTTCTATGCTAGTGTTGTTGATTTGATTGCTTCTTTGGGAGAGATGGTGAGAGGCTGGAAGAGGCACAATGGGAAAGGCGAACTTTGAAGTGTTGGGTGAAGCAGCCACAGAAGAGCAGTGCAAGCCAAGAGTTTTTTGCTGGTGTAAAAGGAGTGCTCAAAAATAAATGAAACATTGGTGCCTTTGAAAGGAAGAAAATGAGTAAATACACATAGGAACAGACTTCCAGACTTCTCTTTCTGGAGAATTCATTTGTTTCAGGACTAAGAATTCATGTTTAAGTTGTACCTCCCTTATAAACTTCTTAGCTACAGCAGAGTGAAATCCTCTCCAAGGGATTTTAAAACCATGGTCTAGCTGCAGAGGGTGTTGGATTTTTATCTTTGTAGAGGGAATATGCATTAGGCTCAAATGCTGGCTCAGCCTGCTGCAGGCACATGTAAATGTTTGCTTTTTGATCGTTGTTCCTCCTTGTTTTGGGGTAGATAGGGGTGCTCTCCTTCTTGCTAGCTTTAAGAACGCTGTGCTGTGAGTAGCTTTCAGGTCTGTTGGATCAGTGTTTGGCACATGTTCCAGAGGCTCTCTTAGCATGCAGTTTTATTTGAGCCTTCAATTTCCTTATCTTAGAGAGGAGAAGGAAATTGTGTGCAGCTATTTGGAGCTTCTCCACAGACCACTTTCAGAATAAAATGAGCCAGACATAATGTGTGTAACTCCCTGATTCAGAGTGAAGGAAGCTCTCAAACTTGATCGTTATAGTAAGAGCCTTTATGTTTGGGTTTTGTCATGGTTTTATAATGTTGCTGTCAATATTCCACATCATAACATCATGTGCAGTATGGATCATTAAAAGGTTCATACTCAGTTCCGTGGAATAACAACGTCCCAAATACTCAGCTCACAGAAGAAAACTACATATCCCAGAGGACTTCGCAGCCAGAGATAAGTCACGGGAGGAGGACATATATAATCTTGCTCCCAAATTTTGGTGGAGAATGCGGCCCTTACATCCCAGATGGAATAGTTAATTTTACAATGGCTAATTTCACAGCAGCTAACTTAACAAACACCACGATGTTCAATCCGGTTTCCAGGCTATCTTCTCAGACTGCTGCACACTTTTTGAAAACCAAGCCAGTGTTAATACTTGTCATACTCATGCTCATATGCGTGTGCATGTTATCAGTCTCCCTGAATGTACTCCAATACATTTGCTCTATGCAGAAGTCTCCTCGAAAACCAGAGAATGCTGACTGGCAGGGAAAATGGAAAGGTTTAGGAAAAATCTTAGAAGCGTGGGGACCCACAGTGTTGTGGGATTTCACTCTTGAACACATGAGGGACCCTGAGAAATTGAGTATTTGGGTCAAAGATCTAAGGAGGTAAACCTTATTTGGGGTTTGGCTTATGCATTCCGTGCTCTGTATAATACTATTCTGGAGAGAGAGAGTTTCCGATCTGAGATTCAAGCCAAAAAAGAAAATCCCCAAGTCAACTCTGATCAGTCACAGGAGGCACCAGTAACAGTATCAGTTGCCCCTGTGAAAGGCAAGAAATGGAAACGGGTGTCCTCGTGTCTAGAATGAAAAGAAGGAGAAGCAGAGGAGGAGGCAGTGGAAGATCCAGGTGCTGGGTCTGGATCAGCACCGAGAAGGTCAAAAGGAAAAACACAGAGGCGTGAAGAAGAGACTGATGATGAGGAGGAAATTACTGTTTGTCGACCCCTGAAGTTGACTGAAATCCAAGGCTCAAGAAAGGAGTTTACACGGTGTCAAGATGAAGGTCTCCTTGCCTGGTTGCTTTGCTACTGGGACAGCAGGGCCATTGAGTGCTGCTGTACCAGACATGTTGGAACTCCAGTACGAGCTGGAGTCAAAAGCAGCCAAATGGTATTCCACCATTGACATTGCCAATGCCTTCTTCTCTATTCCTTTGGCCGCAGAATGTAGGCCACAGTTTGCCTTCACCTGGAGGGGCATTCAGTACACTTGGAACCATTTGCACCCAGGGTGGAAACACAGCCCAACCATTTGCCATGGGTTGGTCCAAACTGTACTGGAACAGGGTGGTGCTCCTGAACACCTGCAGTACATTGATGACATTACTGTGTGGGGCGATGCAGCAGAGGAAGTTTTCGCAAAAGGAGAGCAGATAATCCAAATTCTTCTCCAAGCTGGCTTTGCTATTAAGCGAAGCAAAGTAAAAGGGCCTGTCCAGAAAATTCAGTTCTTAGGTATAAAGTGGCAGGATGGACGTCGTCATATCCCAACAGATGTCATCAACAAAATGGAGACTGCCATGTCTCCACCAACTAGCGAGAAAGAGACACAGTCTTTCCTGGGTGCAGTGGGCTTTTGGAGGATGCACATTCCAAACTACAGCCTCATTGTAAGCCCCCTTTATCAGGTGACGCTGAAGAAGAACGATTTTGCATGGGGCCCTGAGCAGCAGCAGGCTTTTGAGCAGATTAAACAAGAGATAGCCTGTGCTGTGGCCCTGGGGCCAGTACAGACTGGACAGGATGTAAAGAACATCCTCTATACTGCTGCTGGAGAGAAAGGCCCCACTTGGAGTTTGTGGCAAAGAGCTTCAGGAGAGACCTGAGGCCGACCCCTGGGATTCTGGAGTCGAGCATATAAAGGGTCTGAGGAGTGCTACACTCCAACTGAGAAGGAGATCTTAGCCGCGTATGAGGGGGTTCGGGCTGCTTCCAAAGTAGTTGGTACTGAAACGCAGCTCCTTCTGGCACCTCGACTGCCAGTGCTGAACTGGATGTTCAAAGGACAGGTTCCCTCCACTCATCATGCTACCGATGTCACCTGGAGCAAGTGGATTGTGCTGATTACACAACAAGCGTGAATGGGAAACCTCAATTGTCCAGGAATCCTAGAGGTAATCATGGACTGGCCTGAAGGTAAAAAGTTTGAAACATCACCAGCAGAAGAGGTATCACGTGCTAAAGAGGCCCCACCATACAACAAACTACCAGAAAAAAAAGATACGGTTATAAAGGTGCATCGTGTGGATGCACACATGCCCAAGAGTCGGGCTACTGAAGAACAACAAAACAACCATCAGGTAGATCAAGCTGCCAGAATTGAGGTAGCCCAAATCAACTTGGACTGGCAGAATAAGGGCGAATTATTTCTAGCTCGATGGGTCCATGAGACCTCAGGCCATCAAGGAAGAGACACGACATATAAGTGGACCAGAGACTGAGGGGTGGACTTAACTATGGACTCTATTGCACAAATTATTCATGAATGTGAAACATGTGCCATAATTAAACAAGCCAAGAGGATGAAACCTCTCTGGGAGGAAGGGCGATGGCAAAAGTATAAATATGGGGAGGTGTGGCAGGTTGATTATATCATCTTGCCATGATCTCGCAGTGGTAAATGCTATGTGCTTACCACAGTGGAGGCAACCATTGGTGGCTCGAAACATACACAGTACCCCATGCTACTGCTCGAAACACCATATTAGGTCTTGAGAAACAAGTCCTATGGCGACATGGCACCCCAGAAAGAATTGAATCTGATAATGGGACACATTTCAAAAATTTCCTTATAAATACTTGGGCCAAAGATCATGGCATTGAGTGGATTTATCATATTCCCTACCATGCACCAGCTTCTGGTAAAATTGAATTATATAATGGGTTGTTGAAAACTATGTTGAAAGCAATGGGTGGTGGAACGTTTAAGCACTGGGAAAAGCATCTGGCAGAATCCACTTGGTTGGTCAATACTAGAGGATCTGTCAGTCGTGATGGTCCTAGCCAATCTAGCCCCCTACACACTATAGAAGAACATAAGGTCCCTGTTGTACATGTAAAGAACATGTTGGGAATATATGTATATATATATTAATATATGTATATATCTTGGTGTATATATGTATATGTAATAAACATGATGTAGTAATGTAGAATAAGGGGTGGAATGTCATAGTTTTGTAATGTTCCGCGTCATAACATCATGTGCAGTATGGATCATTAAAAGGTTCATACTCAAGATCAACATCCCGAATACTCAGCTCTCAGAAGAAAACTACGTATCCCAGAGGACTTCGTGGTCAGAGATAAGTCATGGGAGGAGGACATATATAATCTCGCTCCCAGGCTGGAGTTCTTCCTCTCTTGGACTCTCGGAGAGTGGGAAGCGTTCCAGCCGTGTCGCCTAGAGTTCACAGTAGGCCTCTCGGTTTTCGGGGACTCTCTCTCTCTGTTTTGTTTGATTTATTAGCCTCAATCATATTGTATTATATTATCTTGTATTCCGATATCATATTTAGTGAAATAAGTTTTCCTCCTTAGATTGCCACCGCTGTTCTCTTTTCACATTCCCCTTTTTCCCTTCCCTTTCAGGCCAGGGGCCCTACGGGGTGGCTGCCCACTGTCATGGGCACAGGTAAATCTAGGTAACCCGTGACAGGTTTCTAAGCATTCTTCCTTTGTCAAGGCTGTTCAGCTAAAGAAAAGATTTGTCAGTGTCTGCATATCTTGACTAACAGTTCTGGCTGACAGTTCATACTGTAAAGAGCTAATTCTCATTTTCCTCTTTTTATGGCTTCTCTTGGGATAACCCAGATAGGTTTGACTCAGCTGAAGGGAACTTCAGGGAGCTCTGAACTGGGAATAACTGTTCTCAGTGGGAATTAAGTATCTCTCACTGGAATGTGTTACAAGCTGTTAGTCTCTTTTTAGACAGCCAGTCAGCCCAATGCTGACTGGTTCCTAAGAAGTACATATGTACTGTTTCAGAAGGCAACATTTGAGTGCATCCCCAACTAGACCATGAACTACTACATCATCCTTTAAAGGAGTGCCTTTTTGAAGTTCTCGGTGGTACATAACTATATAGGAGTTTATTAGGCTTAGGAAGGTATACGTTTGTTCCTGAGTGGATCCTCAGTCTCACTGAAGTAGGTGGCCACAAGCTGGGGCAGCCTGCCTTCTGTGCCTTGTGCACGGATGCTGGGGAGCTCTGAGCAGCAGAGAAATTGTTTTTATTTATCCCTGGCAGTGCAGGACATGATCTGAGGGAAAACAGTATTGATGGTAGAGTTGTTGCAAGAAGTGGAGCTGCAGGAAGCAGAAGGTGGAATTGGAACACTTGAATTCATCTTGGCAGAATTGAGCTTTGGAATAGTTTGTAATGTTGTCTGGTCTCAAACATTACAGTACCTTGTTATGGCAAATCTATTCTCTTTGGCTTGGCAGAGTGTTTATAAATTAGTATCATATTAGTTCAGATGACATCTCATGATAATTTAGGACTGGTTCATAAATCCTTGCGCTTCTCTTTTTATGACCGGAATCTCTTCTGTTTATGCTCCTTCTAATCAGGATTTGCTGTCTACACAGGCAGAAAACGCAACTCTCTGACTCCTAGAACAACTGTGTTTCCTTGTCCTGGCTGCCTACATGATATCGATCTTGGAGAACGTGGTGTCAATGGCTTGTTTCGAAATTTTACTTTGGAAACAATTGTGGAACGACACAGACAGGCAGCCAGGGCAGCCATAGCTATTATGTGTGACTTCTGCAAACCTCCACCTCAAGAATCCACAAAGAGCTGCATGGACTGCAGTGCAAGCTATTGCAATGAATGTTTCAAGGTACACCATCCCTGGGGGACAGTAAAAGCTCAGCATGAGTACGTTGGACCAACCACCAACGTCAGGCTTAAAGTAAGTGCACTGGATCCTAGGGGATTTTGGTTGCTGTATTCAGATATGGCTTCAGATGTATTTCTGCTTTGGCAGTTGGTTTTTAGGACCACTGTAGTTTTATTAACTTCTGCTCTCATTTGAGTAAATGATAAGCTTTTGTTTGTTGATGCCGAACTGGCTTGTATGTATTTGAAGAGGACTCTATAAAATTAAGCATTTTGTTTTACTTCAGTTAATGGATTGTGTTTATTTATTTATTCATTTACCTTAAGACATAAAGATTTTGAGCATCCTGAATTGTCTTAAGGGAGTTTACTAGGAAACACATCCTCATAGATTTGTTGCTTGTAAACAAAATGAAGAACCTTTTCCTAACACCCAGCCAGACCTTCCCCTGATGCAGCTCCATCCTGTTCCCTTGGCTTCTGCTGCTGTTGCCAAAGAGCACAGATCAGCACCTGCTCGCATTCAATTTGCCATCAACCAGAACCACCAGATACCTCTCCCTCATTTAGCAGTTACTCCAATGTAGATGTTCAGTTTTTGGAAGATGGTTGTTAGTGAGTGCCAGACTTTTCAGATTATCGAAGCTGATACTTGAGTGAACAATTGTAATTGGAATCAGATGGGAAAAAAAAATAAAGGAAACAGAGCCTTTTATCTTCAAGCAGGCTGTGAGTGATGTTAGGGGCAGTATTTCACTCCAAGAGCAATAGCTACGCAGCTTTTCTGAGTCCAGTTTAGATTTAAATCACTACTGTATTATGCCAACTCTCACTTTAAGACATAAATCATAGCTCTTTTGAGAGAGAATTGAGGTGCTGACCTGGAGCCGGTAGAATTTGAGAGGGTGGGGTATGTTGTATGTATTGCATTTACAGCTCAGAATGTGGGTAGAGGTATTTCACAGCATGCAAACCACTTCAGGGATTAGCAAGATGATTAACTGCATTATGGAGGCTACCGGATGTGTACATAGTCATACAATAGTGGACAGATAGAAAAATATGGCACGTAAGTTGAATATAACAAAAATCCATTGTAGGGATCAGATGCTGCCTTGGGACAGCTGTTGTTTTAATGTTTTCTTCTTGGAAGTACACATTCATTCTTTGTTCTCTTTTTTAGATACTGATGTGCCCAGAACACGAAATGGAGAAAGTTAACATGTATTGTGAAATCTGCAGAAGGCCTGTTTGTCATCTTTGTAAACAGAGTGGATCTCATGCAAACCACAGGGTAACAATGATGAGCACTGCCTATAAAACTCTGAAGGTAAAAGCAAGCATTATTTGACCTGAACTTAAGAAGAGAAAGAACATTGAGCTTCTGTTGTAAGGGCAAACTCTCTCTGGCAGGAAGCCTGCACATGTCCTTGGAGGACATGGGTCATGAGGCATGCTGTTGTGCAACCTCTGTTAGTGTATATATCAGTGTGACTTAGCACATCTGAGAAAATAACTTTTCTGTGATGTTTGAAACGTGACCACTTCAGAATGCTTCCACCTTACTTTGGCTGTCTGTGCAGCAGTACTGACCCTTTCAGAAAGTTTAAGCCATTAATAGTTTGCTGTCTGGCTTGTGGCAATGGATGATTTCAGGCTGGTTCCCTTGTGTCTTGGATGAACTCACACTTTAAAGACACATCAAAACAATTTGAAACTGAAGTGTCTCATGAAGCCTTGCATGTTACTGAAGCTGTGTAGCTGTTAATTAACTAAGCACAGTACCAAAAAGAAGACTTGCAAACATTGTTTTGATACTACAAAATGATTGCTGCTATCTTTTCCCCTTTCTTCATATCTGGCTCTTATCCACAAAGAAAAAGGGCTGAGAGGGGAAGATTTTTCCTTTCTGCCTTTTGGCCTCCTTGCTCATTTGCAAGGCTGTTCCTGTACTAATGCTGTCTTTTGAAAACAGGGAAGTGCAGAGACACTCATAAGCTGTGCTTCAAACCACTCATTTCTCCAGTAAATCTTACTAGAAATGAATTAATAACAGGCAGGGCTTTTCTGTAAGTTGTAATAATGTTCTTAAGCCTCTGGTTCCTCAGCCAAAGATGATGACCCCTCTGGGAAGGAATGAGCCTTCTTAAGTTGCTTCATGTTGCTTGCTGAAACGAGTCTGTCAGTGTGGTCATTTGGGGAAACTCAGCAGTTCTTTACAGTGTTGACTTACAAAGCCTTTGACACTGTCTCCTGCAGTATTCCCCTGGGGAAGCTGGCAGCCCATGGCTTGGACAGATACTCTTTGCTGGGTAAAGAACTGGCTGGATGGCTGGGCGCAGAGATTGGTGGTGTTAAATCCAGATGGTGACCAGTCATGAGTGGTGTTCCCCTGGGGTCGGTATTGGGGCCTGTCCTCTTCAGTATCTTTACTGATGACCTCGATGAGGGCATTGAGTGCACCCTTGGTAAGTTTGCAGATGACACCAAGTTCCGAGAAAGTGTTGATCTGCCTGGGGGATGCCTGTCAGAGGGATCTGGACAGGCTGGAGAGCTGGGCTGAAGCCAATGGGATTAGGTTCAACAAGACCAAGTACTGGCTCCTGCACTTTGGCCACAGCAACCCCAGTCCAATGCTACAGGCTTGGAGGAGAGTGGCCAGACCCAGGCGTGTTGATCAAGTTGTCAAGTTCTCAAGTTGTGCCAGGGGAAATTCAGGTTGGATGTCATTGTATATGTCTTCTTTGAGAGTGTGGTCAGGTGCTGGAACAAACTGCTCAGGGAGGTGGTGGAGTCACCATCCCTAGCAGTGTTGAAGAAATGTTTAGATGCTGTACTGAGGGACATGCTTCAGCAGGAAACATTGGTGGTAGGTGGACAGTTGGACTAGTTAAGGTCTTTCCAACCTTGGTGATTCTCTGGTTCTGACTTTCAAAACTGATAGTAGACTGCCAGCCTTGCTACAAGGTAAACTGAGCATTTACTGAGTGACTTATTTCTGCTGTTGATGCGTTTGGGTTGGGAATTCTTGATGTGATAGTTTGTTGTTCTGTTTTAACAGGAAAAGCTTTCAAAAGATATAGAGTACCTCATCAGTAAGGAAAGCCAAGTAAAAGCTCACATCTCACATCTGGGTCTGCTGCTGAAAGAAACAGAGGTAATAATGATTTGCTGTTTGGGAAGGGGTAGTCCTTGAAGGGACAAAGCAAGGGCTGGAGCTGTTTCCCACACAGTGTTTCACTGGCTATATTGAGGGCTGGAGGGTTAATTTAAACAGTTTCTGTAGAAGCTGTGTTAGTCTTCTCTCTTTAAAACCATTCTGACAGTGTGGGAAATCTAGGCAATGTACAAGGGAGGGGGAAGTTTTGATTTCCAGTGCAAATTTCAAATAAGGCTTATTTGATACTTTAATCAAAGATAGATGAGTTAGACTTAAAGCTCTCTGTATTAATGGAAATGCCACAGCTTATGCTTTTTGATTACTTTGAGGGCGTTGCAGTAAAGTCGGAACTAAGATCAAAAACTCTGCTTAGAAGAAAGAAACAGAGGTGGGGGTATTCTTTGCATACAAAATGCAAAACTGACAGAAATTGCAGGAGCTCCTGGCCCTGCCCTTTCCTGGATGCAGATTGTATCTGTGCATATATCTGCGGTAGTAGTTGAGAATGGTCCTGCTCCTCTGAGGGAGCTGTATGTCTCAACATGACATTGGGCTACCCTGGGAAATGTACAGAGGTCACAAGGTTTCAGATTCCCTTAGGGTAAATTAAGATGAAATGAAACCAAACAACCAGCTAAATGTTTGCTTGGATATCGCTATGATACTTAGATATATGTGTCTGTATCTTATTGGCTGTTAGATACAATGATATGCCTTGCATTATGACCCTTGGATCCAGCAGTGTCACAGCAGTCAGGGTTGTTTCTCTGGTGCTGAGCAAACATGCCTGAGCTAGCAGTCTTGACTTCCATATGCTCACAGTCCTCCCAGTAAAGCAGAGCTCAAGTCACAGTTTGTGCAGTTCCACTAAGCATGTACAGTCCTTCTTCAGAATGTCTGAGAAATGAGCTGGGGTCTCAAGTGGTTGTCAGACTGAGATACAGCACTACACCAGCTCAAGTGCAGTCTGAGGTTTAGAATACTCTGGAAATTGGTCAGTGGGTTGGAGGGTCTCCAGGAGTCTCACTTTCCCCCTGCCCACAAGACTCCTTGTTGAGCGTCCTTGATGCACAGACATAGTTATTGATATCTCTCCCTCCCCCATTAAGCTCTCACGGTGTTGCCGAACAGGTCTTTATAGTCTTAGAAGATAAGGAAATCCATCTGTATATGCAGTGTCTTGCCTTGTTAAGGTCCCCTCCTCCAGCATCTCCTTATCTCCTACCAAGTGTTTAGGACATTAACCCATTTGCTTCTCAGCCTCTTACAGTGAGAAGTCTCCTGGGCATGAAGGCTTCAGAGCCATCTGCTTTTATAGCTCTTTTCCATGAGCTGTTTAGGCAGAGAAATGTCCTATATAATTCAAGGCATAAACTGAGAGATAGTTTCCTGCTCTTCACTCTTAGTGTTAAGATAGAAAATATATACTAGCTTGGGTGCAACGTTGCTTGTATTTTCAGTTCTTTAACAGTACAACAAAGCTGTAAGTCTTTCAAACAGATGATTATATTGCTGTTACAGTTAAACCGATTTGTTTCAGACACAGAGCTATGAGATTGGTTTAAAATGTATTTTGTTCTTTCCTAGTGCAATGGGGAAAGAGCTAAAGAAGAGGCATCTCAGAGTTTTGAGAAATTAATTAATATTCTGGAGGAGAAGAAGTCTGCAGCTCTTAGGGCAATTGAAGTGTCTATGAATTTAAGGCTGGACAAATTGCGAACCCAAGCAGAAGAATATGAAGGTCTCCTGGAAAATAATGGCCTTGTAGGATATGCTCAAGAAGTGCTTAAAGAAACTAATCAGTCCTGTTTTGTTCAAACAGCAAAGCAACTTCATGTCAGGTATCTTGGTTATCATCTGGGTTAGGTACAGGTTCTGCTGCTGCAGGACATCTGGTCAAGTAGGTTATCGTAACACTTTCTAGCTGGGTTCTGGGTGTAGTACTTCTTATTGCAAAACCTCACAAGCAGTCCAGGTGCAGTTCAGAAGAGATTACTGTGGTACTGTGTGTGTTAAGAGATAGCACACCAAAGGGAGATTCTGTCCTTCTAAATCATGTAGCCCTGCTTAGTAGAACGGCAGTGGAAGGGCAGTCTGTTCAGCTCGCTGACACATTCCTCTGTACAGTGATTTTATCAGCTATTTGCAAGTTAATCTAACAGGTCTCTTCTGACTCTACACTTCTGATCTTAATAGTTGTTCTCCATTAGCATTTCACATCTGTTTTGTACTTTGAACAGAATGCAGAAAACTGTTAAAGGCGCTCTGCTATTTGAACTGTTACCTGTTCACTGTCCTTACCCTCATGTGCATAAGGATTTTAACCTTTGCATTTAAATTCTGTCTAGTGAAGAAAGTGAGCCTTCAGTACGTACATGAAAGCAGAATATATATGTTTTTTTAAAGTAAAATCTGTCATTTCTGTTTTCAGAAATGTACATTCATACATTCCCTTTTCTTTCTTCTGCCATGCCCCCACTCCCATGCTTTCAGAATCCAAAAAGCTACTGAATCGCTGAAGAGCTTCCGGCCAGCAGCTGAAAGTTCTTTTGAAGATTTTGTGGTGGACACAGCCAAGCAAGAAGTGATCCTTGATGACTTAGCCTTCTATTCCAATGGTACGTTGTGAGAACATCAAGTCTATCTTGAGCTTCTCCAGAAAGGGGGAGGATTTATGCAGGGCTGCAGTTGCAGATCTCAGTGAGGTACCCTGACTTGCAGTGGTCCTTCTGCCTTCATAATCCACACAGCATTACCCATCAGCATTACCTGTTGCTCTGACAGGCAAGCTGAGATGCCATCAACTTCAGTACCAATTTACATCAGCTTCCAAAATATTGTAGATAAGTAACACTTAATTGAATCTAAGTGGAAGCCTGTTGTGCGTGCAGAAAAAAAAAGTGCATTTCTAATGTTGTTAGGGTTTTTTTTTCAGCAGCTTGCACAAATTAATAGCACAGCTTTCAAATGAAATACAGAACCTAAGGGATTCGTTTGAGTGCAGAAACACAAGCAGTGTCACCTGTACTCTTTAACTGTGCAAGTCATATTATTTTCCACTCTGCTAATCTGCTGAGCAAAGACTGGTGTAGATCACTCTAAAACAATTTATATCTAAGCTTCTGGATGTTTTCTTCTTAATCTCTGGCCTTCCAGGACTGGAAATACCAGAAATCAATGAGGAGAAATGCAGGATGTATAACAAAGCTCTGATCAGTTGGGAATGCCCCGGGAAAACAGACTCTGCTGATATGTATGTTCTTCAGTATCGTAAGCGTAATAAAGAAGAGGAGAGTGTGATGTGGCAAGAGGTTGAAGTTTACAGCAAGAGTCAAGTCCTGTCCGATCTTGATGATGACAGTAGCTATGCCTTTAGAGTTCGAGGATATAAAGGGTCCATCAGTAGCTCTTGGAGCAAGGAAGTTATTTTGCGTACACCTCCCGCTCCAGGTACTGGGTTTTCTTATGTCCGCCTGCCCTGGAAACCACCTACAGTTCTTATACTTCTATCCCATTACTGGTTGTATATATATGTATAGAAGCACTGTAATAAACAGGTTAATTATCATAGTGCAATTATTAGCATGCATGACAATCCCAGTAGCTTTTATAGTGAGAATTTCTAATGTCAGCCTATGCTAAGATGTAGTTTATAAGCATAGAAAGCCAAAAAATATTTAACTAACAGGATTTCTTGGAATACTGTTTTTCAGTTCTTAGCTTTCTTTTTGATGACAAATGTGGGTACAACAGTGAACGTCTCCTTCTGAACCCAGAAAGAACCACTGTGGAAAGCAGGGCTGGGTTTCCTTTGCTGCTAAGAGCTGAACGCATGCAGTTTGGATGCTACACAACCCTGAATTACATCATTGGTGACACCGGTATTGCCAAAGGAAAGCACTTCTGGGCTTTTCATGTGGAAGCCTATTCTTACCTGGTAAAAGTGGGAGTTGTTTCTAGCACCATGATACAGAAATTTTTCCAGAATACGCAGGATGTGACCAGCCCAAGGTAAATTCCAGGCATGTGCATGAAATATGTTTTGTACAAGAAGATGGTTGGGTTTGTTTTATTTTATATTATGTTAATAATTGAAAAGCAAATGTAGTCTCAGTTAATAAACTTGAACCTAAGCAGCGGAAAGTAGCTCGAAGCCATATGATACATGCACACTGTCCTATTCCTTTCTTGTTCCCTGCTTTCAGTAGAGCTGTTTGAATTGCTCAGGATCCCATTATCTTTCTTTTTTTGGAAAGAAGTCAGGTTTGTGCAAATATTGAAATACATTAGTTAAGGCAAGAAGGCGGAAAGCCATTAGCTGGGAGACAGAAGCAATTCTTGGTTGTCATTAGGTAGACTATTAGTATGCTGGATTGTCAGCTGTTCAGAGGTACAATGTTCACAGTGTTATCTGTCTGTCTGTGTAGTAGCTTGCGTCATGGTGGATTCCAACTTGCTTGTGTATGGTTTTTGGATTGCTGCTGAGCAGAAGTCAGAATACGGTGAACAAACCAGCACAAAGGTTTCCAGTTCTCAACTGCAGCTACAATAAACTTGGATATATCTAGAAAAAGAAGGCTGGGAAGGTGTTGGCTGGAGTCTGTAGCTCTATATCTAACAGATGTGTTGGCTTCTTCCTACGCAACATAATAAAGCTGAAAAAAAGCTCATGCCTTAAGTTGCTTAGTCAGTGTAGTGAAGGCAGTGTGATATGGTAATTGCACAGAAACCTCTTAGAACAAGAGTAACATTAGATGTATTTATCGGTGTTATTTTTTATTATATAAATGAAGTTAAGCATATCCTGCCTGTAATGATAAATCATATTTGCAGAATTACCTGTCAGGTTACCTAACTTACTGAACCTGGTAGGTTCATTAATCATTACCTAGCATAAGTAGATTTAGATAAACTTGGAACTTAATACTTGGAACTCCTTAGCAAAACCTACTGTTGTCTCACCCTCACCGGTTCAGCTCCTACCAGCTGTTTCAAGCAGCCCAAGTTAGTAAATGTATCTTCCAGCACAGGCGTATGTTTTTACCCCACAAGCTTTTGGTTTCTGTATGGTGTTACCCATCTTACAGACGTGTTTTCTCTAGTTCACACTGTAGATACTGTTTCTGAATCTGACAGGAG
The DNA here is from genome assembly GCF_054131305.1 of Coturnix japonica. NCBI lineage: Eukaryota > Metazoa > Chordata > Aves > Galliformes > Phasianidae > Coturnix > Coturnix japonica. The sequence goes on from NC_140702.1 coordinate 6,415,967, forward strand.
CAAATGGTTGTTTTTTCTGTTCCAGATCTGAACATGACAGTGGTCACGACAGTGAGAGTGAAGATGCCTGTTTGGATTCCTCACAGCCTTTCACGCTCGTCACTTTGGGCATGAAGAAGTTTTTCATCCCCAAGGCAGCTGCTGATTCAAGGGCAGCTGCTGACCCCAAGGATGCAGCAAGTAGAATCCTTCCCCTGCCCTCCTGCATTGGGATCTGCCTCGACTGTGACAATGGCAAGGTGGGCTTTTATGATGCCAGCCACATGAAATGCCTGTACGAGTGCGAGGTGGAATGCTCAGGCATAATGTACCCAACCTTTGCCTTAATGGGTGGTGCAGCAATTCATCTCACAGAAGCCATCCCAGCAAAGTATTTGGAATACCAAGATGAGCTATAGGCTAGTGATGCTTTGTTGCTATCCTGAATTTAAAAACCAGAGCAGAAGCATTTAACCTTAGTTTTCAGTCCTGATTCAAATACAATATACCTAAGTGCTGGTCACACTTCTGTGTTGCTTTTTGTTTGTTTGTTTGTATGTTTGTTTTTGAATGAACAGTCCAGACATTTCCAACAGAAGGAAATGTTCTTCCAGGAGCTCTCCTGCCTTTCTTTTGATCTGTGTGATCTCCACAGACTTTCCTCCTTGGGAAGGTGGGGAGGAAGTTTGACTAACAACCAAAATTACTCTTCAGGGATAGAAATCTGCCTTTTATGTAACATAGATTGTTAAATAGTCAGTTTTGAGTTTAACAGACCAAACTGACAGCATATGATTGCCATTATTCTTTGAGATACCTGTCTTAATGCATCTGCAGGATCAAAATTGCACTAATAGAATAAGAAGCAGTGAGAAATGAAAACTGCAGGTGAATACTTATGCTGTATTTGGAAGGAGGAGGTTAAACTAGAAACTTTATTTCATGTAAGCGTAATGCAACTGTAAGCTGAAACTAGTTCTGGCACCTGATGTATAGTTGATGGTGTAACTGTAAGTTCCTGTACTGTACAAGGCTTTTAGTGTAGACTTTAAATATATAAAGTGCAATTTGACCATAAATGTCAGACTTCCAAGTCTGATATCAGAAGTTTTTGCATGTGTGAGTAGTAGTACCTGGTTTTAGGCAAAAGCGAATGAGTACTTGACATGACTATTAACATGCAAACTTAAAAATTCATGTATTTCTGTTAATACATGTTTTTCTAAGTTATTTTTTTAATCTAACAATGGCTTTTTGGTCAGAATGATAAAATGCACTGATTCAGTTTTGAGACCCGACTTCTGCCTTAAGAGGCGTCTCTGTTCAGATTTATGTTCCTCTCATGTTAAAATCTGTATCATGTTGTAGTGCTTGCATCTGTTTGGAAGAAATTTACACAAACAGAAATAAAAAGTTTGAGTACTTCTGCTGTTAATTGAGGAAAAATAAGGTTCTGAAGTGAAGGACGTTGCTAAAATACACTCAATTTTTTATGAATTTGGGGATATAACGTTGCATCTTGATGAATGTGAATTATGTTTACTAAGTACCTGTATATAGCTGTAGAGCAATGGACTGTGACCTAAAAATTGCAAGAAGTGGGCACCACTGGTGATGGATTGAGAGTTTGTCTTGATCTTAGAGGTCTTTAAGAAATATTAAGGTTTCTTTGATCCTCTCATCTTGTGAGACTCTCTCTCTAGCTGTGAATGATGATGAATCTGGGATTTATTTCTTTCTGTAATCTTAAAACTTAACTCTTTCAGTCCGTACCAGATATTAAACTGACTAGGACAAATTCTCTTCTGTAGAATTTTCCACACGATCCTAATGGTTAGCTCTGAACACACTGCACACATCCAAGGCTTCCTCATCTGATGTATTGTTCTGCATTTAAGAAGATTGTGTCTCTTCTGCATTCTTACCTAGTTGCTCAGTAATGAGGGCTTCCTGCAGTTCTCCAGTCTTCCCTTTTCTTTAGCTATGGCTTATCCCAATGTGTAATTTTCATTCTTCCATTTATCTACCAAATCTAGCATCAGTTTAAAGCTACAGATTGTAGGGTTACTTTTCCTAATCTCTTATTCCCAGATCTTATCTCTTTCTACAGGTAAAAATCTCATTTTTAAAATTCAGTTTCTTAGTACTATATAATATAGTACTATATATATATTATTTTGCCTAACGTTCATTTAAGATGTGCTCTGCTATGCAATTACTTATTCTACTGGACACGGACTGATACTGCTTAAAACATTTACCTGCCTTTTGGTATGCAAGTATCTCATTCAGCATTTTAAAAATGGTATGGCTTTTGGCGTAGAATACCTTGGATGTGTTCATCACAGTTCTATAGGGTGCTTGCTCCAGTCTATTGAATAGAAGTTTACTGTCACAGGCAAATGATTTTTCCCACCTGTCAGAGGTACGGTTCAATAGTACATGCCTACACTGACACCTACTTTTCCAAAACAATTTTCTTCCTACAAAACAGCACTTTACAATGTGGACTAAGCTAACAGTGTGATATCGTGTGGATCTTTGTGCAATATAGCTGTCTGGTGAATACTGTGTGATTTGCAAAGCTTCATTCAGGTGTGAATCATGTAGACCCTTCTTAATGTATTTAAAGCTTTAACAAAAAGGCCTTATTTAAAAAATACTCTGAAAAGTAAATGTGATGTCAGTTTTTTGTTTGTTTTTTTTTCTAAATAAAAGCTGAGAATACTGTAGCTTTGTTCTTTGCATTATTACATCCCGTATATGTGTGTGTGTGTGTGTTCTTGGAGTGGCATCATTACGAATGTGCAGCTTACCAGCCCTGAGTGGTAGGCTGAGATGGTGCAAAGTCTCTGGCTCAGCACTTAGTGAGCAGCAGCTTTCTGAAAGCTTATTTTTAAGGTTCAGAAAAACAAACTACATCTGCATGAGAGAGAACTTCACTTTGCACTGGAGTCTCAAATTAGAAAGAAGGGGCTTTGACTTCGCCTGAAGGATATTTTTAGCTCGTTGGCAAAATAATAAGGCTTTTTGTGTATTTATTGCCTGACTATAAATATTGCAGGGGCAAATTCAACTTAGTATGAAAGGGCTTGTTTGTTTTAGCTAGCCTGCTTGGTTTTATAGGCTTAGTTCTTGTTCTTAACCCTTTTATTTCTCCTGCCCCCTTTCCCATATGACTGTTGTAAGGAAGAAATGGGTGGCTGACATAGTTTAAGAGAATGTTTCTCTCTATTTTTTTATTTTATTTTTTTAAATTTTCCTACCTGTTCACTAAATTCTGACCTTCATTTTCCCCGTTCAGTTTCAATCATACCATCTTAGGTTGGATTCATTTACTGGGCTTCACACTCTTCAGAGTTGGAAACAACTACAGCAGCAGTCTCTGCTCCTCCATGCAGTACAGCTGATGGGGAATTAGAAAAAAAGTAAATAAAATACAGAGCTATCCCTAGACCCTGCAGAAGGAAATGGAGAGAAACCACCCTGTGTAGACAGAAAACTTTTTATACAGTTAAAGGTTTAAAGGGAGATGAAAAATGAGCATTTTCTTCGTCAGGGGCTGTGACTGACCATTCTACACCGATGGCCAGGCTGGGCAGGCAGATGAATTGCCCACCAGCGATGCTAAAAATGTACATCCCACAGCATGAGTGGGCATATTCTTCAGAAATGGGTATTTCTGGCATTGGTAACCCACTGTGACCTGTTTCCACATGGTTTCGTTGTATATGGAATAATGTAAGACGACTGTATATGGCCAGCTGGTTTCAATGATAGAATGATCATAGAATCATAGAATGGCTTAGGTTGCAAGGGATCTTAAAGACCCCCCCACCATCAACTCCCCTGCTATGGGTAGTATCACCTTCCTCTACACTAAGTTGCTCTTAGCCCCATTCAACATGGCCTTGAAGATTTCCAAGTATGAGGCATTCGTAGCTTCTCTAGGGGGATTTCAACCACACAGATATCCACTGGGAAAATAAGACAGCAGGCTGCAAAGAAAGCCAGGAGATCCCTGGAGTTCATCAACAACTGTCTGGTTCAGATATTGGTCAGACTCATCAGAGGCAAAGATTTGCTGGACGTGATGCTCACCAACATGGAAGAGATCATAAAAGATGTTAAGATCAGTGGCAGCCTCACCTGCATTGACCGGCTGAGTTCGTGATCTCAAGGTAATTTTAGGAGAGAGAACTTCAGACTGTCATAGTCGTCCCTTCCTTTTTGACACATGTGCTCATTTCTCTGGAGCATGTATTATTTAAGGACTATGCTGTCAGCGCTGTGATATGAATAAGCGAAAAAGGGATTTGTTTTAGGTCAAGGCTGCTAAATCATATCTGTCATAGAAAATAAGCATTTAGTTCCTGCTGTGATTTTTCAGCCACAGAGCTGGTGGGAGATGTTTCTGACTACACTTCCTCCAACAACTGGCCATTACTCCCACCCCCCAGTATGTTTATTTTAAAGGATGATGTTATATGGTTCAGAATGAGCAACATGCAATGGGAGAGAGGTAAACTCTTGGCATTGAAGCTACATGAAGTAAATGTGATGCAAAATGACATACTGGAGATTTCATGGCTATCTGAATACTGCTAGAAGTATACACTGATATCCTATTTCTTTTCACTTGCATGATTTATTTCAACCTCAATGTCTTCTTGTTTCCACTGACTATAATGTGGCCAGATTTGTGGGGTTCTTTCTGTCACTGTGCTGCAGTTTAACATGGAATTTTATGATAGCCATGCTAAAGTTCTTATTGGGAATCTGAGCACCAGTGATCGTTATGGACTTCCAGAGCAGTCTCCTCCAGACAGATGGATGCCCAATATCTTATTAAAAACATGTATTTGTATACTGCATAATGGAATGGGAGTTGATTGATTGTTTTCCAACTTGTTTTAATAGAAAGGCTCTTAAAGGCTATTCTGGCAGTGATTTTTAGCACTGTATTGATTACACTTTTGATCATCAGGTAGCAGAGTTCTGTTATAGCAAAAAATGTTTGCACTTCCCAGCAGAATTTCTCTGCACAATTGCAGAGCTAATTATATCTAAATTATATCTATATATATCTTAATGTAATTTTTATTTTGTGTGTGATTTTATGTGAGAGAAAGAGGGTATTTCTTAGGAAAAGTACTCTCTGTGAATTGTTGCAGTGCTTTTCAGTCACTATCATCAGCCTATTCAGTAATCAAACAATTAGTGGTTTTCTCAGGCCACAGCAAGGTCACTGCTGGGGCCTCTCTAGCAAGATGAATGATTTTTTGATTGAGCAAGGTGTATTGGCAGCCCATGGCTTGCACAGATATCCTCTTTGCTGGGTATAGAGCTGGCTGGATGGCTGGGTACAGAGTGGTGGGGAATGGAATCACAACCAGGTGGTAACCAGTTGCCAGGGGTTGGTGCTGGGGCCTGTTCTTTTCAATATCTTTACTGATGACCTGGATGAGGGGATTGAGAGCACTCACAGTAAGTTTGCAGATGACACCAGGCTTGCAGTAACTGTTGATGTGCTTCATGGTAGGAAGGCTTCATGGTAGGAAGGAGAGGTGAAAGTAGGAATCAGGTAAATAAGGGCCTTTTACATGAAGATTAAGTATCCTAGGCTTTGGGGAAAGTCAGAAGAAAAGGACCAGTGGGACATGTCAATATTTCTGTATTCAAGACAATGCAGCTGGGCAAACATAAGAGAAAGGTAGCCAAAGAACCTGGTTTTGACTGGATTGAGTGAAGGAGCTGGGTCAAAGAAGGAAGGTCAACCTAAGGAAGACTTCTGACTTTATCCCAATGACCACTGAAGCGAGACCTCTGCTACGGACTGCACACACATCAGTAGGAGGGACAGCATGTAAATGAGTTCCTGGAAAAACAATGGATATGTTAATGATTTCTTGGAAATCTGTTGCAGATGTATATGCTTGCTCTATAACTTTCTAAGGCAGTGTTCGTGCTGCAGTGAAACCCCTGTCCTCAGGAACAAGAACTGGGGGTGTGGGGCCATGGCAGAAGGCCCCTGCTTGGGGATGCACCCTCCCAGAGATTCCCTTGTCTCCCCAGCTGCCCCTGCAGAACAGGTACAGTGCTTTGCAGGGACAACTGGATGATGGTGGTGATGATGGTTCTCCCCATCTGGTGGGGTTATCAAACTCTAACCAGTCCTCACTTAGCATTAAAACCTCATTGGCAAAGAAAAAATGATGGGTCATTGTCATCGGTGACCCTGGTAAAGGGAGCAGAAGAGCCAATATGTAGACCAGAACCTCTACACAGGGAGGTCTGCTGCCTCCTGGGAGCCTGGGTTAAGGACATGAGGAAGAAACTTCCTTCCCTGGTTCAGCCCTCAGATTACTATCCCCTGTTGCTGTTTCACGTTGGCAGCAACAATATAGGAATAACTTCCCTAATGACTGTGAAAAAGGATTTCAGAGCCTTGGGGCGACAGTTAAAGAGTTTGGGAGCACAAGTGGTGTTCTCCTCTCTCTCTCCCATTACAGAGAATGATGAAGGACTAAATATGATGGGCCACTGGATTAATACCTGGCTCCAAGCCTGCTGTGCCCAGCAGGGGCTTGGGTTTTCTGACCTCTGCTCTGTTTCCACGAGACCAGGCCAGCTGGCAACTGATGGGAGTAGCTTCTCCCACTGGTGGAAAGGGGTCTTAAGACAGGAGTTAGGGCAGATAGGGAACAGTTACAGAGGTTTCTAGAGTGTGTGGGGCAAGGAGCTGAAGCCAGGCTGTCTTTGGTGGGGCATGGCACCAGGACAAGAGGTGGTGGGCACACAGTGAAAGGCGAGGGCTCCAATGGGCAGAAGGAGAGTTCTCTGTGGTGATGCTGACTGAGCTACAGCCCAGGGAGGTCGGGGAGTTCACAAGGCCTGCAATGTCTTCTTAGCATTTTTGAGCAAATCTCTCTCTGCTCTCAGAGAGCTTCGTTAGCTTTGTTGGGAAAGTTTATCCCTTTTGCAGGTGCTCACTGAAGAGCTGACCTTGAATGTCCAGGTGGACTGCTGATACTCTGTGATGTTTGTAAACTTTGAGCACTGCTATCTCTCTTCTGTAAAGAGAAACAAATGACTGCATTTTCTCTTTCACAGCTGTATGCAGAGGGAGCACAAAAGGCAGATATTATCGCTCTAACTCAAGCATTAGAGCTGGCAGAAGGAAAAAAGATCAACATATGGACTGATTCAAAATATGCCTTTAGTGTGGTACATGCCTACGGAGCAATATGGAAGGAGAGAGGACTATTATAAACACAAGAAAAAGGCATTAAACATGCTGAGGAGATCCTATGTCTCCTCAAAGCATTTCATGGGCCAGCAAAGATGACCATTGTGTATTGCAGAGCACATCAGAAAGGGAAGACACCGGAGAGGCAAAGAGAGCAGCAAAGGAGGATACAGTAGAACTGCATTCTCTGATTCCAGATGGTAAAATCCAAATTGATAGTGAGCCCAGGTATTCAAAAGAAGATAAAATTCTCATAGAAGATCTAGAAGGGCAAGTGAGAGAGGGAGGATGGGCCACTACTCCACAGGGTAAAATTTATCTTCCCATCTTGTGACGTGTGTCCCTAAGCTCTGGAGGATGCTGTACCGGCTGCACTTCTACCCTAACTTTCGTGCGGGCACGCTGATGAAGTTTACAATTAACCTTTCAAAATCCAGCAGAGGGCGATATTTTTCTGCACATGAGCGCATCCCTTCACAAACTCACCGGAGCAGATTACCAACCTGCTGTTACATTATTCAGATCGCTTTTTGAGAAGCAAAGGCTGCGATTCTAAGTCTTCTTCTTTGGGGGCAAAATCAAGGATAAAACGAGCCTTTTGTTTTTAGCACGAGGATCACGACCCGTCCCTTAATAGCCACACACTGCCGTGCTTCTGACACAGCCTAAAATGCTTTCATTACTTTTAACGCTAAACACTGGACAATGCCAGGCTGAGAATTGTCACCAAAGTCCTTTCCATAGTGCTGAATCAGTTGTTCAGGTCAGAACTAATCTGTTCTTCAAACATATCCGCAGCAATTTGTGAGTGCAGAACTCACCTACTACAATGTTTATACATTTATTTATTTATTTATTTTAAACCCAACTCTGTATGAATTTTGCTCATATGTTCCTATGGAAAGGTTATTGCAAGCCTTGCCTGCAAGATTTACCAAAACTACATAGATAATAAATAACTAAATAAATAAATAAATGAAATCTGTCAAATTATTACTATGTTTTTGTATAGAATAGGCAAACTGAGTTCTTAATTCACAGAGTAGCCCATAGAAGTAAACACAAAGCTGTGGCATATTGTATATATACCACATGTGTACTGGTATATTGTGACAATACCTCAGGAGGGCATCAATCACTCTAAGGCTCCCCAGGAAGAACAGTAAGAATAGTAGATGTGTATTGAAAGGATGCAAAAACAGGCAGATCTCTGTTAAACACTGCGTCTGCTGGGCAGCATCTCCAGATAATCCTGTGCAAATTATACTCAATTCCAATTTTCTCTACAAGGCAATCTGAACAAAGAAAAATCTGCATTTACGGGTAGATTGGGGTCTGGCAGTCTTCCTAGTTTTGCAAATAGGGGAACTGTTCTAATGTTAGGCAGAGGACTTTCTGCTTTCTGTTGCAGATAGGATGATAGGTGCATCCTCACCAGGACTGAGTACAGAGGGATGATCTCTTCCCTGCTCCTGCTAGCAATGCTATTCCTCATACAGACCAGCATGCCATTGGCTTTCTTGGCGACCTGGGCACTCTGCTGGCTCACATTCAGCCAAGCATCAGCAAACACCCCCAGGTCCATTTTTCCTCCAAACAGCCATCCAGCCACTCTGCCGCTAGCCTGTAGTGATGCATAGGGTTGTTATGACTAAAGTGCAGGAGCTGGCATCCAGGTCTTAGAATCATAAAGTGTTTTGGGTAGAAAAGGACCTTTAAGATCAGCTAGTTCCAACTCCCCCATCAGAGGACATCATCATATCTCAGCACCCTCTGGTGGATGCCATCCAGCCCCATGGATTTGCATTGCATCCAATATCCACCATTTATCAGGGGAAAAGAATGAAAAATATATTGTCTAGAAACTCATGAGAATGAAATAACATTCTCTGCAAATCTGCAATCACCACAGTCACCCTGGCTTAAGAATAGAGCTGCTGTGGGAAACACATACAAAAAAAATAACATGTATTCTAAACAGAAAAGCATTTGGTTTTGGTAAATGCTGCAAAAATGAATGTCATTCATAAAAGGTGAAGGTTGTCGATACAAAAAGAACTACCAAACAATCCAAAATGTTTGGTTTTGATAATAAAATACCAAGCCAAAATTTTTATTTTAGCATACAAATAAAGTATGACCTATTGAAAGCAGCAGGTATGCAATTCTATGAAGTTCAAAGGATACAATGTCTGTTCAACAGTCTCCTTTATGTTCAGTGTAATGTAACCTACAAACAGTTCTATTCTACCTGAAATTGAACACGGTTTTATTGTAAAATCTGACAGGACAAAAATGATGTGTCTATGTTAACATCTCACACTTGTGCCATAGTTTGCTTCTGAATGGAGTTTAGAGGATGTGTTTAAAATCTGATGCCTTGAAAGATACAAATAATGGCACTCTAATGATCTGTCTAAGCTCCAGCTGTGTCAGGTAATACAGAGGCCTGAGTTCTGTTCTGAAGACTTTAAGTTTGCACAAAGAAGCATTTTTCCATCTCTGCTTGTGCCTTTCTCTAAGAACGCTGCTTTTTCAACAGATATCGGTCAAACTCAGTGCTTACAAAAGCAATCTTAAAGAGACTTGAAGACTCAACAGTGCAAAACAACTGCTGGAATTGGATACAGTTTGGAGTCAATGTCTGCTTTATTATGTTTTGGCTTTTTGTTGTTTTGTCTGTTTTTAATAGCACTGCTGATTGTAAGACTCTCAGCGTAGATTTTTCAAAGCAGAACTCTAGTTTGGCTAAATAACATCATAGGTAGCATTTCTTCATGAAATTTACATTTTTCTTGAGGCTCCCTTGGCAGCATCATGACATCTTTGCTAATGGTTTAACACCAAAGGCACCTAACCATCTCATGGCCACTCTCTTACTCTCCCTCAACAGAACAGGGGAAAAATGCAATAGAAATCTCATGGGTTGAAATAAGGATAGGGAGATCACTCACCAGTTGATGCCACAGGCAGAACAGATTCAGCATAGGGAGATTAATATAATTCATTGTCTGTTAAAAACAGAATAGAGCTACATGGACGCTGCTCTGCCTGTTGCCCATGGGAACTTCTTCTCCGTGCCTGGAGCATCTTCTGCCCTCCTGCCCTGCCCTTGGTGCCTGCAGGGCTTCTTCCTCTCACATTCCTCACTGCACTCTCCCAGCTGCTGTTGTGCAGTGGTTTTTCCTTCCTTCAGTCTGCTCTCCCAGCACCCAGCATCACTCACAGCTCAGTGCTGGTAGTGGTGGGTCCCTTTCAGAGCCACTGGACCTGGTGATCTCTTAGAGCCAACTGTTTGTCATCTGGGTACCACCACGAAAAACAAAAGACCTCTCTACCCGTCAACACAACAGATAACTTCTTGCTCATTAAATCAAAAGCGGGGTCAGAGAAATTGCATTTATGGTTGTTTTGCAAACACTAAGGCTGTTCAAAATGTCCATTACAATGTAGAATTTGTCTCTGACGCAAACAGACAAGAAAGATGACAATATGTTGGCATAGCAGGTTTTTAGGTTAACAGCTATGCCAACATCTTGCCTCCCCTCCAGCTCTGCATGAAGGAACCTCTTAGGAAGATGTTTGTAGGAACCTTGTACTACATATAACCCGAAACAGAAGTCCAAAATGTAGGTGGAAGCTTTACACTTACATGAAACATCTGATATCAATCCCACAGTGACTCTCCTGTGAGTTGCTTTTCACCCCCAAGAGGACACACAATCTAAGAAGACCCTTGGCAAAGGGTTGTTTTGACTTCTGTGCTCAGAACAGATACAGAGCACAGCCAGTGTTTGCTCATCTGTTCCTCACAAAGCAACCATATGTTGAGGATTTCTCTTAACGACGCATTGATGAAATCCAGCACTGAGTGCGGCAGACGTAGGGAAGTATCTTTCATACAGTAGCGTATTCTGAAGTGTCTTCATTTGAAATACTCATCTTGTAGATTTGGTTGATCTCCACACCTGAAATTTACTGAAAAGACAAAAAAAAAAGAATAAGAAAAAAAAGAAAGATGCCAAAGCAAGGTATTTAAAACACAGCCTTCTACTGTTAGAAAACTCTACCAGTAGGCAGCTTCACAAGACACCCTAACAATGCAACACACTGAAAGTGATCTGAAGAAAACATGTTCCAGTGAAAACATGTTCCAGCTTTTTAAAAGCTGTGGTTTCCACACAGCATTACCTCCTTCATGTGCTGCAGTTCTTACCAGCCTTAAAATCACAAAGCAATTTTCAATTACCGTATATAATTCAGAGCTGCCTAAAGAAAACAGCGAGGCGTGTTTGTACATAGACAGATTGGGAACCATCACATTTGTACACAGTGCATAAACAGAATGGGAATCATCAGGGAACTAAGCACTTTATCACACCTTACAGTGACAGAAAGACTATTTTTTTCTTGTTTTTGTTAACCTATGTCCTTCATTAAAGTTACAATTACAATGCAGGCTGACGCTGTTTCACACAGTGTAAAAGGCCTCTTTCACCACGGTTTATTCCCTTGTAGCAAAACAGTGCAGAGTCAAAGATGTGAATGTTGTCACATTCTAGATTCCCTTCAGAATTGCTTGTAAATCATATTTACAAGCAATTGTAAAAGGCTTGTTGTGTAAGCAACAGCCTTAGTACAACTAAGATAAAAAAAAATCTCCAGTTCCTGGAGGGCAGAATATGAAATTCAGCTTAGTCTGGACTTAGCACAGTGTAAGTATTACTTCACAGCTGCACCTCCCAGCTGTGCCATTAACCAGAGAATCAGCATGCAGTGTAATCTAGAACCTACCAATGGGGTCAAACCACTAGCAAGCTGATGCTTTGCAGCAGTCATGGGCTGCCTTTGGAAGTTAATATCCCAGCTAAAAATCACCACTGAAACTGAAATCAGAACTCTGAGGCTTGCAGAAATACCATTAGCAATTTGAAGGGCACCACAGTTCTGACAGGTTTCTGAGAAAATATAAAGTCTTTCATGAAGAAATAAAGTGACTTGTAAATCTGATATGATTATTGGTGTTTTGCAGACTTCGGTGCTTCTCCAGAGGTTCTGTGAACTAACAAGGCAAAAAAGCCCACAGCGTTCACAGAGGGGAGGGAGGAAGGCAGGAATAGCTCTTGTTAATCTGTTTCACTGTGCCCTTGCAGCAGAGAAGGCAGATCTGCCTTCCAGCCCCCAGCATCACCCACATTCTGCATTTCAATGTGCTCTGTCCAGGTTTAGGCAACAAACATTTGAAGTGCTGGCAGCTGCCCAGAGCCTCTTCCATGACATGGCTCCCAACATCAGTACCAGCACCTGAGCTGGTTTAGCAGTGTATGTGTGCTGATATAAACATGAGGAGAAAATGGGCAGCCTAAGTGGTATGGTTTAATGCCTGTGACTGTGCAGGTCCTGTAACGTTAAGGTCTGCAAACAAATTCCAAAGCTTCACAGAACTGGGAGTCTGGGATATTCCCTGAAGGACCTTTGTTATAAAAACAAGTATTTTGGCAGCTTCTGACTCACGTGAACTATTTCAGTGTATTTTGCCACTAACTGGAGAGAGACTGCGCCTAATTGGCTCTGAATAATAGCCTGAATTTTTTAAAGATAAGGAACTGTCATGAAATGATTGAACTGTATTTCAGCTAATTTCCACCTGTCACACTGGTTACAGTATTTTTTGTTTATGTGAATAAAGGGCTAATCTGTTATATTGCTGAAAATGTAAGAGTAGCTGAGCACAGGCAATGGGAACAACATGGGTTGAATATGGGGGATATGGGGAGAATCTCCACGTATTCTGCACCAGAAAGCAGATGAAGGGGATAAGCTGGTAACGACTGATTCCACCATCACTCTTTGAAGCGAAGTTCTCATGTGGGAATGCATAAACAATAAAAACAAAAAAGCCCAGCTGGAAACAGAAGAGACACAGAGCAGATCAAAATGTTAACTGAGGAAAAACTTTCTGCTCTTTGAAGGATTCAAATCTACTTGTCCCTCATACCAAATTCCTTGGCCTAGGAGAACTTTACACTTTATTCATCCAGCACTGTCTATTCGATTATTCCAGGATAAAATATTAATTCTAACTAGACTTGACTGAGCAGAGCAGCTTTCTTTCACCATTTGAAGGACAGTAATTACCCTTGGATATTCATCAGGCCAGGTGTAAGAAAATTCTGACAATTTATAGCTTGCTTTGAGCTCTTTCAGTCTTCACAACTAACACCATCACAAAAGAGGAGCTAAAGATTCTCTAAACCATAGTTATTGTCCCTAAAAATGTCTCATTTTTTGCAGGTGGCTGTGGGAATAGTAGCGTCACATAGCACATAGCACACCTTCTGAGAAATGCTGTGTCTGTCCTTCTCTGGATACCAAAACAAGTGAATTTCCAACATAAGAGGTTATTGGGAAGGCAGTAGTTCACTGAAGCATCCCACAGAGGCATGCTTTCTCAGATATTCCGAATCCTAGGCCTCTGGAAGAATCAGCAACCTTAAGGTGGTGTGAGAGCCATAAGTGAGATGCTTGAGCTAGATGAGTTCATTCGAGCTGCTTGGCCTTGGCACTGAAACTTAACAGGCCGGTGTGGGACCTCACCTGATGAGGATGAAGAAGCTGAGCTGTCTGGTCTCACGATTTGCTTTCAAAAAACACCAGCAACATGTATATTTAAACAAAAACGTTGTAACTTTAGTTTCACTTCATTCGTTTGCATACGTATTGATGAAAATAAGCATTTCACCACTGTTTGAAGTAAGCAGTACACTAAGTGTGTTGCAGCAGTAAAGCTTGCCACACTCAGGGCATCTTTGAACAACGCTGCTGAAAGAAAGAAAGAAAGAAAGAAAGAAAGAAAGAAAGAAAGAAAGAAAGAAAGAAAGAAAGAAAGAAAGAAAGAAAGAAAGAAAGAAAGAAAGAAAGAAAGAAAGAAAGAAAGAAAGAAAGAAAGAAAGAAAGAAAGAAAGAAAGAAAGAAAGAAAGAAAGAAAGAAAGAAAGAAAGAAAGAAAGAAGAAGGAAGAAAGGAAGGAAGGAAGAAAGGAAGGAAGGAAGAAAGGAAGAAAGGAAGGAAGGAAGGAAGGAAGGAAGGAAGGAAGGAAGGAAGGAAGGAAGGAAGGAAGGAAGGAAGGAAGGAAGGAAGGAAGGAAGGAAGGAAGGAAGGAAGGAAGGAAGGAAGGAAGGAAGGAAGGAAGGAAGGAAGGAAGGAAGGAAGGAAGGAAGGAAGGAAGGAAGGAAGGAAGGAAGGAAGGAAGGAAGGAAGGAAGGAAGGAAGGAAGGAAGGAAGGAAGGAAGGAAGGAAGGAAGGAAGAGGAAGGAAGGAAGGAAGGAAGGAAGGAAGGAAGGAAGGAAGGAAGGAAGGAAGGAAGGAAGGAAGGAAGGAAGGAAGGAAGGAAGGAAGGAAGGAAGGAAGGAAGGAGGGAAGGAAGGAGAAGGAAGGAGGAAGGAAGGAGGAAGGAAGGAAAGGAAGGAAGG